>NC_059159.1:158675223-158978254 GCF_019923935.1 Bubalus bubalis | reverse complement strand
AAATCAAAGAGTAGCAAAAGAGTAAGATGCCAATACTCGGTGCTGGGCAGCAGGTAACATTGTCATGTAGCCCGCCCTTTCGTCATCCTTGTTTCTTTCTGTCCTCAGCTGTGCCAGGCTTCCCTTCATCCGAGTTCTTTTAGATCAATTTCTTCAGCAAATAAAGTTCTAATCCTTGGTTCAAGTTGGGGGAAAAGTAGTCACACTGTTATATGGGGTAGGGGAGGAATCTTAGGGCTTGATTGGATGGATGGATGGATTAGTAGGTGGATGGATGTAATACACCTTGCTAATGGGAATGGAAATGCTGATGGGAATGTAAATTGATGGAAACACAACTTTTTGAGGAACTATTTAATAATGAGTAATAATATCAACCTAGTAAAGCAATTGCTATAAATCGAACCTAATGAAATAAGCAAATCTGTGTAAGATTGCAAAAGGAAGTTCTGGAATAGTGAAAAATTGAAACAATCTACATGACCATCAAAAGGCAATTGACTAAATACCAAGATTAGGAACTACTATGATGTGTTTAAATATAAGAGGTATATCTATGTATTAACATGTACAGCTATGGTAAATTGCTAAGTGAAAATAAAAGCAAATTTGCAAAGCTGTGTGTAAATGGTAATTGGTATTTTAAAAATAAATTTTACTACTTTTATATATGCATAAAAATCTTGAAACTTTGTATACCTGTTAACTACAGTCATATCTGGATAGGTACAATGTGAATTCATTTTTCTTGAATCTGCATTTATTGATTGAATTTGTGAGTAAGCAGGCATTACTTTTTAAAATCAGAAAAAAAAAAACCTTTAAAAATGAAAAAAAAAAGGAGCAAAGGGTTTTTTAAGAATCAAACATGGTGTATTCAACAAAAGTGTTTTCTGATGCTCCTTCTGACACCCCATTTAGGTGACAGTAAAGAATTAAAAGACAAAACCTACCAGGGTAAAGACAGTGGGAGCTGGGAAGCCACCAAAATATAGCCACAAACTTAGATCAGAGGAAGTAGAAAACCAGGCAGATTGATTTCAAGGTGCAGGACCCTTGGAAGGCTCAGGAAGTGGAGACACCAAGGTGTTACTCAGAAGTAGGGAGCATCTGGGGATGGAAATGGGATTACTGATTGAAAGCCTATATAAGTAGTTGCTGGGAAATCCATTCATCTATCCATCCATCCATCCACCTACTAATCCATCCATCCGTCCAATCAATCATGTCCTAAGATTTCTCCCTTACCCCATACAACAGTGTGACTACTTTCCCCCCAACCTGAGCCAAAGGTTAGAACTTGATTTGCTGGAGAAATTGATCTAAAAAAACTCTGGATGAAGGGAAGCCTGGCACAGCTGAGGTCAGAAAGAAACAAGGATGACAAAAGGGCAGGCCATATAAGGAGAAGGGATACCCCAGGTCTCTTTCCATATGTGGACTCCAAGAACACTGGCATCCTCACTCACTTAGCTGTACAAGCCTGAGCTAGTCACTTTGCCAACTCGACTTTGTAGTTTCTTAAACTGTAAAATGGAGTTCACTTATTAAACAAATGTGTGTTGAGCACCTGTTACAGGCCAGCAAACTGCATTACATTCTGGAATAACAGTAAGTCAGTCAGGGTCCTTATCTCTTGAAGCCTGCATTCTACTGCATCAGTGGCAGTGCTAACCTCAGAAAGTTTATCAATGGGGATAACTATGTTAGTTTCCATTGCTAGAGTGGAGAAGCTAACCCCAGCGGTGCCTTTCACACCTGACGTCTTGGTGCTCATAACAGCTTCGGGAGGTAGGTGCACTCACAGCCCCATTTCACAGGCATGGAAAATAGAGGGCAGCTAGATAACATACCCAGAGTCATCCAACTAATAAGAGGCAGCACAAGGTCTAGGAATCCAAATTCTTGGGTGGAAGTCCCAGCCATCTTCCTTAGCATGTTTGCACTCTCATCACAAGCCATTCTTTCATCTCTAAGACAAGGAATTCTGTCCAAGACCCCTCCTTCACTGAGTTGAAGCAAGAGGGGGCAAAGAATCAAACTTAGATAATGACACTCTAATCCACATTCACATAGACCAAAGAGTCTGACCTGTCTTTAAAGAAACTCATATCAGTGTTGAAAAATTACCAGTTATATTTGCTGTTTATAATCTATTTGTAGATTAGGATTAAAATGGATTTAATCCATTTTTAAAGCTGTGTGAATTTTTCTAAACAGGAACAACTATTTGCAATATGGGTTTTCATTAAACCAATTATAACTTTTATTATTAGCAGTTGAGAAGCACATGTTCATATAGCAATGTAAAAATATGTTAATGAGTATTTGGTAAATTCCAACAGGCTTTTCCCATTAGCATAATTTTGTGTTGTACAATTAAGTTACATCTATAATTTTGGATAACATTCATTGATTAACAATAAAGTGACAAAAGCTCAAAAAAAAAAAAAAGAAAGAAAGAAAGAAAGAAACTCAAATGAGTTTCTATTTTAATAGAAAACTGAGTTTGCTGAATGAAACACAGAACACCGAAATTCAACAGTTCGGTGTTTCCCATAAACACGTGACTCTGAGAACTCTGTTGGGTAAGTGTAGCAACCCGAGGGCTTCCCTGGTGGTGCAGCGGTAAAGAACCCACTTGCCGGTGCAGGATACACAGGTTCCATCCCTGGGATGGGAATATCCTCTGGAGTAGGAAATGGCAACGCACTCTAGTATTCTTGCCTGGGAAATCCCATGGACAGAGGAGCCTGGCAGGCTTCAGTCCACAGGGGTCGTAAAGAGTCAAGACATGACTGAGCGACTGCACACAACAACAATCTGACAGCATAGACTGAGTGAGTCTCTGAATAGTTTAACTTGTTGAATCTCTATAATGCTGGGAATTCCTGTAAGATTAGGTAACTATTCTAGGGCTTTCTCTTTCAAGAAGCTTCTGATCATCCCTGGATCTAAGAAAAGCCTGTGTCTAGATTTGAGCTAGTGACTTTGAAAAACACACCAAGCACACTAAGAGATATGCGACTGCTGCCAGATATTTATTTTGACCTTTGTTAAAAAAAAAAAAAAAATACGGACACTGGCTATCCTCCCAGCACTCTTCGCACCAGCCAGGACATTAAAATTGATTAACAAACACAATGTCTGTGAGAAAGAGTCAGCTGCAGGATAATCAAATGTATTGTTATTATTATTTTTTTAATAATTTCTTTGGCCAGGAGTACATAATATCAAATTGGCAAAAATAACTTATCCTCTTGTCCAGCCCACAAACTGAGATGAAAATTCAGCACAGAATTGTTTCTTGTTTGCATTTCTCAGGGTGTGAAGCATTTGTTTTCAAACCCTCAAAATCTCTACACTTTCCATAGTGCAAAAGATTGCCCTCCGCCTCAAAAAAAAAATGCCCTCCATTCTGATTTAAACCAGGGAATCTTGTTTTCCTCAGAAGGGCGATATTGTATTAGTCTAAGAATCTGAAGTATAGAGACCTTTTTCCTCAGAGTTGTATTGAGATACAATTGCCATACAGCCCACAAAGGCTTCTAAATTAAGGACACAGAATCTTCTAGAGTATAATAGGCTTCTCAGGTGGCGCTAGTGGTAAAGAACCCGACTGGCCATGCAGGAGATATGAGACTTGGGTTTGATCCCTGGCTCAGGAAGATCCCCTGGAGGAGGGCATGCCAACCTATTCCAGTATTCTTGCCTGGAGAATCCCAGGGACAGAGGAGCCTGGCAAGCTATAGTCCATGGGGTTGCAAATAAGGGGACACAACTGAAGCTACTTAGCATGCAGAGTATAATAATGTTCTGCTTCTCTTTTCAAGTCCAGGTTCTCTTGGACTTCCCTGGTGGCTCAGACAGTAAAGCGGCTGTCTACAATGCGGGAGACCTGGGTTCCATCCCTGGGTCGGGAAGATCCGCTGGAGAAGGAAATGGCAATCCACTCCAGTACTCTTGCCTGGAAAATCCCATGGACAGAGGAGCCTGGTAGGCTACAGTCCATGGGGTCGCAAAGAGTCGGACACGACTGAGCGACTTCACTTCACTTCACTTTCTCTTTTCAACGCAATTCTACGTGAGGAAATTGTTTTTCAGGCCAGGGAAATTTGGTGAACCAAGTCAAGGAGAAAATTCCAGCAATGGTTTTCTCTGCTGATTTGCCTTTGTGGGTTCATTTACCCCCTTTTTTTTTTCCTTGGCTACAGCATGGGGCATGCGGGATCTTAATTCCCCAACCAGAGACTGAATCCGTGCCCTCCACATTGGGATAACAGAGTCTTAACCACTGGACCACCAGGGAAGTCCCTGATTCGTTTACTTTTAAGTGCTAGATTTATTTTCAAAAGCACGTAGTAGCAGAAGATTCTTCTTGTGGCCTTAAAAACATAGTTTTTAAAAAATGGTAGATGTTAGACCCTAATTATTTGTTAAGAGAAATAGTACTACTATGCACCTTGTTTTAAAAGATATTACTTGCTGTACTTAGGCATTTAAAAATAACCTAAACAGAGATTTGGGTTTTTTGTTTGTTTGCATTCTCTTAATATATCAGAACAAGCTGAAGACACTGAAAGGCTGAATTTAACATATTGCTGTCAAAATAGCTCAAGTCTTTTAAGATAATCCCATTAAGTGCAGATTTCTTTTTAAATAGCTTAAACCCGGCCTCACATTTTTGGCCTAAGAATGTAGCTTAAGTGATCAAACCTAAAGGTTCATGAAAATGATTTTAATTAAATTTCTGAGAATTGATTTTTAAATGTCTGTGATTCATTTTCTGCTCTAAAAACTTCAAAACCCAATGTTTGGGTTTTGAAAGGCAATGGATTTGGCTCCAGAAGAGTGGCCGCGCTCTCTGTTTGGTTTTGGTTTGGCTTTTGGTTATTTGTTTTTGTGTTTTCTAGTTTGTTTTATTACAATGCCTTGGGCCGAGCTGTTCCCTCGCTTTTTGTCCAACTGCTTTGAGAGGACATAACTACGAAGGACTTTATTTTCTCTGTCCTTCATAGAATTTTTCAAAGAGAAGCGGGTAGAGGGAGAGAAGGGACTGGAAAGCAGAGGGCTGAGCCAGTGAACTCTCCACCAGAGACAAGTTATTGACAAGATAAGGGCAGGGCTCAAGGCAGGCTCCCAGATGAGTCCTTTCACCAGGGCAGTTTTGCTGGCTTTCTTCATGCTACAGAGAACACTCACTGGGCGTTTGTCCTAAAGATGCCCCAGCAGAACAGGAGCCACAAACAAGTAACCAGATCATTGCAGTCCACTGGGAAATGGCATGGCAGAGGCCACATGGCTTCATTAGAGCTCAGAGGAAAGAGGATGACTCTAGACAAGGACTAACAGACCAAGGGACAATTAAGAGGGACTAGGGAGTCTGAGCCCGATGAGAGCCTGAGGGGAGACAAGGCATTTCAGACAGGAAAAACAGATGAGGAAAATACACATTGTGTATTCAGACTTGAGAGAACATCCAGTTAAAGTTGAGGGAGGGTGGAGTCAGTCTCTGGAGATGATCCTGTTAGCTTGTCTAGGGCCAGGATAAGTTTGCTACTTTAGGCTAAGGAGTTTGGTGTTGCTCTTTTAGGCCAAGGAGGGTAGTTGGGCAGAAGTGATTTGAACAAAATGGATTAGATCTAATTCCAGAGAGACTATGATTTTGGGGGGGGGGGGGGGGGGGAGGGGCAAGGCATGTGGGATCTAAGCTCCCTGACTAGGGATTGAACCTCTGCCCCCTGCAATGGAAGCACGAAGTTTTAACTGCTGGACTGACTGGCAAGTCCCTCCAGGGAGGCTATGGAGGAGGTTGAAGAAGAGGACAGCAGTTTGGAGGCTTACAAAAACAATTAAAAGTGAGAGATGAGCCTACGGGCAACTAAGATGTCATGCAGCCAAATAAAAAAAGAAAAATGTATACATATGTATAAATGAATCACTTTGCTGTACAGCAAAATACATTGCAAATTAACTATACTTCAACGGAGTAGGAAAAAAACCCTTTTTCTAAAATTAAAAAAAAAAAAAGTGATAGATGAGGAGGGCTTGAACCAAGGCAGCCCGCCCTGACAGTAGGGAAAAAAAATGACTGAGATATTTAGGAATAGAAAGGGCTGAACTCTGTGCAGATGCCTGAATGCCCAGGTCAAAGAAAATGAGGCATGAGTTGAGGGAAATAAGAGCTTGGGAAGCTGGGGAAGAGTGATGAAATAAGGTGGGAAAAATGATAAGAGTCTGAGTGGATTAAGGTTCTTTACAATGAAGGGGATTAATGAGCATAAAGTTGAGACTTAAAGGGAAGACAGGCTCTCTGTTGATGGACTGCTGACAAAAGTACATTATTCGTTCAACAAACACTTAAAGAGTACTACAGTATCACTGTACTAGAATTTGGGAATATGGTAATTAAAAAACAACAGCTCCTGTCCTCATGCAGTTGAAGGTGCCCTGGAGAATCCTGGTGGTAGAAACACATACCTGTGTTGAGTGTTAAGTCCTGCACTAAACACCTTACTTGGATGATCCCGTTTATAATCCTTATTATTTTCAGCAGTAGATACTATTAATATACCCATTTTGTAGAAGAAAAAAACAGGGAAAGTGAGGTCAAGGAGCTTGCCCAGCTAGAAAGCAGCAGAACCAGAACAGAAACCCAGGAAATCTAGTGTTACAGCTCACTTTCTTAACCTCTGCACAAGACTGAGGTGAAAAAGAGACCGGGAGTTCACCAGGACACGAGAGTCACTCAGAGGCTGGGAAAAGATTTGCCACCCTGAGAAAGTTGCAAGACCCTTTCCCAGTCATTTATCTGTAGGGATTTCATTTCAAAGCGATGGGTACTTCAAAGCATCTCTTACTTTCACCTTCTGAAAAAAGCAGCTTTTCCTGAATCCCATGGCATTTAAGTACAAGCTAGGGTGCTGTCAGATGCCCAGATTCTGGTGCCCAGCTCTGGGTGCCAGGTCCTTCCCTTGAAACACTGATGTAGCCTCTTCAATCTATCACACTCCTCTGTGGCTCCACATTAATCCCTTAACACAAATGGTTTCCATCACATCTTCTGCCAACTAATGCAGTTTGTGCTGGAGGAAAAAAAAAATCTATTTTATAACTCCAAAGACATTAATAATTAACTTCCATACCACAAAACTTGTAATATCAGTTTGCTGAAATAAAGTCACCAGTAAGTATTTAATTCTTTTTTCAAGGGTGTCTTCCATTATTATTTCAGAGTGCAATTTAGTCATCAAACGTTTACTCAGCCTCATGTTTATAAATTATATAGGCCAGGGATTTAACTCTTCTGGACCTACCTGTTCTGAAAAGAGGCATGGTCATAACCCTGATGTCACACCAGGCACCTGCCTTGAAAGGAGATGACTTGTGAACTTGAAGTTCCTTACCTCTTTTAGAAATGCTGGAGCAAATCTAGAGAGTTCCCTTTATGATGCAATCAGAGGAATAACCAGAAAGCTGCCTGCCACAAAGAGGCACTGGCTTTCCTCCTCCAGAAGGCTGTTAGGAAAGTCTGCCTTTTTTAATTGAGTTTCAGAATCTTGTCTTGATTATATGACATAATAATAGTGGCTTTCCTATTCATCTGTGTAATATTGTTTTTTCACTGTGGTGGTTACTTTTGTTGAAGGGGAAGGCCTACTGCCTTAGATAAATAAGAGAAAAGCAGAAAGCTCCTCACGGCACGGTTCCCTAACTAGAAAATGCCAAGTCCTTACTTACATATCAGGAGGGTGAGGGTTGCCAATCAAGGACTTATCCAAGTTCAATGCAGTTTAAGAATCTTGGCTTTGATGGTAAAGTGGATTAACTTTTCCATGTTATCTTCAAGCCCCAGTATCCCAAGAAATGTTTGCCATCACAATGAAAGCAACAGGGGGAGGAGGTTGCAGGTATCTTTCTTTCTTGGTTCCTCCTTTTGAAAAAGGCAATATTTTCAGAGTTAAAGTAAACTGGCTGGCTCCTATGGGGTGGGGTTGAAACTCTCCAGGCCGCTGGAGGAGGGTCGGGGGTTTCCCCGCGAAAGCCTGCCCTCCCCTCTGGTTACAGGCCCTGGCAGCCATTGGCCAAAGACCGGCTGGAGGATCCGCAAGGGCTTCCCAGTCTCCGAACCAAGCGGGATTCCTGGGCTTGGCATAAAGGGCTGAGTGGATTCATTCGGGGCGCGATGCATTCCAAGAATGCTTCTGTGGTTGGCAAGGAGTAGGAAAATCAAGGATAACAAATATTCTAAGGAAACCTAATAGGTACCAGGAGCGTAGGACTCAAACAGGTGACTTAAAGTACGAGGTAACTGGATCTCAGTGAGGGTGAGTGCACACTGCCTAGGGCTGGGGCTTCGACCTTTCCGCATCTCCTTTTTCTCTCCCGGGCTGACACCCGGCCGCCTTTACAGACAAGGGGGCTTGGTGCAGAGGGCGGGCGGAGCCCAAGGCGCGCCTGAATCCAAACAAAACACCTCGCAAGCCTACGTTTAGAAAGCGATACCGAACACCACACTCACGTTTAAAAAAAAAAAAAAAAAAGGCACTGTTTGCAGAGAAGATGACGGCGAAAACATTTCCCGGCTGGAAAATTACTGATCACAAACTAAGGGGGAGTGGGGGTGGGGAAGCCGAGTTATAAGACTGAAATAACGATTGCCGTTTCCTCTTCTCTTCCTGGTGGGCAGGGACGGCTGCTGCGAGCTCCGTGGGCCCTTTTCCAGTACCTGGGTCCCACCGCTTAGTTCTACTTTCTGGCACGGGGCCACTTTCCAGCTGAGACCCTTTGGGTGGGTTTGACCGCTCTAGAGCCTGAGTCAAGGGAACTAGTTGCCGTTTGACCTTTACCTCGCCACTTCACCTCTTTATGACTCAGTTTTCTCATCCATAAAGTGGAGAGTTGCGTGCTTTGCAAAGTGCTTTGAGATTCCCGGTTGAAAGGTGTCCCCGCGCCTCATGCCCCTCCCTTCTCTCCCCACCTCACATAGCGAAATTTCTTTCAGTCCCTTCCTCGCTCCTTCAGCTATCAAAACCGTAGCTCCATTTCCCATCCCGGCCTCTTTCCGTCCCTTTCAGAAGGAGAACACCCCTCCCGCTTTCTCCGTCTCCGGGTCCTCGCCACGCAGTTGAGGGCGCCCACCTCCCTTCTACTCCCAACCCCCACCCGGGCAGACGAGCCCAAGAAGGACCATGCGAGGCCAGGCCAAATGCCCGCACTGGCGCTCGGGGACTAGAGCAGGGCTCCTGCGTGCGTATGACGGACCCGAGCTGGATGAGTCACGCGGATAATCGCGCTCTTCTCCAGCGCGCAGACTGCGCGGCAAGCGCGCACAGGAGCGGGGGTGGGGTCGCGCTACCGTCCCCCTCTCCCCTACCGACCCCTCCTGGCCGCGAGCTTCGAACTCAAGGAGCGGCCCGTGGCGACGCCGACTGTCCCGGTCGCCCGGCGACCGGACCTGCGCCCTGTACCCAAATCCCCGCGCCCGGCCCGCTGCCGCCGCCGCCGCCGCCGGCGTCAGCGCGGCTCCTGCCCGCCAGCTGCCGGGCTGGCGTCACGGCCCACCGGGCCCCGCCTGCGCCCCTCCCTCCTCCCCGCCCCCACGTGCGCTGAGTTTGTTTATTTAGCTGCCATGGCAACGCGCGGGGGGGCCGCTGGAGGGAGGGGAGAAGAAAGGGAGGGGCGGGGCCTGGCGGCGGGCCCCTGCGCGCAGCGGGTAGGAGGCGGGGGGGAGGGCGGGAGCGAAGAAGTTATAAGTAAGGAGCGCGCGGCGGCCGCCGGCAGTTCCCCGGCCTGAGAGAGCGAGCGCGGCTGTGGGCGCGCGGGGAGCAGAGGCGGTGGCGGGCGGCGGCGGCACCGGGAGCCGCCAAGTGCCCCTCCCCGCCCCTCCGGCCCCCCACCCACCCACCCACCCGCCCGCGGCCAGCGCCCATGGCCGCGCGCGCCCCGCGCAGCCCCCGGGACTCCGCGCCTCGCGCCGCCGCCCAGTCCGCAGATCCGCGCCACCGCATCCAGTCTCACCTGGCGGCGCCGCCCGCCTGCCACCCCGGCCACAGCCCCAGCGCTCACGGCGATAGCCGCGGCGACCGCGACAGCGGTGGGGGACGCTGCTGAGTCGAAGAGAGCGCAGCCTGGCCACCGGACCTACTTAATTCGCCTTGCTGATTGTCTATTTTTACGAGTTTACAACTTTTCTAAGAACTTTTGTATACAAAGGAACTTTTTTTTTAAGGCATCTCCCTTTTATATTTAATCCAAAGAAGAAGGATCTCGGGCAATTTGGGGTTTTGGGTTTTGGCTTCGTTTCTAAGTTTTTTTCCTCTTCGTTGGCTTTGGGGTTCGGGTACCCCTACTGCTTCGGACTCCCGAGGACCTTTTGGGCCCCCACATTAATGAGGTAGGTGCGGCACGGGGTGCAGGGTGGGGTGAGGGCGGATGGGACGCGCCAGAGCGGCGGTCGAGAGTGGCCCCTGACTTCTGCCTCTGCTCCCTACCCGGTCCGAAGGCAGCCACCTGGCGAGTCTGACATGGCTGTCAGCGACGCGCTGCTCCCGTCCTTCTCCACGTTCGCGTCCGGCCCGGCGGGAAGAGAGAAGACACTGCGTCCAGCAGGTGCCCCGAATAACGTGAGTGTCGGCCCGGGCCTTTGGGGCCCTCCGGTGGGCTTCTGTGGGTGGGATGGGGACGGGCGGAGCCCTGGGGTCACCGAGCACCACTAGACGGGCAGGAGTGGCCCCGCACGGGCTCCTCCGCAGGCTACCCGGGATGGCTTCCGCGCCCTTGGCTCAGCTGTACATGCGTGTGGTCCCGACGCGGTGGAACCGCCGGGGGCGCACGCCGGGTCCGCACACGTCCCGGAGCGCGCGAGCGGCAGGGCGGGCGCGCGGGCCACCGGGCGGGAGGTGTCTGTGTCCCCAGACACTGGCTGGGCCAGAGTGAGCTTGGCGCGTAGGCGTCCCCGTGGCGAGGGCGCACCAAGAGAACCTCGGTGTCCCAATTTCGGGGGCGGCGGGAGCGTCCCCGGGATCCGGCGGGGGAGGGACCCAGGCTGGCGAGCCTCGGCGCTCGCTCACACGCAATCGGGCAGACACAACCTAACATCCTCCATATATCCACGCACCGCCTTTCCCCAGACCCGGGTGTGGGCCATGATTGCAGCACTGGCACCCACAGACCCCGGGGCCCTTCCTGCCCATCCGGTCCCCGTGTCTAGGCGGTGTAGGCGCGGCGGGCCCACCACTAACATCGAGTGGCAGTTAGGGACAACACTGACTGTCTCTCTCGCGTCCTGTCCCCACAGCGCTGGCGGGAGGAGCTCTCCCACATGAAGCGACTTCCCCCGGTGCTTCCCGGCCGCCCCTACGACCTGGCGGCGGCGACCGTGGCCACCGACCTGGAGAGTGGAGGAGTCGGCGCGGCTTGCGGCAGCAGCAACCCGGCTCTCCTGCCGCGGAGGGAGACGGAGGAGTTCAATGATCTCCTGGACCTGGACTTTATCCTCTCCAACTCGCTGTCCCATCAGGAGTCCGTGGCCGCCACAGTGACCTCGTCGGCATCAGCCTCATCCTCGTCCTCCCCGTCGAGCAGCGGTCCAGCCAGTGCGCCCTCCACCTGCAGCTTCAGCTATCCAATCCGGGCCGGGGGCGACCCGGGCGTGGCGGCGCCGGGCGGTGCGGGCGGCGGCCTCCTGTACGGCCGGGAGTCTGCACCGCCTCCGACGGCTCCCTTCAACCTGGCGGACATCAACGATGTGAGCCCCTCCGGCGGCTTCGTGGCCGAGCTCCTGCGGCCCGAATTGGACCCAGTGTACATTCCGCCGCAGCAGCCGCAGCCGCCAGGTGGCGGGCTGATGGGCAAGTTCGTGTTGAAGGCGTCGCTGAGTGCCCCTGGCAGCGAGTACGGCAGCCCGTCGGTCATCAGTGTTAGCAAAGGCAGCCCGGACGGCAGCCACCCGGTGGTGGTGGCGCCCTACAGCGGCGGGCCGCCACGCATGTGCCCCAAGATCAAGCAGGAGGCTGTCTCCTCGTGCACCGTCGGTCGGCCCCTAGAGGCCCACTTGGGCACTGGACCTCCTCTCAGCAATGGCCACCGGCCGCCTGCTCACGACTTTCCCTTGGGGCGGCAGCTCCCCAGCAGGACTACCCCGACCCTGGGTGCCGAGGAACTGCTGAGCAGCCGGGACTGTCATCCTGCCCTGCCGCTCCCCCCGGGCTTCCATCCCCACCCCGGGCCCAACTACCCTCCCTTCCTGCCCGACCAGATGCAGCCGCAGGTCCCACCGCTCCATTACCAAGGTCAGTCCCGGGGATTCATAGCTGGGGCTGGGGAGCCCTGCGTGTGCCCGCCGTCCGGGGCACACAGGATGACGCTGACCCCACCTTCTTCACCCCTAGAGCTCATGCCACCCGGTTCCTGCATGCCGGAGGAGCCCAAACCAAAGAGGGGAAGGCGGTCGTGGCCCCGGAAAAGGACGGCCACTCACACTTGTGATTATGCAGGCTGCGGCAAAACCTACACGAAGAGTTCTCATCTCAAGGCACACCTGCGCACCCACACAGGTAGGAGGACGGGAAGCCGTGGAGGTGGGGGGAGCGGCTGGTGTCCAGCCTCAACACTCCTCAGGGCCTCCCTTGGGATGTGGGGTGCAGTCTATCTCCTCCATCTCCTGGATCACAGGAGAGAACAGCAAACTGGCGCCTACTATTTTGCCCAGGAGCCTTTTGCTGGGCGGATGGTATCAGTGCTTGAAAGTGCAGTTTTGTTAGGCCTTTGAAAGGCAGGGAGATTCCAGGCTGCAGGTGGGCCTCTTCTAGCTTGAGCAAAGTATTGCCCTTGTAATCAAGAAATTATGCCTTGCTGTGCAAAGTCATGATAAGTTTTTTAAGCAGTTCTGTATTCTCCACTATTTTTATTGGTTGTTCCCTTCCCGGGGTTCACCCCTCCCCCTCTCTAGTCCTAACAATTAGGTTTTATTTAAATCTCAAGGACTTCATGGTTAGGCTTGCTGAGATTCTGATTTAAGATTGTCACCACAGAGAATCTGTGTAAGTAGGCACAGAAGGTCACTGAAGTATAGCTTTCATTAATAATATTGGTACAGGAAAAGTAGTAGTCTCCTGTCACTTTTTAGAACCAGTTGTAGTGGGATAGGATATTATTGCTTGGTTTGGATTAGGAGAGACACCAACAGTCATAATTTCTAAATTCATTTCTTGCCCCATCTTTGCTCAAAAGAATGAAAACGTTAGTCCAGCAGAAGTATAGTTTTAAGTGGTTTTTGTGTTTTCTGCGATTATCTAATTTCTCTTAAAAAAAAAGAGCAAAAAAAAAAAAAAAAACCCCGTAAAATTCCTGTTTATGATCTGAAATGTAATACAGCCTTGAGAAGGTATAAAGACATTTCCTGGATCCTTTCGGAATGGAGTACTTGAGTTGGTTTGATGTCTGGCCTCCAAGTTCTTAAAATTTCATCCTTCAGGAATAGCTTCCAACAAGTTTATTTTCCTTTTCTAGGTGAGAAACCTTACCACTGTGACTGGGATGGTTGTGGGTGGAAGTTTGCCCGCTCAGATGAACTGACCAGGCACTACCGCAAACACACCGGGCACCGCCCCTTCCAGTGCCAGAAGTGCGACCGGGCATTCTCGAGGTCGGACCACCTCGCCTTACACATGAAGAGGCACTTTTAAACCCCCAAACAGTGGATGTGGCCCACACTGCCAGAAGAGAATTCAGTATTTTTTACCTTTCACACTCTCTTCCCGGTGAGGGGAGGAACCCAGCTGGAAAGCACTACAATCATGGTCAAGTTCCCAACAAGTCAACTTGTGAATGGATAATCAGGAGACACAAGGAAACCAAAAGACAAACTCAAGAAAAAAAAAAAAAATGGGGTCTGTGACTGGATCTTCTATCATTCCAATTCTAAATCCAACTTGAATATATATATTCCTGGACTTACAAAACGCCAAGGGGGTGACTGGAAGTCGTGGATATCAGGGTATAAATTAGATCTGAGAGTTGGGGGGGAGGGAAGACCAGAACCCCTTGAGAATTGTTTTGATGCAATATAAGCCTAAAGATCACCTTGTATTCTGTTTGCCTTCTAAAAGCCATTTTGACGATCTTAGAAGAAGAGGAAGAAATTCAGGTACAGAAAATGGTGTTTAATAGCCTAAACGATGGTGCTTGGTAAGTCTTGGTTCTAAAGGTACCAAATGAGGCCAAAGTTCTCAAACTGCTGCATACTTTGACAAGGAAAATCTATTTTTGTCTTCCGATCTACATTTATGACCTAAGTCAGGTAAATACACCTGGTTTACTTTAATCTTTTTATGCAGACAGTCTGTTATGCACTGTGGTTTCAGATGTGCAATAATTTGTACAATGGTTTATTCCCAAGTATGCCTTAAGCAGAACAAATGTTTTTTTCTATATAGTTCCTTGCCTTAATAAATATGTAATATAAATTTAAGCAAACTTCTATTTTGTATATTTGTAAACTACAAAGTAAAAAAATGAACATTTTGTGGAGTTTGTATTTTGCATACTCAAGGTGAGAATTAAGTTTTAAATAAACCTATAATATTTTATCTGAGCATTGTTTTTGTTTTGCGTTGTTTTTCCCCGGGAAAAGCACATAACAGAAATTTCAGTTTAAACCCAGTGGGTAAGGCACAGGAAAAGCACCCCCAAAAAACCGACTTTATCTCAACAGATTAAAAGAAGACTTTTAAAAGACTACTTAGCTTTACAATGAGTACTGTCTAATGTTGTGGGGTGAAAGCTCTGAGGATTTATGATCATAGAATTAAACTTACCTAGTTCAGGTTTCTCTTTCAAATGTTCATTAAAAGATACAGGAAAGCAGTTTCCCCACCTGACTGAACTTCAGGTAGAAACAGCTCAGTGATTCAGTTGGCTCAGTTTACTATGAGTAGTCATTAAACATACATGTTTCAGTTTCACATTTTTGAAGATCTTTATGGTTTGGTCTTTAAAATCAAATGAAAATGTAAAAGTCTCTCCCAGGCCAGGCCTTGCACTCGGAACAATCTGTATAACAAAAGAACCTCCCCACAGCGGACGATATCAAGAACAGTTCCACAGTGCCCTCATGAGGATTAAAGGATTCACTTAGGTTTTGTGTGTAACAGATATATTACTTTTAGAGCACCAAAAGAGGGTAGAACCAAAGTTTCTAGCAAATTTTTAAAACTTCATCAGTCCTCAGATAAGCCAGCCCCATCGTTTCAGTCCATTGAAACAAAAGAGGCAAAAATGACTCAGTCACAAAACCAAGGGTAATGTAAATTTGAGTACGTTTTAAACCATGTTTTTGTAAGTTGGTAACGTATTTCTTGAATTATTAAAGCTTAAAGCTTTTTTTACGGTGGATACCCAAGAATCTGAAGTTCGTTTGTGGCTGTCACAGAATGGAAAAAAGCATTTGTGACTCCTGTTGACATTATGTATTTGTAATGGTGATATGGGTGACTAATTAACATTGTCAAGCGGACAGAAGCTGACTGGCATTTTCTTTAGACTGCTTATTACCTGTCCATTATAGCTGGTGTTCAGAGGTGTGTTGGCACTGTGGGTACATTTTATAAATGGAATGAAAAACAGAAATTCGTAAGAGGCTCATGGTGGATCAACACAAAGTATTTTCCTTGGCTTTTAAGAGTCCAGCATGGCTGGAAAACGTGGCATGTGTCTTAGCTTAAAAGAAAACAGGTGCATCAATAGGATGGAATTTTATGTGGCCAAGAACATATTCAAAGCATATTTAATGACATGGAAAAATGCTCACGGTATGTTAAGTGGAAAAAGCAGGATATAAGACTATAAACAGAATGATTCCAATTGTGTAAGTTCAAATGTGTGCATTGAAGGAGAAGAAACAAAATTAAGAGTAAAGATCGGAGGGAAACATCAAGATACTAATACTGGTTTTCTTGGGTTAAATTTTTTAGTTTCCAGCTATTCCAAAATAAGTACCTATTTTAAATGGAGAAACTTTTTAAAAAAGGGTATAGGTGCAACTATTTAGGCTTTATTTTTAAAAGAGCAATTTAAGTTATTTAAACAGAAAGTCTACATTCTGTTACCCTTTTCTTTGTATTAAATTATGGTTCCTGCTCTTGGAATCCACCTTTCTCTTATACAGAGGTTTCTGGCACGTAGTTTGTGTATAAAAAGTGTTTGTCAAAAGCTTGTTTTACCATTTTCCTGTTTACTAAGAGCCTATCATCTCAGGTAGAAGAAACACCATAAAATACCAAGACGTATTAAATGTGTTTAAATTTTCTTATGTCAAAGGCAGGAAATATTGCATTAACTTTTTCTAACCTGAAGAAGAAAGCTTCAGTATCTAAAGTGAGATTTTCTGAAAATGTAACAGGACAAAAGTATTCAAGATGCACGAATAGCTAAACTATTGACTTTAGTACCTCTCAGTTCTGAGCTCCTGGGTGCGCTGTCATCACTGCATTACAGAGCCGTTTATACTGTATAATAAAGAGTACCCAATAATTGAGATGCCTGCTTATTACATTTTCCTCATGACATTTAATTTTATATGTCCTAGATTTTAACTTGTGTGTGTGTGTGCGCGCACACACACAGGATTAACAATAGTGTTTCCTACACATCAACAGACTTTTCAGTCTCTTCCCTTCCAACAAAATGCCTCTTCCAGCAAAATTATTCTTTGAATCTGAGAACCTGTTTGACTCCTACAATCTTGTTTGGGTTTGTTAAAACAGGAAACCTCACCATCTCAAGCAGGACAATTGGGGATTAATCCTTTCTTTTAAAAACTGTCCCCGGTTTTTAGAAATCAGCAAAGTTGTTTCAGATTTGGAGAGTCACAATTTTTGCATATAATTTTTTTTACATATAAGGAAGTTGAAGGGAGACAGTCTTTAAGCCATGGAAGCAAGTCTGCAGGGAAAATATTAAGCATTGGTGGGACCCATTGTACTTTGATCTATGGGAATATCTAAATTTAGCAGCCTATGTAGCCACCTGTTCTATTATATGTTCTGGCTTCTGAAGCTCCATTCAGCATAATACCACACACGCAAGTGAATTCATGGTCCTTATTCTCTTTCTCCCCACCTTCACCTTTCTCCCTGTCTTGTAAAACACACAGACGCCATCCAGACCTACCCAAACCTTTTTTGTGTGTTTATCATTTTGTCCTTGTACTTATTATTATATATTAGCCTTTTACGTGTTTTATTTACTCGTCTTTCCTAAGCACATTTTACACACTATTGTAAAGTGACATGTTTTTACAGCACTAAGCTGAAACTATTTCTGCTTCTTAAAAGTTGTTTAGGAAACTCACTCACTGTTCACATGCAGAGCACTCAGTAATATTTCATACAAAACTACCAAGAATGCTCTACATAACGAATGCTGTGGAATATATCACGGAATGTTCTATATTCCATGAAAATGCAAAGATAGTACTGTTCGAATCGGAATGCTTTTGATTGCATTTGATTGTATAATATCTTTTTTCCCCCCACATTAAGTGAAACTAAAACACAAGTTGAGAACAGACACCCTTTGGAAAGCTTTAACTTAGACCAAAAAAATTAATTTTAAGTAAATTTCTCACCATCTCCTAAAAAAACTAATAAATTCTTAAATCCTTCTGAAGTACCTAGGGGTTCAAAGCCCTGGTCACAGTCAAAATGCAAAGGAAACCATCTGCCAAAATGTTAGCATAAACACATAAAATCTTTCAGGCTGCCCTCTCGGCTACCATAGGCAGCTGACTTAGTTGCGGGGGAGGTAGGGCATGGTGTAGGAATATCAGTCAAGTTGCTTCTCTGGAAACACAAACATCCGGAGCCCATCTTTCTAATTGTTTTCCCCGATGCCTGTGCTATAATATCACTTTTTCGAATTGTTTCAGTCTTCTCAACACCCTAAATGAGTCAGCATGTTGCAACGCGTCCTCCCAAATGTCATTCGCCACTTGTTCTTAAAGGAAAAGGAGGAAATAAATAGAATTCTAATTTAGTAACAACGACAGGAAATAAATTCACACTTCTAGAATCCCTCTGACATTTGGGTATGCCTACTAGAACATTTCTCATTGATACAACACAATAATTATTATGTTCCAGAGTATGAGGGCCATTTGCCATCCTTTTTTGTTTCTTTCCACGTGTATGTTACATGTTATCATCGAAACAGAAAAAGAAAGGAGAAACAGCTGTTTATGGAGAGACAGATCAATAGATGGGTGGATGAAGCTGCAGGTAGAGATGGGACAATTATCTAAAATCAAATAGGGAAAAGAGTCAAGGATGTCCAGTCCAAGGTATCTGAGGCTGAGAGGTTGAGTGGGGTTACAACACCTGTCTCAGCTATAATATTTGCATCTGTACTCTCGGGTACTCGATCAACATATTACTAAATGGTGACCAGATTATCAAGGCACAAAGCAAATGCACTCACACTCTCTACCTGCATTGTTGTTGTTGTTTAGTCACTAAATCATGTCCAATTCTTTGCAGCTTCATGGACTGTTACCCACTGGCTTCCTCTGTCCATGGGATTTCTCAGGCAAGAATACTGGAGTGGGTTGCCATTTCCCTCTCCAGGGGGATTGAACTTGCATCTCCTGCACTGGCAGATGGATTCTTTACCACTGAGCCACCAGGGAAGTCCAACTCTATCTGCATGACCTCTTAAAAAAGCTAAAATGGATAAGCCACTTTACAGGGAAGTTGAAGGAACTCTAGATACACTTGCTGAAAGCCAACAAGAAGCGTGAATTTGTGAAAACCATAAGCAGAGTCTCTTTGTCATGACACACGGAAGGAATTTTTCAGTAAAGACAAGCATACCCCTTTTCTGATCCTGGTCACTTTTGTTGATAGTCACCTCTTGTTTCTGCACAACTGTCTGAGTTGTCTGAAGCATGTACATGCTCTATCACCTCAAATAATCCTCAGAACAAAAGGTAGGGGTGGGATTTCCCTCTCTCATCCCCATTTTATGGACGAAGAAACCAAGGTTTCCTTTACAGGTTAGTGTTTTGTTTTTGTTTCTCATTCTTGCTGACATGCTCAAAGCGTTTCTCTTCTAATGCTTTTGTCCTCCATCTGCTGGGCTGGTAGGGCTACAGGCAAAATGGATACACCCCAATTCAGAAGGATTTACTAACATCCAGTTTCTTCCAGTAAACCTGTTTAGGAGTCAAAAGCCCCAGACTTTTTGTCTCCCAGTTAACATGAGACTGCCTTTGTCAAGGTAGACAAGATGGGGAAGTTTCCTGCAGAAGTTTCTGGAGCTGATCACTCTGCCATGAATATGATTTACAATTTTAGTGTGAGGTGGAAGAACAGCACCTGTGTCTGTCTCAGCACACAGCTTTCCTGGTCAAACAGATCTGGTCAAGCCCCTTCTCTACTCATTACCTTCCCAGTGTCCCTAGGATCTAGTGGGTAAAGATTTAAATTGTGGCCCCCCACTATTTGTCAAGCTTCATCTCCTTAAGTGTCCAATCACATTGTAAGTGTGCCAGCCAGGCAAAACTACTCTGGACACCTCAGTGCATGATGTTTCAGCCTTTGAGCCTCTGCTGGCAGACGCTGGCCTCTGCTGCTTCTCAAAAGACCCATATTCCCCTGACAAGCACTCATATATCCTTCATAGGTAATTCTTAAAAAGCCCTCCCACCCCTTCAGTCTAGATCTTTCCTTAAAATCATTTCCTTATAGGTCACAAAATTTTATACATACCACAATATAAAATAGATAACCAACAAGACCCTCTCTATATCATTCTTTATTTCTATCTTATAAAAACCTGTAATGGAAAAGAATCTATAAAAAGAAAAAATTATATATGTGTGTATATATATATATATATTTGAGTCATGAGTCATTTGTTGTATATCTGAAACTAACACAGCATTGTAAATTATCTATATTTCAATAAAAACTTAAAAAAAAAAAAAGATTTTATGGGCTTGGCTCCCCCAGCAGACATGAGCTCCTGAAGGGCACTGGAAGCTTTTCTTATGTGCCCTTGAATACCTGTAGTTACTGGATTTCATTGAATACAACTAATCATTTATTGATTATTTAGCCTCCAATCCTGGCATTTCTTTTTAAAGGACTCCTCCTTGCTGGGTGTTTTTGAGTATTGATTCTGTAAAGAATGTTGTTCATGGCTGGATGGGAGAGGGGTGGTGTTGATGTGTATTAGGGGAAGCAGATGGGTTCAGGTGACCCACTGGAAGTAGTTAGGAGACTATTGGGCATGGCCTTCAGGAAGCCAGAATTTGGGGAAAGGAAGTATTTTTTTCTTCCCTTGGGATACCCATTGTGCCTCCTCTCAAGGGTGAAAAAAGAAGTAAGTGAACTGTGAACATACGACAAACAAACACTTGAAAATCTTTAAGAAGCTACTTTCCATTCTAGGATCCTGGATGGGCCAGTCTGCCCAAATAAGGGAGGATCACCTATTCTTCAAGTTTGTTGTTCTTCAAGCTTGAGACTCTCCTTGCTGCCTGGATGACAGTAATTTTCTTAGTTCTGAACATGTCTAAACTGTTCTAGAAAACTGACTCTAGAAAACAGTGCATAGAATTGACAAATGTTCCTCCCTGCCTTTGAGGCATTGTTACTACCTCTCGGAGGAATTAAAAACAGACTGTAAGCATTGAAAGCTATAAAACTACACAGGCGGTCTGAGCACCAAAGGGTCTTCAAGACCCTTCAACTCAAGGAGAGAACTGAGGCCAGGATAAAAGACTTGAACTTGCCCAAGGTCACATCAAGTGGGGATCTGAACACTGTTGAGGACCTAGGTCTCACTGAAAAAGCCAAGAGCTGATGGCTCCAGCCTGAGAACCCAAGGCGACAGTAGAGGAGGATGCAGATTTTTTTTTTTTTTTACAATACATACATCATTTTTTTAAAAGGTAAGTTCTAAATTCAATGTGATGTTGTGCTCTGATGTCCCAAAATTGTTTCATTATTCTCTGTTGTGCTTCTATAGTATTGTGTTACCAGCTAAGATGGGGACTATTCACTCACCACCATGCTCCTCACTGGAGAACATAGGAACCATTTCCTAAAAGTATAAAAATATAATTCTGACTTGTTCTGCTTTCTGTTTCCATGCAACTTCATTCAAACATACATAATCTGTTCAACACCTACCTTACCAGCAACTGTGCAAAAAGCGATGGAACCAAAAATGAATCAGTACATATAAATGTGCATGTCTACAGATATTTTTTCCTAATGCAATTGCTCTATCCACACTGTAACCCAGTAAAAATTGTTTACCTTCCTTGGAAAAGTGATTGGATAGTTAGTTCTTTGAGAGACTTAACTACGTTGACTGCAACCACATGAGCCATTTTTTCCCTACAATTTTCTTGATTGCTTATTATTTTAGATACCTCCAACTTGTTTATCAGGCACATGTTAAAGCATGTTGAAACGCGTTATTCAGGTTCAGCATGAAGGATTTGGCATTATTCAACAAAATATCATAAACTTCTGTTGAAATGAATGATTCCAGCAACATGGAGCTTCATCTGCAAATCCAGGTACCTTCTGTCTCTAAAGTTTGGAGACTGTATATCTAGACTAGGGGAACAACCTGATTTTGCTCTAAGCACAATTAATTTTATGATTATGCAGCATAACTGACTTCATAGGCTCTTTTGGTGCCTGGTGCCAAAGCTTGTAGAAACAGGGGAGGCTTTGCCTAAGGGATTCTTTGCATTAAAGACTTTGTTAGGCAAAGCCAGCCTGGCATGGGAGTCTGATTTGCAATTTGTGTCTTTGTAAAAGGATTAGAAGATCCCTATTGTTTAATGTTTGGATCTCAATTTGCATTTGGAAGCACATGACCTCTTCTAGGTTCAGAGTTTTTTATTTTCATTTTCTTGTTCTGATATACAATCAATACTGCCTGTGAAAAAACTGATAATACAGCACAGCCAAATGTTTGCACTGATTAAGTTAGATCAGTTTTCTCTATGAATGGTGGAGTCTACTCAGGCTCCAGCAATACTGAGCCAGTGATCTATTTAGCAACTGACAAATAACTCATAGGAATAGGTACGCACACATTTTCATTTATTATTTCCTTAATTAGAATGTGTGGCACTCTGGGCTTTTTTTTTTCAATCTTTCTAAAGCACTACAGATGGCTGATGAGGCAGTAAATCTACAAAAAGAACAGAAAGGAAAAAAATAAATCTTCTGACTACCTCAGGACCTATTTGAACACTTCCGTCCAATGTCCTCCTTTATAAAGAAAGGTTTGAGAAAAATTATTGTAGGTTTGCGATAACAAAATTCTCAGCTGTACGTGATATTTAACTACCTGTCCTTTGGTAAACAATTTTTAACTAACATTTGCTTTGACAATGTTCCCAGATTGGCCACACAGAACTTGGAACAGAAATTGCATGAGGAGGAACAATTTCTTAGATGCTAGGTTTAAGACACATGGTTTATTTGTTTGTTTGTTTTCTTTTTAACTCTTTGGTTTCTCCATCCTTGGTCTTTGCCATTGACCACAAGAAAACATTTCTTGCATGTATGGAGGAAGGTCCTGGGAACCTGGAATTGCTGGTTGAGCGAGCTGGAGGTAGATGGAAAGCATTCACGTTCACGGAGTACCCATGGTATGCCAAGGACTTGGCTAGATGTTTACTGTTTTATGATTATGCCCATTTTGTAGTAGAGAAGACTAAGGCCCAGAGGAGGCAAGTGACTCACCCAAGGTCACATAGCTGTGATGGGAAGTTAGATCTACCTGATTCCTAAGCTGAGGCTTTTTCTGCCACATCACACCACCTCCCAGGTAAACTCAAGCTAACTTCATTTGGAGGTTATTCTGTTCCTCACCTCTGTGGAATGTGTTAGTTTTTAAAACTAAATGGGTTAATTTTGGTGTACAGGAAGCTATAAGGACAAGACTAACCTAATCTACTCTTCTTTCTAATAGACACAAGTAATCTTATCTGTCATTCCATTAAAAATACACCACATTCTTCTGTGCTCCAGTTTGGATAATGACTCAAGAAAAGGCAGTCCGTTTCTGCATTGCGGCACCCCCACAGCTTCTATAAAATCATCAAAAGTAAGTAAGCCATGCTTTTTTCCTGGGTATTTCATTCACTGATTCCAAAAGTACTTGACACATGTATTCAATCTGTTAGAATAAAGACTAGCATTTGACAGTTAGGCCAGTTGGAGGCTAGCCTAAGAGAGTGTCTTGTGCGGAAGATCATACACTCCAAGGCCCCCCCTGAATGGAGAATGCCCAACAGGAAGTCAGCCAAAAGGAGTGGCACGCTGGAGGGTTGTACTTTGAGCCCACATTTCTCAGCCACGTCCCATGGGAAACACTTTCACCGCCATCTTCCAAAATGCTCTGCTAACATTCTCCTAATGCTCCCAATATCTGAAGATAATCCCTTTTCCCCTAACCGGGATCTTAACCTAAAATAGATCTGGGTCTGTGCCTCGGGGCATGGACGGATGACTCATAGAGCCATTTCTGATCTCGGAAGCAGGGGAGGTTCTGCAGAGCACGGGAGCACAGTCTGGGAGCTGGTTAATACTCAAGGAACACATGGCCGTCAGAGCCAGAGGGAGTTCCAAGAAACGTGTCACCTGAAGAAGCAGAGCTCCCACCTGAAGAAGCTGAGGCCCCCAAGTTTCCACATTTAACGCTGCTGTAGAATCTCATTCCCGTCTAGGACTGTTTAGACCCTCATCCTCAGTCTACATCAGGCCATAGACTGACCTGCTCGGCAAAACCCAGAGGTCCCTGAACTTTAAGCGTACGTGGCAAATGGACAGATTTTTAATGTGAGAGTCTGATTCAGCATTAGCAGCAGCAGAAAGAAGAGTCCCTCCTAAAAAAATGTACTGATGGAACTTCCCTGGAGGTCGAGTGGTTAATATCAGGCTTCCACTGAAGGAGGCACAGGTTCCACCCCTGACTGGGGGACTAAGATTTCACATGCCGTAAGATTTCACATGCGGCACAATCTAAATAAATAAATAAACGAATAAATATTTTTCAAAAATTTTAAAAATTCTTAAAAACTTAAAACGTGCTGATTTGGCACGTTTCCTACAGTTGAGTTTGGTTTCGTTTTATTTTTCTCCTTTAGCTCATTCTTATTATCTGAGTTAGGTTTGCATCCAAATCTTTCTGTCCAGCAGCACAGTGTAGGTAAAGTAAGTCCTAGGGCACCTTAGGCTTCCCGGGTGGCACAGGGGTAAAGAATCTGCCTGCCAATGCAGGAGATGCTAGGAGGGAAGAGCCTCTGGAGGAGGAAATGCCAACTCACTCCAGTATTCTTGCTTGGGAAATCTCATGGACAGAGGAGCCTGGTGGGCTACAGTCCATGAGGTCGCAAAAGAGTCAGACACAACTTAGTGACTAAACAACACAAAAACATCTATTAAGGTTTACTACATGCCCTCCTCGTACTCAGTATTTGACATGTATTTTTCTCATTTGGTCTCCTCAATAACCCTTAAGAGGCAGACATAATTATTTATCTCATTTTAAGGATGAGGGTTCTGAGGCCAAGAAAGTTTAGGGAACTTGCCTAGAATCACAAAACCAGTGAGGAGTGAAGCTGGAATTAAACTTGATTCCACCCAGTCCCAAGTTCTCAAGCCATATGCTCTTTAGATACAGAAGAATGTTCAGGAGCAGTTAACTGGAGGGGGAGACACCTATACAGTACAATCCAACTTGATAAAAATATATCTACATTAATGTGTTTTGGGATATATTTGCATTGGGAAAGTTCTAGAAGGACCACTCAAATGTCAATTCCTTGGAGCAACCTTCCCTGGCTGAGGGGAAAACCCTCCCACTCTGTCCCTGGTATTTTTTATCTTTTATTGTGCTGGATTTTTCCACAGGGCACCATTAGCTGAGGTGTGTCATATACTAGATACATGTATTGTCTAGCTCCCCTGTAGAAGAAGGGGTAACAATGCCTAACAAATTGCTTGGCATGCAGTAAATGCTTAATAAATATTTGTTGGCTGGAGCAAATGTACTAAACCCCTAATGTTGATTTTTTTCCCCCTCTCTCTTGCTGTCAAACAAAAACAATTTAGATTCTTCTTCTTCTTTTTTTTTTTAATTTAGATTCTTGATCTTAGATATTTTCTTTTTTTTTTTTCATGTTTCCTCCGAAATTCTATAAGGAAAAAAGGAAAAGAACATATGTATCCCTGTGACTGATTCATGTTGATGTTTGTTAGAAAGCAACACAATATCGTAAAGCAATTATCTTTAAATTAAAAATAATTTTTTTAAAAAAACATAAAGAAGCTGCTTCCACATAAGGACAAGAACCTAGATCGGTTTACTTGAAGATGCAAAAGGATCTCCTCCATGCAGTACATACACCTTAAGAACAGAAAGTTCCTAGAAGAGGAAACCATTGGAAATCCGCTTAGGTTAACTTGCCTTGAGTCAAAAAAGGCTCATTAATGTTTCAACTGCTAATCCATTTAGTGTCCTATTCACCCTGATGACTTCTAGGAGCATCCCTCTGATGGTTTTAGAAAGATAACCCTTCCAGTCACTAGGCTCAATTGAGCAACAGGGAAGGACAATAGACTGCAGAGAAAGGGGCTGATTGAAGTGTTTGGGATGAATGGAAGACTGCCTATCAGGACAACGAGAAAATGAAAGGAACATCTGAAATGAGCTGATATGAGTTGAGCAGGTTTTATCCCAATAATAAACTCTCCTTTCTCCTCTCAAAAGGATTAGGCCTCCCGTGAACGGGAGTATCTTGTCTTCAAGTCCCATGGCCTTGATCTTCTTTTGTACTGTTCAATTCACTTTAAAACCAGCGGTGGTATTTGTTTAATTTTTCTTTTTTTCCATTCCCAGCCATGTTCTTCTGAAGGAGGACTTTTACCCCATCAGCAGCTTCAAGATCCATTGACAAGTCAGGAGCACAGTATCCCTGAATTCCGGGCAGAGGAGGGGGCTGCTTTGGCTCACTTCCTTCCTCCTTCCCCAAACAGAATCCAGCTCCTATATAAAATTCATAAATTCTTGGCAGGAAAGAAATCCTCCCATTGGAAGGAACAGATGTTCTACGAGTAACTTTTGCCATCATAACTCTGTTCCTAATATCATACTTTTAAAGTGTGGGGGGATGTTAACTTTTTTTTTTTTTTAAATGTCAACATGTTCTGGGCAGCTTTTCCATCTCCATCTGTGGCATACACATCACCAACCCTCCCACCGCCCTTTTTTAAATTTCCAGAGACTAGTTGGGAATTGGAAAGATATTAAAAAGTGAAAGTGGAAAATTCAATTCAAGAAGTATGCTAATGTATAACCTAATGCAAAGTAACATGATATTTCCCTCCCAGTGGTAAATCTCAGAAACATTCTTTTCCTTGTCCTCTTAGAACTTGGAGGGGTCTGCAAGACCTTTAACAGGCAGAATGACCAATTAAATTCAGGGGTGATTACTGGTAACAGAATTCCTTGAAAGTAACCTATTCATAACATTCCCCTTCTAAAGAAAGCCTCAATTGGTGCTTCAAATTCAAGAGGCTACCAGGCCATTTTCACTTAGTTATCACCTCGTTAAACTGCCCACCTTAAATGCCCGTATCCCAGGTGACCGCGGAGAAGGGTCAAGGTCAGTGGATGCCTCTTACCTCGCCTGGATATAACTTTGGAAAGCATGACCCCGCCTCTGTGGGGTTCCCTTGCCCAGGTACAGTGATGCCCACTTGCAGCTGCTTTGGCGAGGGCCAGAGCGCCTGCTGGCTGTGGCCTGGCCTCAAATACTCCTGAACACGTTTCGGTTCAAAGTCAGAATTCGGTGAGCAGGCTGGGTGGGGAGTGAAATTTTCAGGGCAGAGGGAGAGAAAGGTGACAGCTTGAGCAGGGTGGGGAAGCAGCGGCCGGACATTCAAATGCGCCGGGGATACTCCCGGAGTCCCAGCTCTTGGTCTGGGTTTCCCCTCCTCGGTCTGAACGGAGCCAGTGGAGTCCAAATCCCCCGAACCCCAGCAGGGCCCGTGCTGAGCCTGCCGCGTCCACCCCGGAAGACGCGGTTCCTGAAACTTTTCTGTGCCCAAGTGGAGGTGTAAGTGAGAGCGTGCAGGGCGCGGGGGGTTGTCTCTGGGGCCCGGATCGGCGTTCTCTGCATCCCGGCGGGAAGGTTGGTCTGTGCTTAGGGGCCAGGAGGTAGCGGGGGCCAAGGCTGGGGCGAGAGCGGCGCACCGGGGTGCCGCGGCCCCCGGGCGCCGGGAGCTGGAGGCGGGAGCAGTGCCGCGAGCGGTCTGCAGTGCCCCCAGCCGGCCGGTTCGGCTGAGGTCCGCTGGCGGCCTCAGGGCCGGGTGCCGAGCCGCACCTCTGCGTGCGAGACGCGTCCCTCTTCGTCCCTGCGGAGGCTGACCCAGTGTTAGGAAATTTATCATCAATTCGAGGTGGATTCTCAGTCTGGTTCTGTCACTTACTGGCTTCTTGCCCCCTGGTGCTCTGGACATCTGCCTCCCTTTGGCTAATGTGTATGATACCCTAGACAAAGTTGATGAAATAGTTGAGAATGCGCCGTCAAGTGCCCAGTATATAGTAAGTGAAGTAAAAGTCGCTCAGTCGTGTCCGACTCTGCGACCCCATGGACTGTAGCCTGCCAGGGTCCTCTGTCCAAGGAATTCTCCAGGCCAGAATACTGGAATGGGTAGCCTTTCCCTTCTCCAGGGGATCTTACCAACCCAGGGATCGAACCCAGGTCTCCCTACATTGCAGGCGGATTCTTTACCAGCTGAGCCACCAGGGAAGCCCAAGAATACTGGAGTGGGTAGCCTATCCCTTCATCAGCGGATCTTCCCGACCCAGGAGTCTAACCCAGATCTTTGCATTGCAGGTGAATTTTTTACCAGCTGAGCTACTAGGGAAGCCATATATATACTATATAGTATAGTATATGTATATAGGATGTGGGTATATAGTAAGTACTCATTAAATGGTGACCCTCACCACCACCACCGTCATCATCATCATTCGCTGGCTAGGCTTTGGAAGGGGGTCTCACCGAAGTCTCTGCTCTTCAATGGTGGGTCTGAGGGGAGGACAGGGAGTGATGGTTTCTGCCTCCCCTCTGAAGTGGAAAAGGAACTCTAAGCACCCAGCTGGAGTCCTGCCTTCCTGTGCCTTAGACTCCACCTCTATCTGCGGACTCAGCCATCCCCTCTTTGAACTAATATTCTCATTGCAAAATAGGAATACTCATCCCCAACTCAGAGTTGTTGCAAGACAAGAAATGCAGAGCTCCTGATACATAGTTGATGCTCAGGAAAGTCCCCATCCACCCATGTGGCCCCCAGCCAGCAGGTCCCAGAGCACCTGTATAGGTAGCACATAGCAGGCACAGCGCAAGCCCCTTTCCCTTTTACACTGGCAGTCAGCAGGCCCAGGGTCCCGCTCCTGACACAGGGGAGGTGCTCAGCGCAAGCCCCGCCCACCTAGCTGTCAGTCAGTGTGCCATTTATTGAGTCCTTACTCTGTACCTCTTCTATCCCCATCTGACCGGGACAGCTTGGGCTGCAGGAGGCTTTAACTCTGAGGTCCTTCTACTTCACCTCCCCTGGGGTCTCCCCTCCCCCAGACACCTCGGATCCCTTCTGGAAATTAGTAGTGTTGGAAACAGTAAGAACACACACTCCTGATGTTGAAGCAATGGAATGTATAGTCAGAGAACCTGGCTGTCAAGAGCAGCTCTACCAGTTCCTGTCTTTATCTCGCAACCTCTCTGAACCTCAGTTAACTCATCTTTTAAAACTGAGGCAATAATACCTTCTGGGGTGATGAGTGTGAGGGTCTATGGATACATGTGTATAAGAACGCCAAGCACACAGTAAGTATTTAGTAAATACTAACTTTTATTTGTTTCAAGCATAAGGCAGGTGCCCAGTGAATATTAGTTGGACTGAACTGAGCTTTCCCCTTGGCTGAGTTCTATACCTGGGAAAGCTTCCATTCGAACTTTCTCCCTGGTCCTTGGCCTTTGTCAAATGTCATGTCCTGTGACTTGCTGCTGGTGATCTTTTTCTAGAGGTTGGTACTTAGCTTATAGGAAGAATAATGGATCTCTCCAGAGTTCAAAACCTAGTATTACCTCTTTCAAACCTGTTCTGCGATACTTACTTCAAAAGTTTGCGGAGATAAAATTCAACATGGAGACTTCATATTTTTGTTTTGTTTTTCATGACCAGTGTGTCTTTTATCTGAGGGCAGAGGGTTTGTTGTTGTCTAGTCGCTAAGTCATAACTGACTCTTTTTCTACCCCTTGGACTCTAGCTTGCCAGACTCCACCGTCCATGGGATTTTCCAAGCAAGAATATTGGAGCAGGTTGCCATTTCCTTCTGCAGGGGATCTTCCCACCTCAGAGATTGAACCATATGTCCTGTGTCTCCTGCATTAGCAGGCAGGTTCTTTACCACTGAGTCACCAGGGAAGCCCAATGGGGGAGATGCGTAGAGCATTATTTAAAAGTCCTAAATGAGCATTTGTATAACCATATTTTCTGCCAGCAATTCATATGTGGTTGATTTTGTGGGTGTGTGATAGGATGTCAGCAACTTTGGGGTCCTGTCCCTTCTCTAGCTCTTGATTAGGACAAACTCTGAATGGGAAAACAAATAGACAGTGTCCAATCTTAAACGGGCCTTGGCAGTCTCAGGGCATTTGTGTGTCTGTTACATGCATGTAATCCTCAGCACAGCCCATTTTCCAGATGAGCCTCATTGAGGCAGATGGCTGACTCAGTGCTCCTTTCCATGCCACAGACTGGCCTCCGAGTCCTGCCTCATCTCCACACTGCTCTCTCAGGCTATTACACACGGGGCTTTTTTCACTGGCCATCTGAACAAGCGTTGTTAAAGACTCTTTAGAAATGCCAGGATGTGAGTTTTATTAATACAGAGCACTAACCAAATTAGAGAGTTTCCCATAATATGACAAGGTATGCAACAGCTGTTACTTTACCAAAACTATTCATTATGGGGCCATTTGTTTAAAGGTTACCCCGGTGGCGTGGGGACAGTGCCTTTTGCTCTCTGACTCACAGGAAGCAAAAATAAGTTACTATCAGGTGATGGTCACACTTAGAAACCAAACTAAAAATTAGAAGGTTTGTCATCCTTGGGAGCGGGGCAGCTGGCTTCACTTTTCAAACTGGTAAGTGTTAGGCGGTTCAAAATTGAAGATTTTGTTTGTGTCATATTTGGTTTTTTAAAAAAATCTATTGAAATATTTGCTGACTAATTCCAGTGTGCCAATTTCTGTGCTTGGCCATACTCAAAGATATTCTGTGGTCTCTGGCATCCAGTATTTCACAGGTGGGTAGCAGAGATGCATATATGAAGTGCATCCAATAGTCACCTTATCATAATCACAATAGCTGCTTCCTGGGTTTATGAGGCCAGCCAGGTGAGAAGCACAGGTGAGACGCAGTTGCTGAGAACCGCCACCCACCACCCCCCACCCCCCCAACCCAAGGCAGGCTCTTCCAAACAGAGAGGTTGCATTAGTCAAATTTTTAGACAAAGAAATCGAGGCTCTGAAAAGAGAAGAGGTTTGCTGGTTCACAGCATACCCAGGATTCAAATTCAAAGATTTAATTCAAAGCAACTTTGTTATTTCCCTTCTAGCCCAGGGCAACTCCTCAAAGAACCTTTGAAGAGCCTTCTCTTTAACCAGTCTGTGTATACAGTGGAACTTAAAGGTTGTCCAGGTGTTCACTGGCTCTTTGGCTTATGAGATTTCTCGATCATGTCAAATGCATTCCCCCATCTTCCACTCTATTTCAGTTTTCCATGGAGAATTATGCCTTCCTGTCTTTATTTGTATTTATCCTCAAAGTTAATATGCAATTACTTCCTTCACTCCCTTCCAAAAGGATGAATTTTATTTAGCCCACAAGTATATCCAGGATCTCAAGTACTTTGAGGACAAAACAAGTTTTTTATGCGTTTGTTTCTTGTTCAGCTTCATTGAGGTATACTTGTATACCAGAAAAACTGCATTTGTTAAATGTGTACAATTTGATGAGTTTGGACATAAGCATACACCCATGATTCCACCTCCACAGTGAAAATAAGAAACATATCCACCACCTCCTGAGATTTCCTTGTATCCCTTTGTGTGTGTGTGCATGTGTGTGTGCTTGTTGTAATAAGAACACTAAACATGAGATCTACCCTCTTAACAAATGTTTAAATATGAGACACCGTATTATTAATTATAGGCACTATGTTGTGTAACAGATCTCTAGAACTTACTCATCTTGCATAACTGAAATTTTATACCCACTGAGCAATGATTCCCTCTTTCCTCCTCCCCCTAGCCCTTGGCAACCACCAACCTGTTTTCTGCTTCTATGAGTTTGACTATTTGGACACCTCATATAAGTGGAATCAGGTAGTGCTAGTCCTCCTGTGACTGGCTTACTTCACTTAGCATAATGTCCTCCAGGTTCATCCATATGGTCACCAATGATGAGATTTCCTTCTTTTTATTTTTAAGGTTGAATATTATTCCACTGATGTTTTCTTTATCCATTCACCCGTTGATGGACATGGGGTTATTTCCATATCTTGACCACTGTGAATAATGCTACAATGAACACGACTGTAGATACCTCTTCAAAATCCTGATTTTGGTTCTTTGAGATATATCTCAAGAACTGCGATGCTTGGCTCGTTTGGTAGTTTGTTTGTTTGTTTTTTAATATGGTAGTTTTATTTTTAATTTTTTGAGGAAACTCTGTACTGTTTTCCTATTAATTGTACCATTTTACATTCTCATCAATAGTATACAAGGGTTCTGATTTCTTCACATCCTTACCAACATTTATTATCTTTTTTAAAAAATAATAGCCAATCCTAACACGTGTCAGGTAATACCTCATTGTGATTCCCATTTGCATTTATCAAGTTTGAGTAGTGATGCTGAGCACCTTTTCATGGACCTAGTGGCCATATGCATGTCTTCTCTGAAGATCTCTGTTCAAGTCCTCTGCTCATTTTAAAAACCGGGCTATTTAGGTTTTCTTGCTGTTGGGTTTTATGAGTTCCTTGTATATTTTGGACATTACTCCTTATCAGATAAATATATTTTCTCCTTTTTCACCCTGTTGACCATTTCCTTTACTGTACAGAAGTTTTTAATGATGTAATCATGATGTAGTACCATGTATCTCTTGTTGCCTGAGCTTTTAAGGTCATACCCGAGAAATCACTGCCAAGGCCAATGTCAGGAAGCTTTCCCCCTATGTTTTCTTCTAGGAGTTTATGGTTTCAGGTCTTACATTTAAGTCTTTAGTCCATTTTGAGTTGATTTTTTGTGTATGGTGTAATATAGGGGCTCTGTTTCATTTTGCGTATTGATATGCAAAAGGACTGATGCTGAAGCAGAAGCTCCAATTCTTTGGCCACCTGATGAGAAGAGCCGACTCATTGGAAAATAGCCGGACTCTGGGAAAGAATGAGGGCAGGAGGAGAAGGGGCAACAGAGGATGAGATGGTCAGGTGGCATTATTGACTCAATAGACATGAGTTTGAGCAAACTCTGGGAGACAGTGAAGGACAGGGAAGCCTGGCATGCTGCAGTCCACAGAGTCACAAAGACTCAGACACAACTTAGTGACTGAACAGCAACAGCAACAAAAATACAAAATTAGTTTTCCCAACATCATTTGCTGAAAAAACTGTCCTTTCCCCATTGTGTATTCTTGGCAAACTTGTTGAAGATCAGCTAATTGTATATGCACAAATATATTTCTGGGCTCTGTTTTATTCTGTTGGTCTATATGTCTGCCTTAATGCCACTTCCATACAGTTTTAGTTATTATACCTTTGTACTATACTTTGAAATTAGAAGGTATAATGTCTCCAGCTCTGTTTTTCTCAAGATTACCATTCTGGGTATTTGTGGTTCCACTGAATTTTAGAATTTTTTAAAAATTTTCTGTTAAAAACACCACTGGGATTTTGATGGGGACAGCATTGAATCTGCAGATCACTTTGAATAGTATGGAAATTTAATCAATACTGTGGCTCAGATCATGAACTCCTTATTGCCAAATTCAGACTTAAATTGAAGAAAGTGGGGAAAACCACTAGACCATTCAGTTCAGTTCAGTTCAGTCGCTCAGTAGTGTCCCACTCTTTGCAACCCCATGAATCACAGCACGCCAGGCTTCCCTGTCCAACACCAACTCCCGGAGTTCACTCAAACTCACGTCCATCAAGTCAGTGATGCCATACAGCCATCTCATCCTCTGTCATCCCCTTCTCCTCCTGCCCCCAATCCCTCCCAGCATCAGAGTCTTTTCCAATGAGTCAACTTTTCACATGAGGTGGCCAAAGTACTGGAGTTTCAGCTTTAGCATCATTCCTTCCAAAGAAATCCCAGGGCTGATCTCCTTTAGAATGGACTGCTTGGATCTCCTTGCAGTCCAAGGGACTCTCGAGAGTCTTCTCCAACACCACAGTTCAAAAGCATCAATTCTTCGGCCCTCAGCCTTCTTCACAGTCCAACTCTCACATCCATACATGACCACAGGAAAAACCATAGCCTTGACTAGACGGACCTTTGTTGGCAAAGTAATGTCTCTGCTTTTGAATATGCTATCTAGGTTGGTCATAACTTTCCTTCCAAGGAGTAAGTGTCTTTTAATTTCATGGCCGCAATCACCATCTATAGTGATTTTGGAGCCCAAAAAAATAAAGTCTGACACTGTTTCCACTGTTTCCCCATCTATTTCTCATGAAGTGGGACCATTCAGGTATGACCTAAATCAAATCCCTTATGATTATACACTGGAAGTGAGAAATAGATTTAAGGGACTAGATCTGATAGAGTACCTGATGAATTATGGAAGGAGGTTCATGACTTTGTACAAGAGACAGGGATCAAGACCATCCCCAAGAAAAAGAAATGCAAAAAAGCAAAATGGCTGTCTGAGGAGGCCTTATAAATAGCTGTGAAAAGAAGGAAAGTGAAAAGCAAAGATATAAAGAGAAAAGGAAAGATATAAGCAGCTGAATGCAGAGTTCCAAAGAATAGCAAGGAGAGATAAGAAAGCCTTCCTCAGTGATCAGTGAAAAGAAATAGAGGAAAACAATAGAATGGGAAAGACTAGAGATCTCTTCAAGAAAATTAGAGATGCCAAGGGAACATTTCATGCAAAGATGGGCTCAATAAAGGACAGAAATGGTACGGACCTAACAGAAGCAGAAGATATGAAGAAGAGGTAGCAAGAATACACAGAAGAACTGTACAAAAAAGATCTTCACAACCCAGATAATCATGATGGTGTGATCACTCACCTAGATAGAGCCAGACATCCTAGAATGTGAAGTCTAGTGGGCCTTAGGAAGCATCACTATGAACAAAGCTAGTGGAGGTGATGGAATTCCAGTTGAGCTATTTCAAATCCTAAAAGATGATGCTGTGAAAGTGATGCACTCAATATGCCAGCAAATTTGGAAAACTCAGCAGTGGCCACAGGACTGGAAAAGGTCAGTTTTCATTCCAATCCCAAAGAAGGGCAATGCCAAAGAATGCTCAAACTACCGCACAATTGCACTCATCTCACACGCTAGTAAAGTAATGGTCAAAATTCTCCAAGCCAGGCTTCAGCAATATGTGAACTGTGAACTTCCAAATGTTCAAGCTGGTTTTAGAAAAGGCAGAGGAACCAGAGACCAAATTGCCAACGTCCACTGGATCATGGAAAAACCAAGAGAGTTCCAGAAAAACATCTATTTCTGCTTTACCTTGACTATGCCAAAGCCTTTGACTGTGTGGATCACAATAAACCGTGAAAAATTCTGAAAGAGATGGGAATACCAGACCACCTGACCTGCCTCTTGAGAAATCTGTATGCAGGTCAGGAAGCGACAGTTAGAACTGGACATGGAACAACAGACTGGTTCCAAATAGGAAAAGGAGTTCGTCAAGGCTGTATATTGTCACCCTGCTTATTTAATTTGTATGCAGAGTACATCATGAGATACACTGGGCCGGAGGAAGCACAAGCTGGAATCAAGATTGCCAGGAGAAATCTCAATAACCTCAGATATGCAGATGACACCACCCTTATGGCAGAAAGTGAAAAAGAACTAAAGAACCTCTTGATAAAAGTGAAAGAAGAAATGAAACAGTTGACATAAAAGTCAACATTCAGAAAACTAAGATCATGGCATCCGGTCCCATTATTTCCTGGCAAATATATGGGGAAACAGGGGAAACAGTGGCTGACTTTATTTTGGGGAGCTCCAAAATCACTGCAGATGATGACTGCAGCCATGAAATTAAAAGACGCTTACTCCTTGGAAGGAAAGTTATGACCAACCTAGACAGCATATTAAAAAGCAGAAACATTACTTTGTCAACAAAGATCTGTCTAGTCAAGGCTATGATTTTTCCAGTAGTCAGGTATGGATGTGAGAGTTGGACTATAAAGAAAGCTGAGCCCTGAAGAATTGATGCTTTTGAACTGTGGTGTTGGAGAAGATTCTTGAGAGTCCCTTGGACTGCAAGGAGATCCAACCAGTCTATCCTAAAGGAGATCAGCCCTGGGTGTTCATTGGAAGGACTGATATTGAAGTTGATACTCCAATACTTTGGCCACCTGATGTAAAGAGCTGACTCACTTGAAAAGACCCTGATGCTGGGAAAGATCGAGGGCAGGAGGAGAGGGGGACGACAGAGGATGAGATGGTTGGATGGCATCACCGACTCAATGGACATGGGTTTGGGTGGACTCCAGGAGCTGGTGATGGACAGGGAGGCCTGGTGTGCTGCAGTTCATGGGGTCACAAAGAATTGGACATGACTGAGCAACTGAAGTGAAGTCTTTCAATTTATAAACATGGGATTTCTTTCCATTTTTTCCTTTTTTGTCTTCTTTCATTAGTGTTTTATAGTTTTCAGTGTACAAGTCTTTTACCTTCTTCGTAAATTAATTCTTAGGTATTTTTTTTTAATTTAATTTTTTTAGTTTTTTTTTTTTTTCTTTTTGATGGTATTCTAAGGGAAATTGTTTTCTTAATTTTTCTTTCAGATCGTTTGTTGTTACTGAACAAAACACAGTTGATTTTTGTATGTTGATTTTTTTTTCTTTTTTTTGTATGTTGATTTTCTACTCTGTAACTTAATTAGTTCTAACAGTTTTTGTAGTGGAGTTTTTAGGGATTTCTATTTATAGAATAGAAATCTGTCATCTGCAAAGAGACATTTTACCTCTTCCTTTTATATTTGGATGACTTTTATTCCTTTTTTGTTTCTTCTTTTTTTGCCTAATTGCTCTGATTAGGACACCAAGTACTACGTTAAATAGAAATGACAAACAGTGGGCATCCTTGTCTTATTCTTGATCTTGGAGGAAAAGCTTTCAGGTTTTCCACTGTTAAGTGTGATGGTAGCTGTAGGTTTGTTTTATATGTCTCTCATTATGTCAAGGTACATTCCTTCTATATGTAGTTTATTGAGTATTTTTATCATGAAAAAGTATTGATTTTTTTCAAATGCTTTTACACCTATTGAAATGATTGTATACTTTAATCTCTCATTCTGTTAATATGGTTTATCACACTTATTGATTTGCATATATTGAAGCATTCTTACATCCCAAGGATAAATTCCACTTGATCACAGTGTATGATCTTTTTAACAAGCTGTTGGATTTGTTTGCTACGATTTCAGTGTGGATTTTTGCATCTATGTTTGTCAGGGATACTGGCCTGTAATTTTCTTTTCTTGTTGTGTCCTTATCTGACTTTGATATCAAAGTAATCCTGGCCTTGAACAATGAATTCGGGAGTGTCTCCTCTTTTTCAGTTTTTTGAAAGTATTTGAGAAATATTGGCATTAATTCCTTTACTATTTTATAGAATTCATCAGTGAAGCCATTTGGTCCTGGGCTTTTCTTTTATAAGAGGTTTTCGATTACTGCTTCAGTCTTCTTAGTTATTATTGATTTGTTCACATTTTCTATTTCTTCATGAGTCAGTCCTGGTAGGCTGTATGTTTCAAGAAATTTGTGTATTTATTCCAGGTTATCCAGTTAATTGGCATGTTCAAGTAGTTGCTCATGATCCTTTGTATTTCTGTGTCATCAGTTGTAATATCGTCTATTTTGTGTCTATTTTTTGTTTCTATTTTTTAAAAATTTGAATCTTCTCTCTTTTTTTTCTTAGTCTAGCTAAAGATTTGTCAATTTTGTTTATCTTTTCAAAACATCAGCTCTTAGTTTTGTTGATCTCTTCTATTGTTTTTTTATACCCTGTTTCCTTTATTTCTGCTCTAATTTTTATAATCTCCCAATTTTTATAATCTGCCAACTTTGGGCTACAGAGCCTGTGCTCCACAACAAGGGAAGTCACTCAATGAGAAGCCCATGCACCTCAGCTAGAGAGTAGCCCCCACTCACTGGAACAAGAGAAAGCCCAAGCACGTCAATAAAGACTCAGGATGCCAAAAATAAAATAAAATGTTTAAAAAAGCATTATCAGAGGAAAATAGTAATAAGGAAACTAATATAAATTGAAGGTCTTCTATCATTTAACTCTCACAAGTCCCTGGAAAGGAGGTATTATTCCAGTTCTAAAACTCAGGAAACTGAGGCTTAGGGAGCCTAACAAGCCTGAGATTCTGGTCTCTGCTTTATATCATAATCACCCTGGGAATTTTAAGCAAATATGGACCCCTGGGCTTCCTGGTGCCAAAGACCATGAACGTTCCTGAAGGTGGGATGTGCTCTCCTGTTCTGTAGGCAAACCTACACCAGTCACTCCAGTTACTGTAGCTCAGATTCTATTCCACTCTCCTTCAATTATTGATGTTAGAATGGAGAAGTGGGAGAATTAGGGACACGACCATTCTTACCTCTATTTGTCTTTTGCAACCGTGTGAATCTGGCATTTCACAAACCCAAACACAAGAGAAACTTGACTTACCTGGATTCATTGCTGTATCAGCGTCTAGAACAGAGCCTGGCATGTAATGGGTGCTTAATACATATTTGGAAAGAATGGGTGAATGACTAAGGACATCAGTGTAGGAGAAAGGTGATTCAGCGCGTTGTCACGCTGATCAAATCAAGTCCTCTCGCTACTGTGCCACACCCTAGGCCACACCTAGAAGGGTGTTCCTGCCTAAAATTAGCCCCCCACTGCTGACTATTGCTGATGGAGGCAGCTACTGAATAGAAAGGGGATCTGATACACGTGCGATAATATGAAAACTTCAGGATTTGCAGCAGGGACCATCGTCCTGTTCTGCCATTTAAGAAATACTGTTGAAACCGGCACATGGCTTTCAGGTTTGTCCAGGCAACGTAGTTGTTTGGGCTTTCTTTGCAAAATGCCAAGCAGGCTGATTATCGTAAAGATGTCCCTTTATGCCTGGTCACATATTGTCTGCCTGCTTGGGTAGCAGAATGAAAAAGAGAGGTGGCAGAACAAGGACCTACTGAACAGCACACGGGACTCTGCTCACTGTCGTGTGCCAGCCTGGACGGGAGGGGCGTTCGGGAGAAAACAGATACACGTATGGCTGAGTCCCTTCACTGTTCACCTGCAGCCACCACAGTGTTGTTAATCCGCTATACCCCAAAACAAAGCAAAAAGTTTGAAGTTTGGGGGAGGAAAAGGCAGGCCTGGGTCAAATCTCCTCTTAGAATAGCCATAGAACCTGTGGTCACCGAAGCACTTTCAATCTTATGTTCATGCTTTTCTATATAGGCAGGAAGAGGGGAAAAAAAGGAGACAACCAGTGGGGAGTGTTGGTGCACACCCAGCTGTTGTGAAGTGCACTTTGGAGCATATTTGAGAAGCCCTACCTGACCCTCTGCAACTCCTCAAAACACCGGCCTTCAAAAGCCCGCGATGCTCACTCTCTTCCTCATGGTTAAAGAAATTCAACACTGGAAGCACAGATTCAAGTGCTGACATATTTACTGGCTGAGGATGGGGCCTTGGTTGGGTTACTTAACCTGGCTGAGCCTTAGTTTCATCGTCTGTAAAAAGGGGAAGACAATAGGGCTTATTAACGTAAGACTGTTAATAAGAATTAAATGGGATAATGCACTGTCTGTCTCATAGCATGCATTCCATGAGTGCTGGCTATCTTAATCATTGTTATTAATTGGGTCAAATTTCCTGGGTGTTGGGAGAATGAATGCAAGCTGAGGTTCCGTTACTAAATAATGCTGGTAAAGCCATCTCTAAGAAGAGATTGTTGGAGTTAAATGCTTCAGGCCTCTGACGTTTGATGGTTTCTGGCTCTAGCTCATGCACTCTCTGGTCCCATGACCTCAGAGTCTAAGGCAAGCTCTCCTCATCTTTAGCCCTCAGTGCCCCACTGACCACCCCAAAACACATCATTAAAGGAACCAGCCTAGCTCTCTAACCATGTTGAGCATGTTCTCTGCTACAATTGGAAGGACCTCATCAAAAAATTCTTTGTTTCTCTCCTATCCTATTCCAATTCCTTGCCCGGAAAGTGGAAAAGAATCCAAATTAACCTTACCATGACAGGTTGCAACTTCCAAAGACCAAATCTGGCACCTTGAGACAAGAGTAGTACAGTCAAAATATAATATAAATTGACCGACAAAACTTGAAATATGTATAGTATAGCAGCCACAGTCCTGTATGTAAATATATGAAGTTGATCACTGAAGCTGAACGGAGCTGGATGTCCCCAGTCTTAGGAAATATGCACTGAAGTACTTAGGGGTAAAAAGCCATCGTGCTTGGAACCTAATCTGAAACAATAAAATCTTAACAATAGATGAATCTGGGTAAAGGGTATATGAGGCTGACTGGTACTTTTTTTGTGTACAACTTTTTTAAGTTGGAAATTATTTCCAGATAAAAATTAAAAAATAAAAACCTAATAAAGGGGATATAATGTACAACGTGGTACATATGTGTGTTATTTATGAAAGTTGTTAGAGTAAATCTTGAGTTCTCAACACAAGAAAAATTTTTTTTCTATTTCTTCAAATTTGTATCTATATGAAAAAATTTATTTTTGTATCTGTGTAAGAGGATGATTGTTCACTAAACTCATTGTGATAATCATTTCATGATGTAAGTCAAATCATGCTGTACAACTTAAACATACAGTGCTGTATGTCAATTATATCTCAATAAAACTGGAAGAAAAATAAAAGCAAACAAAATCTAGTAAGGGCACAAGGAACACCTGAAGATTTTGTTAATCTTTTCCCAACTAACCCAAGTGCTCTGAAGCAAATAGGTGAGGTTCTGGGGTAAAGATTTCCCAGAAAATACAAATTCATTACAAAATACTGAGGTTTGAGGAGTATGCAAATACTATTCAAGCCAATCACCAGATGGGTGTTTATGTAATATCTTCTATTTCTGTCACAAGTACTTCAGGTATGGTTTAATGAACCTCTAGTGGCTCACACAATAAATGGCTTGTTCAAGATCACCCAGTCAGTGACCCCGGCTTTGAGTCTGGAGACACATGTCTCAAGATCCATTTCTCTTTTCTTCTCCCCTCTCCCATCATGAGCCAGCATGGGCCAGCCCTGTGGGAATTTACTGTTTCCAGGGCACAGTACACACCAACGTGAGACGATCTTGCATCTAAATGATGTATAAGGAGGCTTCCTTGGTGGTCTCGTGGCTAAGACTTGACGCTCCATATGGCTCCATATCCCATGTTTGATCCCTGGTCAGGGAACTAGATCCCACAGGCCACAACTAAGACCATGTGCAGCCAAGTAAATATATAAATAAATATTTTTTAAAAGATCGTGTCTGAGGCTGTAGAAACAGCTATAACAATAAGGGCATCACTACAGAAGGATTCACATGGAATCCAGTTCAGCCACAAAACAGGCTTTGTGAACTTTTAGCAGGAACTCCACAGATAATCTGCAATTGAACCCCTAGATGTTGGATTAGTGGTGTGTTTCAAAACCATATAAATATAAGGAGAGGGGAGGCTAGCGTTTATTTCCACATTTACTATTTTCTATCTTATCTTTCCAGGTGGCGCTAGTAGTACAGAACTCGCCTGCCAATGCAGGAGACATAAGAGGCCCTGGTTTGATCCCTGGGACCGGAAGATTCCCTGGAGGAGGGCATGGCAACCCACTCCAATACTCTTGCCTGGGAAATCCCATGGACAGAGGAGCCTGGTGGGGTACAGTCCATGGGGTCGCAAAAGAGTCAGACATGACTTAACGACTAAACAACAACAGCATTTAATAAATTACATAATATATTCAACACTTTGTTATAAAATAGGCTTTGTGTTAGGTGATTTTGCCCAACTGTAGGCTAATGGACATGTTCTTAGCACGTTTAAGGTAGGCTAGGCAAAGCTATCCGGAGAAGGCAATGGCAAGCCACTCCAGTACTCTTGCCTAGAAAATCCCATGGATGGAGGAGCCTGGTAGGCTGCAGTCCATGGGGTCGCTACAAGTCGGTTGCGACTTAGTGACTTCACTTTCACTTTTCACTTTCACACAATGGAGAAGGCAATGGCAGCCCACTCCAGTGTTCTTGCCTGGAGAATCCCAGGGACGGCAGAGCCTGGTGGGCTGCCGTCTGTGGGGTCGCACAGAGTCGGACACGACTGAAACGACTTAGCAGCAGCAGCAGCAGCAGCAGGCAAAGCTATGATGTTTAAGAGTATTAAATGCATTTTCAACTTATGATATTTTCAACTTATAGTGGGTTTGTTGGGGCATAACCCCATCGTGAGTCAAGGAAGATCTGTAGACAGGCTGAGAGAAATCCGTTTCTTGTATCAAAAGGCACTTACTTCCCCTCCATAATCAGATGTGATAGATGAATCTACCCTGTGCAGCCAGATAACAGATGAGGGAAAGTGTCTCCTTCTATGATCTGCCAAATAACATACGAGAACAAAAAGCTGGAATTAGAATATCAGTATTTTGACGCCCCAGTGAATTAATACATCTAGGCATTAGCATCAATGTCTGCTAACATCAAAAAAAGAACAGAGAACCCTGCTCAATATCTTGTAACAACCCATATGGAAAAGAACTTGGAAATAAAAAGGAGATATATATATGTGTGTGTATATATATATAAAACAATCACTTTGCTGTACACTTGATACTAACACAACATTGCAAATCAACTATACTCCAATATATAAGGTAAAAATTAAATTTTAAAAAGGAATGGAAATGAGACATTGTGTGTCCTCTGATGAAAGAATGCAGAGACACCCATAGGCTTGCCAGAGGGATCACCTCGGTGGCTGATCAAGCCTTTGAGTCCAACTGTCACTTTGCAGGGAATTCAGGCGACAGAGAGAAATGCTGAGCTGCATCCAGAGCATGCAACCAACGAAATCCAGATGGAGAAATTTACATATCAACCTGTCACGATCTTCAATGTACAAAGTGCATGGAAAGGAAAGGATGAAGGGGAAACCCATAGATTAAATAGACTTCAGAGATATAGCAAGTTGTTTTTTTTTAAAGAAAGACCTTCTATAATGTTTAGATATGCCTAAGTGGATGACAAATTCAAGGAAGTAACTCATGTATGGATCGTAACATCTTTTTCTTATTTTTTGGCCAGCCTGTGAGATTTTCGTTCCCGGACCAGGACCCTCGGCAGCGAAAGCGCAGAGTCTTAACCACTGGACTGCCAGGGAATTCCTGGAAGTAACTACTCTAGAAATCAAGAATTGTGGTTACTTTGGAGGGAAGCCTGGGGCGATGAATGGGATGAGACACGTGGAAGGCAACTGGGGGTTCCTGGCCAAGTTCTTCTTTTTGACTCGGGTGAAGTTTTAAAAGATGCATGGCTTTATAATAATTCACTAAGTTATAAGTTTGTGTGGTTCACTGTTGCTGAGCTTTATTTTACAGTTAAAAATATCAGGGGCAGCACTCTACAGTTTATCTGCAGGAGGCTTCAAGCTTTGGTACCCAAAGCAACAGTCAAGGAGTCAATGACTGGGATCCTTTGAAACCTTCACCATTTCACAGGTGCCATCTTTTCACACAGCATCACGAGGAAGGAGACCTTGTAGCCCAACACAGGAGGAATAACAAGAGATTTGAAATGAGATGGACTTAGGCTAAGGCCTGCTGTCTGCACTTTTTACTTGTTGCCTTCTACCTTATAGCCCCACTGTTGTGTAAATTCCCCAATCCCAAGGAGCTTCAATTTCCTTGTGTATCAAATAGGGATAAAGTGTTGTGAGGATTAGATGTGTATGCAGTAGTATACAGTAGATGCTCAAGTGATGCTATTACTAAAATTATTCCTACGAGTCAAAGAAGAGGTTGTTGAGGTTCTAGGACCTGGGAAGTTTGTGTCAGTCCACTGCCATGCTGGGTCGTCATTCTAATTGTTTTCACACTTGCTGTAAGCCCAGTGGTCTATTTTCCTCCTGTGCTCTGCCTGATTCAGGAGGACAGACCCACACAGGGAAACCCGGGGTCACACCTGGGAGCGTCTGACCCTTAGGGTGTCCTTCCCTGGAGATATGATGTAGGAGATTCATGAGTCACTCTGTCAGTGACAAGGTCAATGGCAAAAACTTGACTTTCCCCACCTGGGAAGTGTGGGCTCATCAACAGGAAGCCTCCTGCTCGCCAGGCTCCATCTTCAGCCAACACTGCTGAGACCACCAGAACCTGTCCACTATCCTGACACCCAGGATGTCACCTGGGTGACATCCTCCTACTCCAGGGGATATTTGGAAGTGTCTGGAGATTTCTGTTGCTGTTGTCATAATTGAGAAGAGGCTACCAGCAGCTAGTGGGAAGAGACTAGGGAGACAGAACATTTCACAGCTCCTCATAGCAAAGAATTATTAGGTCCAAAGTGTCAATAGGGCCAAGGTTGAGAAACCTGATCTAGAGGGAGATGGGCAAGGGGACTGTGATCTGCAACCTTTAGGGCCTGCCTGGGCACCCTGGCATGTGCCCATTGTATAGACAGAATGCTTGAGGCTATGAGAGGTTATAGTGAAAGTGAAAGTGTTAGTCGCTCAGTCATGTCTGACTCTTTGTGGCCCCATGGACTGTTGCTTGACAAGCTCCTTTGTCCATGGAATTCTCCAGGCAAGAATACTGGAGTGGGTTGCCATTTTCTTCTCCAGGGGATCTTTCCAACCCAGGGATGGAACCCGGGTCTCTTGCATTGCAGGCAGATTCTTTACCATCTGAGCCACCAGGGAAGACCCAATGAGAGGTTATAGGACTTGCCCCAAAGGGTTTTCAGACACTAAGGTTCATTCTGTGTTTAAAGACCTATCTCAGAACGTCCTGATAATTGGGGTTTGTGGGAACCCTTTAAAATAAGATTTTCAAAGAACAAGGTGAGCCACAAAAAGGGGGCAATGGTTTCCCCCTGTTTTGTGAGTTGCTCATAGCCCAGACTTTCAGTGGTTGCCCATTCCTGACTCTGAGAATCAGTCCTGCTCCTTGGCCAAGCATACAAGCCCTCTGATATCCAGGCCCTGTTCAGCCCTCCAATCTCACATCACAGTCCTCCCACCTTGGGCTCACTCTTTCAGAGTTTCCTCCACACCCCACATTGTTACGGCCATGCCTTTGTTCAGGTTTGCCAAATGTGGTAGGTACTCATTCTGCCAGATGATTTCAGGGGGATAAGAGAATGACCATTTTTCACCTGAACATTAGATTTTCATTTTAATGTGTATTAGAAAAAAAGAACCTAAAAAGCAACCCCACAATAGTGTGTATCCTTTTTTTTTTTAATTAATTGTTTACATTTTTAAATTGAGGTATGGTGACTTGGGCTTTCCAGGTGGCACTAGCAGTAAAGAACCTGCCTGGTAAAGAACCACCGTAGGAGACGCGAGTTCTATCCTTTGGTGGGGAAGAACCCCTGAAGGAGGGCATGGCAACCCATTCCAGTATTCTTGCCCAGGGAGTCCCACGGATGGAAGAGCCTGGCAGGCTACAGCCCATAAGGTTGCAAAGAGTCAGACACAACTGAGGCAACTTAGCACACATACATACTTGACTTACAATATTATATTAGTTTCAAGTGTGCAACACGGTGACTCAATACACCACACAAAGGTATTATAATATTATTGACTATATACCCTGTGTTGTATATGACATCCCTGTGACTTATTTATTTTATATCTGGTAAGTTGTACCTCTCAATCCCCTTCACCTACTCCATCCATCCCCCACCATTCACCCTACCCCAGCCCACCTCCCGTCCCCAGCAGCCAGTAGTTGGTTTTCTGTATCTGTGAGTCTGTTTCATTTGTGGTTTGTTTTTTAGGTTCCACATATAAGTGAAAACATACAGTATTTGTCTTTCTCTGTTTGACTTATTTCACTTAGCATGATACCCTCCAGGTCCATCCATGTTGCTACAAATGGCAAGACTCATTCTTTTTTTTTTATATTCTGGAAAAATACAGGACAGTTCTTTATTAGGACAGATTAAGAAGACTCATTCTTTTTTATGACTGAGTAATATTCCAGTGTGTGTGTATGTGGTGTGTGTGTATATGCCACACCTTCTTTATTCATTCATCTGTCAATGTGGTGTACCCCTTTAAAACAAATGCATTCAAAGAAATAGTCAATTAAAATATTATCTAAATATTGTATAGGTGGCAGTCAGAGGAAGTACCATTCATGAAAGTGATATACACTGACCTGAAATATGTTTTTGCCCTTTCTCTGTCTTCATGCTTTTTTTCCTGCCTGACCCTCCCATCTCCCCAGCTGGCCTCCCTGTCTCCTCTTCCTTGGCATCCCTTGCCCAGCTGACGCTGACCCCTCCTTGAAAACACAGCTCAGGCTTTCACTCCTGCAGAAGCTTCTCTCACCCCCACCCACTCCTCGAATCTAAGCTGGGTCAAGCATTTCCTCTGTGAATTCCAGGAGGTGGGACACCCAGCTCAGTGAACTCTGGAGTAAAACTGCCTGGCGCGGCGCGGGCTGGAGCGGAGGCCCTAAGGAGTTGTAGTTGTTGAACCACGGGCACAAAGCACTTCTTTTTACCGTGAGGCTCCTGTCTGGGGTTTAGCCTGTCCTGAGAAATGAGCTCCAGACCAAAACAAAACTTTAGTAACAAGCCAGGACTTGAGAGCAATTCGACTTCAGCTCCACATCCACCCTGCACGGGCACCACCACCGTGAGGCACTGGAGCCGGACCTGGTCTCTCCAGGCCGTCACTGTGTGCCCGGAAGTCTCTGAACTCGGTGCTGGGAGGCCCGGATCTATTGCGTTTGGCCAAATCAGTTTCCTCTCTGAGCTTCAGTGTCCCCCTCTGTAAAGTGGGAGAGGGGAGTAAAACCCACTTCCCAAGGTGACTGGGAGTTTCGCCCTGAGTGAACAGCTGCAGAAGTACTTTGGAATCCATAAAAGGCTTTTGAATGAATGGAAAGGGTTGTTATTTTTAAACTCATAAATGAGGACAGCCAGTGCTCTGGGGTTTTCAGTATGATGCTGTGTAACTAGAAGAACCGGATTGCACGTTCCTGCATCTGTACCTACATGCGTGCACACACGCACACACCCTGATTACCAAAGGCGGCTTTGAGGTCTCTCTGAAATCCAGCATATAGCCAGTAGTTCACAAAGGATGACTATGATCCTACAGCTTGGGAGGGGAAAGTCTGAGAGGAGAGACACATGATCAAGATCCAGAAAGAGATTCTTCCCTACAGAGTTGACTGCACTTGCTTGAGCAGCTCTTGTGAGCCAGGCCCTGGCAACAGGGAGACACAGGATGGGTCTCTGCCCTTGTGAGCATCTCTTCCAGCAGCGAGGACCTGCTGTGAATAAGCCATTCCATGCCCAGCGATGGCAGTGGATTCACTGCACCTGGGGAACCACCAGAATTCCCAGATATAGTCCACAAATCCTGGGGTGCCAGAGCTCCCTACAAGGCAGATGAGAAAGATTGTTTTAAGATGAAAGAAATGAAATACTACCTTACTAATCATCTTTTACAAGATTCACAAAAAATACAGAATGTCTTTTATTTTCCAGAGGCATTTTGAACTACCGAAGTGTTTGGGGAGAACAACAGATTAGCAGTGAAAAATTGTGCTGTGCTCGGTTGCTCAATCATGTCCAGCTGTTTACGACCCCACGGATGGTAGCCCGAGAGGCTTCTCTGTCCATGGAATTTTCCAGACAGAAATACTGAAGTAGGTAGCCTTTGCCTACTCCAGGGGATCTTCCCGACCCAGGGATCAAACCTGCGTCTCTTGCATCTTCTGCATTGGCAGGTGGATTCTTTATTAGTGCACCACCTGGGAAGTCTTGGCAGTGAAAGGCACAGCTAAATCATGCGCCCACCTTAAGGCTAGAACTGCGTCTGGTGCTTTCCAGCATCACTCCAGGTGGAGCAAAGTGTTCTGCACAATGGTCTAAGCTACCAGCAAATGCAGGGTCAACATGAGCACAGTCCGACAGCCAGCAAACACTGCCTGCCAGGTGCTAGACTGGGCCTGGGGGTTGGAGGAGGGTGAGAGCCTGTTTGCAGCGAAGAGTCAGGAAGGCAGACGGTGATGATGCCTGATGCTGGGATGGCCTCTGCCTGGGCTGGGAGCCACAAGGGAGACCTGCACCGAGGAGGCCATCCAGGCCCATGATGGGACCAGCTCCGTCCCCGCCAGCCATGACCTCCTCTGAAGCACATTCTTGGGGCCATCAACAGAGCCGCAGGAGAGCCAGGGCCTGATTCTAGGACTGTGGGTCCCTACAGTTCACACTCTCCCACGTCTTTTAGCAACTCTAGACCAAGAACCAGTTACTCTGTTTCTCCAAATGCCTGGCACAAGGAACTCAGAATACTGTTGTTGAATGAAAGATTAGAAGACTATTCCATACTTATAGAAGACCACATACCTTAAACCCTGCATCTCAAGAGTTATGTGTGGCTCTAATTTAGATCTCATTATTTGAGCATTTCTGTTAGGCACTTCTGTATGCTCTTATTAAAATTATGATTAGTATTTGGAGAAAATATATAATGCATACAAAAGATGTATCCACCATATATGTAAATTATGAAATACAGTTTGAAAATGAATACCTAAGTCAAGAACAGAGCATTTCTACTGCTGCTGTGTCCGCCTGGGTGAGTCTTTCCTAGTGCCCTCTTGCAGACCATCAGACTTCTCATGGCCTTTCTACTGAACTTTATATTTCTTATTCCCTTTGTTTTTTTAATGTCTTCATTTCAAATGAATAAGAAATAGTCTGTTACTTAGTTTATTTTGTTTTCTTTGGTTTGCTCTTCATGAGAAGGTGTCCTACTCCATCAAATTTTACACAGCGTGCTTTCTTTACTCCAGTAGTCATATACGGATGTGAGAGTTGGACCATGAAGAAGGTTGAGTGCTGAAGGACTGATGCCTTTGAACTGTGGTGTTGGTAAAGACTCTTGAGAGTCCCTTGGGCTGCAAGGAGATCAAACCTGTCAATCCTAAAGGAAATCAATCCTGAATATTTATTGGAAGGACTGATGCTGACGCTGAGACTCCAATACTTTGGCCACCTGATGCAAAGAACTGACTCATTGGAAAAGACCCTGATGCTGGGAAAGATTGAAGCCAAGAGGAGAAGGGGGCAACAGAGGATGAGATGGTTGGATGGTTGGATGGCAAACTCAACGGACATGGACTTGGTAAAGGACAGGGAAGCCTGGTGTGCTGCCGTCCATGGGGTTGCAAATAGTTGGACATTACTGAGCAACAGAACAACTCATTCATGCCCCTTGTATTAATATATGATCATTGTTATTCATTCACTTGTGAGCGGACATTATGCTTGTTCCAGTTGTTGACCCTTATTTCCAATGCTGCTATGAACACTGTGTGGAAATTTTCTGGTGTACACAAGCAGGCTTCATCTAGGGTATATATACCAAGAAGTGGATTGCTCAGTTGTAAGGTTCTGACTTGGCCCAGAATACTCTCAACTCTTGCCCCTATAACTCCTATGAAGTCCATCCCTCTGTGCTCCATTTCCAGAACAATGACTTGCCATTACTTCCTGTCTTTAGGACTTAGATCAAACCTGGAATGCCTATCTTCCCCTCTTCCATCTCCTCTCTTCTCTTTGAAGTCCAGCTCAGAGCTCCACCTCTCAGGCTGACGACCAGTCTCCTCTGCATATTTTGGATTTGGGGAGGAAATAGTCAGTGCTAAGCTCCAGCTCTGCTGTCTTCTGGCCTTGTGATTTAAAAATATTTTTTTCATCTATGTGGTCCTCAGATCCGCATCCCTAAAGCCGAAGGGAAATGCTACCACTCCTGCGTGTTTACTGGTGCCAGGCTTACATGATGTACAGTCACGCCGCAGTTAATACAATGGCTGTGGTTAGGATCATACGCTTTGGAATGAGATCATTGTGGGCTTGAGGATTAAATGAGTCAATGTATATAAAAGACTTAGCACAATGCCTGGCACATCAAAAATGTGAAGTAATTTCTAACCATTGTTAACAATCACACCCCTACGAAGGAGTCACTATTTTTATTTATTTATTTATTGGTCACATCATACGGCATGCGGGATCTTAGTTCCCCGACCAGGGATTGACCCTATGCCCCTTTCAGTGGAAGCGCAGAATCTTAACCACTGGAGCGTCAAGAAAGTCCCAGTTCCCAATTCACAGATAACGACACCAAGACACAGAGATTATACAGCTTGTCCAATTTGAACTCTAACAAGAAGCCCAAGCCCCTAATTGCAGTTTGGAGATGCGAGCCCCAAAGCAAATATTAATATCACCTTTTGGATATTTGGCCAAATCACTTTGACTTCTGTCTGAATCTCTGTTTTTCTCTCTCTGATGATAAAAACTTTCAGATGCAAAAGACTGGCCATTTTTGCATCTGGTACTTTCCTGGAATAGCTGGGGCAAAAGGAGGCATTTAAAAACGATCGAGATGGTTCATTCAGGGGGAATCTCCTTGCTAGGAACTATTGCCTCTCTCTGTCTTTCTCTCACCTAAAAATCCTCAGTTTTATGAAGTAATAAACCTAAACTGTAAACATGTTTTTCAATTTCACCACCATCTGTCTGGTGAGTCATAAAGCTCCCTGAAATGAGGTAGGAACGAGGACCATCCTGTCAATGAAAAGATTAAACTTCAGGTTTTAAAGTGGTAAACGAGTTACCAGAAACCTTTAGACCATTCAGTTTTTAAAGAACAAACGCCCTGCCCTGTGTTTCTCTGACCCACTTACACAGGTACCCCAAGCACTCGTTAACAGGATTCGGTGTTCTTTCAACTCTGCCCTTAGAGGCAAGGATTTTATTGTATGTATGTTATTTTAAATCCTGATAAAATACACATAAAATGTATCATTTTATATATTTATTTATGGCTGTGCTGGGTCTCTGTTGCTGCACGCGGGTTTTCCTCTAGTTTTGAAGTGCAGGGGGCTGCTCTCGAGTCGCAGTGTGCAGGCTTCTCATTGCGGTGGCTTCTCTTATTGGGGAACTGGGCTCCAGGGTGCTACAGCTTCAGCAGTCGTGGCTCATGGGCTCCAGAGCACAGGCTCAATAGTCGTGGTTCATGGGCTTCGTTGCTCGATGCCATGTGGGAACTTCTCAGATCAGGGGTTAAACCCGTGTCTCCTGCATTGGCAGGTGGGTTCTTTACCACTTGGGAAACCCATTTTACATGGCAGCTCAGGCAAACTAATATAGAAGGAGAGGAAGCAACAGGTTATCATGATAATTACATAGGATATTTCTTGTTTAAGGAGGATCTATAGCACTGTAATGATCCCATTCAATAAAATTATGTTACTTGAAAAAAAAATAGTTGCTTATCAGGAGATTATTCTGATGTGGCAATACACAAATGTTTTCAAACAGCTGGTACCTTGTAAAAGGAGGCTCTTGTAAACAGGATATTCCTGTTGGCATGGGACTGCATATTTGCTTAGAAAAACAGTGCCCTGTTTCTGCAACAGTCAACCAATGCAAACAAGGAAATATTGATGGAGAAATAAGAAAATCTATACATCATAGAAAATCCCCTGGACATGAATGTAGACAAGACCAGCTGAAGAGTGACAAAAGATGTCTGGCAAACAGAGCAGCTTGCCCTTTGAAATGTTTGACGTTTTCCTGGAAAAGTCACACTCAGGTGGTTTGTAGAGGAAAAGCATAGAATGTCAAGCGGGAAGGGAGCTTAGGGATAATTTCATCTATCTACCCAATTGTCCTGGTTGAAGAAATGGAAGCCCAGAGAGGAGAAGGGACTTGCCCAGAGTCAACAGCCAGCTAAGATTTCTGAGTTCAGCTTTCCTCATTCCACGTCCACAAGCCCTTCCTTCTCTGCCATCCTTTCTTTCATTCTTCTGCATCTCTCTCTTTGCCTGCTTCCTCGCTGAGTTGTTTGAGTGCATGAGGGGAAAAAAAAAAAAAAAGTGCTTTCTACCTGCCAATGAACCCTCCTCACTGCTCTCACCATCCCTGGGATCTTGGCAGGGTGGGCTTTATGCTCTCTCCCACTGACCTGGGAGTGTCTGAGAATTATTCCAAGTTATGTCTGTGGAGTTGACAGGCAGAGTGACACCCTTTTCCCCCAGCACCTGATTTATTGAACCAGGGTTGGCGGGGAGTAGAATGCCCAGGAAAATCTTTTCTCCCTGGCTCTCTCCATCCCCATGAAGACATCCACAGAAACCCTTTACCTCGTGACAGGTAGGAGGGGAGGGGGGCAAGCACATCACAGCATCTAGCACAAACCACACCACACACTGAGCCCTTACAGCACACACAGACACAAAGCCCCCGGAGGAACGTGCCAAGCCCCTGAGGAGTCCAGATGTACGGACATGTGGAGGGGGAGAGAGAATGCGCTTCATTCCTGCATTTGACTCCAGCTCTGTCCTAACCCTGGGTGGGTTCCTGAACTTCTCGGAGCTTCCATTTCAGCATCTGAACACGGGGTGCTAGGAGGATCTGATGAGATGATGCAACAAAAACGCTGGGTCCAGGGCCTACTACTGATGAGTGGTCACCCATGCTGCTGTTTTTATATGAACTGCCGCTTGTCTAGGTTTATGATTATCTATACTTTGGACTTTGGGGGCCAAGGAGACCAAGGCTAATGGGATCTGACAGGCTCACTGTGCCAGCCTCCTGACTAGTCCCTCTGCCTCTATTCCCTCTCCCACCCCCAACCCCCCACTCCACCTGCCCTCCCAAGGATCTCACTGAAGGGTCAATCTGTTCATGTTCTTCCTTGCACAAGAAACTCCTTCAGCTGCCCTTCATTTCCAGGATCAAGTCCAAACTCTGAAGCTTGGACACAAGCCCACCATCAGCTGTGCCTGGCAACCCACCATGCTCAAGTCTCACAAATTTGCTCATCGCTCTCTAAACAATTGTTGCTTTTTTACCCCGCTATGTCTTTGCACAAACTTCCCCTGCCTCCTGGTCCACTCCTCTTGATCTAGCCTCGTGGTTCTCAAAGTGTGGTCCTTGGACCTCAGGGACAACCACATCATCAGGGAACTTGTCAGAGATGCAAATCCTTGGGCCCCACCCCTGACCTACTGAATCAGAGCATGGGGGCCAGCAATGTGGGTTTCAGGAAGTCCTCCTGGGGATTCTGACACATGCTTCAGTTTGAGAACCGCTAACTAGTGAAAACATACTTTACGTGGGCTTCCCAGGTGGCACAAGTGGTAAAGAACCCACCTGCCAATGCAGGAGACATAAGAGACACAGGTTCAATCCCTGGGTCAGAAAGATCCTATGGAGGAGGGCATGGCAACCCACTCCAGTATTCTTGCTTAGAGAATCCCATGGACAGAGGAGCCTGGCGGGCTACAGTCCATATGGTTGCAAAGAATCAGACGTGACTGAAGCAACTTAGCATGCACACACGACTAGTGGAAACATACTTTTCCAAGCTCATGTGTTGTTGTTGTTTGGCTGAACTGGGTCTCTGTTGCTGTGCACAGGCTTTCTCTAGTTTCAGGGAATGGGGGCTACCCTTCACTGTGGTGTGCAGGCTTCTCATTGTAGCAGCTTCTTTTGCTGCTGAACACATGTGCATGGGCTTCAGTAGTTGTAGCAGACAGGCTTAGTTGCTCCACAGCATGTGGAATCTTCCAGGACCAGGGATTGAACCTGTGTTCAACTGTCAGGCCGGATTCTCAACCATTGGACCACCAGGGAAGTGTAGTTATTGCTTTTAAAGGATGTTCTTCCAACTCCCTGCCACCCTTTACAAAGAGAATGCTTCCTTCTCCAAAGCCGTTCAAAGTGTTCCTCGAACTCTGGACACACCTTCCAGCGCTGCTGATCACATCTAGTGGCTACAAGTGTTCTCTCTTCACATTCATGTCCTGCATTAGCCAGGAGAGCCTTGAGACTGGGGACCTGGTCACACTGAAGCCTGTGTCTGCCCCAGGGCCCAGCATAGGGCCCGAAACATGTGATCAATGTGGCTACGAACCTTCATATCCTAAGGATCTTCACTGTAGAACTTAGATTTGCCTACATTTACAAAGCACATTAAACTCTATAACCTGGCCCAAGTTCAGCAGCATGGGACGACAAGGGTTTCTAATACTCATCAATCTATGATTCATGAACTTTGCCTCTCCCTCCCGGACATTCAGTCCCTATCTCCCCTCTTCACCCTGCACATAGCCAGAAAGTCACTCCTATATTTTATTCACATACTTGTGCCTTCAATTTCCTCATATACTTGTGGCAGGTTAGTTTTCTTTTAATGTTTAATTGTGGTGAAATACACATAAAACTTACCATCTTAACCATTTCAAAGTGTGCAGTTCAGTTGAATATACTGTTCAGTGAATATACTGTTGAGTGTATTCACTCTGACATAGTTTAAATGGGGAAAAAGTAATGATTTAAACTATTAGGAAACAAACAAAATTGGTAATCTAAGGATATTCTCACATCCACAATGAGATTTGGAACTCTCTGAGAGGTGTGCACACTCCATTTTGAGAATATTAGTCACAGATAACATTTATTGAATGTTTAGTAAGCTCCAGCCACCATGCTAATTGCTTTCAAGCATCTCATTTAATAGTTACACCAAATCTAGGAGGCAAATATTATTATCATCTTCACATTACAGAAGAAGCTAATACAGAGAGAAAAAAGAGTGATTCTGCAAATGAGCTGTGGCTCTCTGGATTCAGACCTGCTGTGCTAAAGTATCTGGCACTGCCCAAATCCTAGGTTGGCCTTCTAGAAATCCCAAAGTCCCTCCAGAGTACAGCTGTGCCCCTTGCTTCATCGTCAGCTAGTCGGTCTTTGCATCTGTGGACCATGAAAGAGCCATGCAATCTTCTCTCCAGTCAGGCCGTTTCCCTGCCATTCAGACTGAGCCTTTGCTTAGCCTCATGGAAGCATAATCCCTTACCTGAAACTGGACCAGAGCTGAAATTCTCCATCTGTCACTTGGTACCTCTGTGGCCTAACACACTTTGCTTCTCCTGCTAAGCCTCAGTTCTTTCCCGTGTAAACTGGGAATAATGTAGCATCACCATCTCTTACCTAAAACCCTCCAGGCCAGCTGCGCCTCAGAGCTCAGCGTGTTTCAGATTTTAGAAAGGTAACAAGCCTACCTACTGAGTATTATGTAACATCCCTTGGGAGTCGGCAACAGTATTCCCAAATCAAACACTGTACTGTTTTTGCAGCAAAAGTCTAAACAGTCACACTAAGTGGGATAAGGACTCACATTTCAAGTTAGAATTTGACCACTAAAGAAGTTGCAAAAGTGTTTTTGCATTTGTTAAGCATTCTGGGATTTGGAATGGATATTATGGATTAGAACCTGTCTTAGAAGGTGACCTCAAGGACTACACACACACTCAAAGAACAGGCAGATCCTTTTGACAGGAGGAACAGATACCACTGGAGGACCTGAAGATACTTAACAAAATGCAGCTCTTCACTTCTTCTTCCCTTTTCCAAGTCCTACATTTTCCCTCAGCTCCTTCCAAACTGTCTTCTTTGATTTTCCTGTTGATGACCCACTTCCTCACGGTGCTCCTCCCAGACCAAGACTTGCTTTCTTCATAGCCTCCTAACCAAAATCTCTCCAGAAAAGCACTCCTCTGATCTCACCCTTCAGCTTAAAAATGTCAGCTTGTACCTCCTCCAGTCAGCTGGCCTGTGGCATCATTTAGGGCTGTTGGAGGTAAGCTATTACTAAATTGGGTGCTTTCTTGCAAAAGCATGGTCACTTAGAACCCACATTTATCTAGAAAGATGAATAGGACCACTCTCTCACCAGAAACCCCAAACATCCCTCTTTTGCTGATAAAGGGTTGAGAGAGGGACTTCCCTGGTGGGCAGTGGTTAAGAATTCACCTGCCAATGCAGAGGACATGAGTTTGATGAGAATCCTACATGATGTTGGGTAATTAAGTCTGTGAAGCCCACCTACTCAAGAGCCCCTGCTCGGCAACAAGAGAAGTCACCGCAGTGAGAAGCCTGCCCCCCACCCCCCTACGCCGAGGCTAAGAGTAGCCCCTCCTCTCCACAACTGCTCATCCCGGTGCAGCAACGATCCCCCAGTACAGCCAAAAATAAACCGATATATCTTTTTAAAATGGTTGAGGGAGGGTGAACCAAGAGCTGATGAGCCAGCTGGGCTAATCTCTTGGTCTTCTAGGGATAGGCCAACTCTAGGTCCTTTCCGAGTCCAGCACTTGCTAACAGTCAGGGTATGACCACACCAGGGGCAGGGGATGCCTGCGGAGTACATGGAAACGTGGCGAGGGCAGACGCAAGGCCTCCGTTGTGGACCTACGTCAGTTTGTAGAGTGATGTTGTTGCCTGGATGACGATACGGCCCCCATGGGATGGAAAAGGCTCTTCCCTGATCTAAGCCATCATTATGTGGGTCCTGTTCTGGCCACAGACACCACGTGGGTAGTCAGGCCTCTGTTGTTATTTCAGCCTCCGGGGTGAAAACATCCGAACAGTGGAATCTTTTTTGTTCCTGGCTCCAGATCATTCCGTGCAGACTTCGGACGCACCGTTGTTCGTCTCCACCTAACACCACACCAAGCAGAAGGGCCTCCTGCGGCGCATCCACTCTTCTTCCTGTGTTTCTGGCTGGTTCACAGCTGGCACCTTTGCCGCCATTTTGGCAGAGGCCCAAGGCCTAGAAAATGAAGGAACCTAGCAACCGCTGGGGACATAGCCCTGCTGGGTGAGGCTGGTGGAGGGAACATCGTGTTGGTGGGAGGTGGGGCCTGAGTCGAGCTAGCCAGCCTGGGATAACAGAAGTGGGGAAGGAGAGGCTGCCAAGGGGCTGGGTGGCAGCCAGCACCGGCCTCAGCTGCTGCTTGCGCCCCTCGTGGCGGCCTCAGGAACTGCAGGCCGAGGTCCAGGCTGATTATTATTGTTGATTTCACCAGCTTTGATGATGCCGGAGTTGGCCTCTTCGGAGGAATGTAGACCTGTCTGCACCCGAAAACCAAAACCAAGTCCAAGGGGCGTGGCCGGGTTGCTGGCGGAGAGGCCCCATCTCACTTGGGCGGACACGGATGTCTGGAACGAGGCCTGGCAGAAGGGCCCGGGAGGTGGCTTCAGACCCAGGGCCAGCCACGCCGCTTTCCCATGTGTGCAGACGTTGGCTTCTCTAGAATGAGACTCCAGGGAGAGAAGACGTCTCTCGGAGACAGAGAGCCGGAAGCTTTACCCCCTGTGTGCAGCCTCCTGCCCTGGGAGGCGGCAGCTCCAAAGAGCCTAAATCGAACTACTGCCGGGATTCTTAGTATTTGTATGAGATATTTAGAATCATTAGAACCCATCACCGACTACTGACCTGCCCAGTACTAGCCACGAGGAGGCTGTGGCTGTCGAGTACTTGAAATGTACTCCTAATTCATCAGTTTTCCGAGAATCAGTATGAAAAAGTAATTATTTTACTACTAAAAACGTTTCTGAAAGTGAAAGTCGCTCAGTCGTGTCGGACTCTTTGTGACCCTGTGGATTGTAGCCTGCCAGGCTCCTCTGTCCATGGAATTCTCCAGGCCAGAATACTGGAGTGGGTAGCCATACCTTTCTCCAGAGAATCTTCCCAACCCAGGTGTGGAACCCAGGTCTCCACATTATAGATGGATTCTTTAAGGTCTGAGCCACCAGGGAAGCTCCCCTGGCCCCCCACCAAAAAAAAAAGTTTGTATACTGAGCTAAATATATTTAAATTAATTTAACTTTTTTTTCCATTAAAAAATGTGGCTACTAGAAAATTGAAAATTACACTCATGGCTCCTGTTGTATTTCTATTGTTACACCCAACATGCCAACATTTCCAAGCTTGTCTTGCTCTTCTCTCTGACTGGAATGCTTTGCTTCCAGCAGGACATTGCTCTTTCTCTGTATTCAGATCTCGGTTCAGAGTTGTCTTGCTTGACTGCTAAACCGTCCCCCCCCCCCCCCAATCTTCCTTTCATCACATTATTCAGTTGTATTGTCTTCATAGCACTTTACACTCTTCTCAGACAGTGTTTACTGGCCCCCCTCCCAGCATCCCTCTAAAAAAAAAAAAAAAAAAACCCCAAAAACCAACCCAGTCTCTCTTCATCCTTCGAACATAAGCTCCTTGAGATCTGAGACCTTGAACATCCTGGTCACTGTGGTCTCCTCGGTGCCCAGAGTAAATATTTGTTGAGTGAATGTTAGAGGCTCTTCTGAGGGGGATATCCTTCAAGTGCCTTTGTTTGCCTTCAAGATGGCCAAAGCCAAAATTCTAGTCTGTGTGCCTTAAACGGACGTTCTCATGGCTCCTTTGTTTCCCCTTTTCTGCTTACTCGTCCTGGGAAATGGAAAAGCAAATTTGAATTTGCATTACTGTCATAGCGCTTTCCTTTGTTGGCTTACGGTTGAGCTTCAAGGTTAAGAGTTCAGGCTTTTGTACTAGTTTGGGTTCTGCTCCTCAGCTCTGTGATCCTGGCTGGGTCACTGTCTCTCTCAGAGCCCCAGGGACCCCTAAGGGCTGATCTCTAAGGGTCCTTCCTGCCCAAACGTGAGGATTTGGGCATTTGGATTTAGGGCTCTGCTAAGGGCACTTCCCTGTGTCCTGCACTCCAAAGCCACTTTGCTGGTACTGCAGTTTCCATTAACCAACTGAAGGTGTCCTGGTTAATTTGACTTCCTGGCTAGGGGTCAACTAACAAAAGCATCCTTATTGAAAATGTGAATAGTATGCGAATTCATTTTCCAGCTCTAGAAAGTTACTTCATCAAATACAATGACACATTCTTAGAAAGTATTAAGGAGGCGTTGCTGTTTCCCTCTCAAATTTAAAACTAAATACTGGGAGTAAGTCAGAGACATCTTTGGGGGCCCTGGGTCAGTTAAGCACAGCTGTTGAACTTAAGGCAAGGGATGGCCTTCATCTCCAGGGCATTTGTTTTCTTGTGGGGAGAATAGGCGTGATATTACCCAGCTTCCAGGGGCATTGTAAGGATGAAAGAAGATACATATAAAGTGCTTAGCAAAGTGTCTGGCATACATCGAGTGCTCAATATCTAGTATTATGGTTGGCTGGGTCTCTGAACACTGCAGTGCACTGAGCCCCACACTAAGGGAGGGCCAGTGCCAGGACAGAGCTGCCCCCACAATCCTGACCTGCCTCTGAAACCCTCTAGGACAAGCCACACCACTCCCTGGCCTCAGTTTCCTCTTAGGTGAGATAAGGCATCTGATTAATCTGTGTTTTTCACGCAGGTGCTAGAAGCAGCCCGGCTCTGGATGCCCAGGGGTCTTTATTTCAGTCAAACTTAAGTCTTAATCCCTGTTCTGGAAGGCCAAGCACCTCCTCTCCTGGACGGCCAGCTCCTTCCAGGGACCTCCCCAGGTGCTGGCGTCCAGCCCAGCCTAACTGCTGTTGTCAACCTGACCGTGTGTTTGCACAGCCGCTCCACGGCGGCCCCCACCCCCGAAAAGCAGTCCTGTGATGCCCTCTGGAGAAAGCAGGGCTCCCTTTCCTTTGCTGTCAAGCATTCAGCCTTGGGGTGGAGGGGGTGCCCAGGGATGGGACCCAGGTTCGGGCTGCAGAAACAAGAAAAAAGCATCGAGCCAGCAAACACATGCCAGCTCTGGGAGAGGTGGTCTGTTCTTTCTACTCCCACATCTCAGGCCCAGCGTGGGCCTCCTCTCTGGGCTTCCTGCCTCCAGACTTCCCCACTGATGTCCTAGGCCACCAAGGCTTCTGGTGTGAAGCTCCCCCAGGACGCCCATGACCCTATGGGGATGGCAGCTCCCCACACCCGCAGACTCACTTTCACAGCGATCCACTCTCCAGGACGGATTTATCAATTCGGTAGTGTGAGTACAGCTACAGGAAGATTTACTTCCAGAGCCTCTTTTTCTATATATAGGTACATTCTCCAAAAATGATAAAACAAGAAGGCTGCCAAGTTTAATACACGTGTAATTAAATGTCTCAATGTAACCTTATATCAACTGTCTTTGCAGCTGGCCCTATAACTATATATAACTCATATTTAATATGCAATGTGGGTGAATTTTAATATGCACGATACGGTGTGAGGGTGGGGCCTTGGAAAAGAACCCTGCCTGGGGCCTCCAAGGCCTAACACATCCCTGTCCTTCACACCCTCTGCTGTAGCCATTCTGGAACATTTGCTGTTCCTCCCATGAGCTCACTTTCCCTGGATTCCAGGCCTTTGCCCCGGCAGTTCTTTTGTTTGGAACACCCTCTCCACTGTGACTGGCTGATTCCCATGACTCCCCCAATAGACTCTCGGGAGCCATTTCCTCTGAGAAGCTTTCTGATACCCAGTCAGAAACCCCTGCTGCAAACTTTCTTTTGTTCATGTCCGTGAGGAAAAGAACATGGTAGGAAGGCCCAATACCAATATCTTTTGCCACCCCACTTGTATTTACATTGACCCTAACCACATTGGGCTTCCCTGGTAGCTCAGAGATTAAAGCATCTGCCTGCAATGCGGAAGACCTGGGTTCGATCCCTGGGTAGGGAAGATCCCCTGGAAAAAGAATTGGCAACCCACTTCAGTATTCTTGCCTGGAGAATCCCATAGACAGAGGAGCCTGGTGGGCTACAGTCCACAGGGTCACAAAGAGTCAGACACGACAGAGTGACTTCACTTTCACTTTGACTACACTGAGGACCCAAACTGGGTCTGAATCACCCCTGTGTCCCTAGCACTTGGTTCAGTGTCTGAGTCATTCTCCTCATTGAATGGCTGGAGGATGGCCAGGGAAAAGGGTGATGAATGGATAGATGGGTCGATGGATGGGTGGATGGATGGATGGATGGATGGGTGGATGGATGGATAGATAAATGGGTGGATGGGATGGGTGGATAGGTGGATATATGGAAAGTGCCAGCACTGTAGAACAGGAAAGGAGATCCATCATCTGGTGTCTGAATTTCTTCCTGGGTGCCCCTACCAACTGACAGTTTACGCTCTGCTGGATGTCTTCAGAGGGCAGTAAACATCTGACTCTTAGTCAGATGTCTACTGACTTAGTCTGTGATTTTGGCCATGTAGATTTCCCTCTCTAAGCTTGCCTTTTCATCTGTAAAATAGTCTCATAACACCTAGACCATAGGATCACATGGGGTTAAATAAGATGACTTACATAAATTGGAGGGTCAGTTTTGTCATTCGACATGGCTTTGGTTCAAATTCCATTCAGCAGCTACAAGAAGCTCCTTCCTCAAGTTGATCTAAAACTTTCTTTCTCATATTCCCCTGGCTCACTGACCACTCTGGAGTCTTGCATGCTAAGGAGGGCCAGGGCGCTGATGTAACAAGGGACAGAAAAAGCAACAACACAGACATTTCCTTGAGCTGATTGCCCTGTCCTGCCTGAGCACTGGATCTCTACCCTGGACCAAAGGTACCAGAACAACCAACGTCCAAGTTTAATGTCATCCTGGGGTTTCAGTCAGTGATCTCAGAATGTGGCCAACTCTAGATAATAGGACAGTACTTGCAGGAAAAACAACAACAAGCAAATTGCAAGAGGAAGATAAAAAAGGCAGAGAAGGAAATTTTAGGCAGAAAAATTCAGAAAAGACATAGCAACCAAATGCTATACATGGATTTCATTTGCATCTTGATTGGAACAAACCAACTATTTTTAAAAAGATAATGATGTGATTGAAAATGTAAACACTGAGATACTGAAACACTGAGATACTGAAAACTCTGAAATACTAAGAAATTATTTTTAAATTTTTAGGTGCAGTTATGGTACTTTGTGTGTGTGTGTTTCTTATCTTTTGGAGATATCCACTGAAACATTTATACATGAAATCATTTGAAATTTGGTTCAAAAGATCTATATGTAGGGAGAGTGGGGATGGGAAATACATGAAGTATCAGGTCAGATCAGATCAGTCGCTTAGTTGTGTGCGACTCCTTGTGACCCTGTGAATCGCAGCACGCCAGGCCTCCCTGTACATCACCAACTCCTGGAGTTCACTGAGACTCACGTCCATGGAGTCAGTGATGCCATCCAGCCATGAGATAAATTTGCCTATGAATTGACACATGCAGTAGCTGGGTCCATGGAGGCTTATTATATTGAGTTTCTAGTTTTGTATGTGTTTGAGATTTTCCATAATAAATTTTTTTTTAGCTTCTTGAACTAGTCTCATTCCTGGAAATACCTTGAATGCTTTGGTGTAAGTGCCTATAAAACCCTTCTTTGAGGGTGAGAGATGGAAAGAGTCAAAGTCCTGGGCATGGGCTTCCCTGGCGGCTCAGTGATAAAGAATTCGTCTGCCAATGCTGGAGACATGGGTTCAATCCCTGGGCCAGGAAGATCCCACATGCCTCAGAGCAACTAAGCCTGGGAGCCACAACTTCTGAAGCCTTCATGCCTTACGGCCTGTGCTCCACAAGAGAAGCCTCTAGATTGAGAAGCCTGCTCACTGCAACTAGAGAAAAGCTCATACAGCAATGAAGATCCAGCATAGCCAAAAATAAATAACTAAATAAAGTTCTTAAAAAAAAAAAAACCCTGGGCATGGTGGGAGAGGAGCAGAAAGGAAGGATGGGTGCCAACCACTCTATTATCTACCTCAGTGTTTAGCTCTGGACTGGCTGCCATTTTGACCCCCTGCATCATGCCAGCCACTGTCCTAGGCCTTCTCCATTTCCTCATCTCAATTCATCCTGCAGAGAAGGCATGTTCCTCCCAGGCAAGAAAGCTGAGAGTCAGGGAGGCCACATACTTGCCCCAAATCATAACGCTCAAAAGTGTCCAAGATCTACCAGGGAAGTAGGGTGACAAAAAGGAAATGCAACAGTAAAACGAGGGGGAAAACAAACAAGAGATCTGGGACCCATGAACAGTGCCATCAACCTAGGAAAGCAGGGAAGGATATTTCCAGGTAACAAGAGGCCTGGAAAGGCAAAACCAGATTGGAGCAAGAGAATGAGAAGTCTCAAGAGAGGAGTTTCAAAAACACTTGAAGGAACACCTCATTACATTGTGGTTGTTGTTTGGTAGCTCAGAAGTGTCCGACTCTCTGGAACCCCATGGACTGTAGCCCGCCAGACTCCTCTGTCCACGGGACTCTCCAGGCAAGAAAACTGGAATGAGTTGCCATGTCCTCTTCCAGGCCTCATTACATAGAGGTTGGAAAAATGTGATGTTGTGTTTCTTGCAAAGAGTGTAAGAAATGATTAATTAAAAGTTATGCAGGAAAAAAATTGCAAATGTTATAGAATAAAATATGAGATAATTTTGGGGGGCTAAATCTTAGAGTTGGAAAGGTACAAGTTCACAAAACCAAAAATCATTTATTTTAAATTGGGCTTCATAGATTCAACTATATGAAAACTAATCTTTTTCCTCTGCATGGCAAAAAGTACCATAACAAATTTAAAACAATTGAAATTGTTTTATTGGAAAAATTATTTGGACACATAAATCAACAAAGGGATAATTTTAGTAATATACATAATGTAAGCATAACTTAGCAGTGGCCACAGGACTGAAAAAGGTCAGTTTTCATTCCAATCCCAAAGAATGGCAATGCCAAAGAATGCTCAAACTACTGCACAATTGCACTCATCTCACATGCTAGTAAAGTGATGGTCAAAATTCTCCAAGCCAGGCTTCAGCAATATGTGAACCATGAACTTCCTGATGTTCAAGCCGGTTTTAGAAAAGGCAGAGGAACCAGAGATCAAATTGCCAACATCCGCTGGATCATGGAAAAAGCAAGAGAGTTCCAGAAAAGCATCTATTTCTGCTGTATTGTCTATGCCAAAGCCTTTGACTGTGTGGATCACAATAAACTGTGGAAATTTCTGAAAGAGATGGGAATACCAGATCACCTGACCTGGCTCTTGAGAAATCTGTATGCAGGTCAGGAAGCAACAGTTAGAGCTGGACATGGAACAACAGACTGGTTCCAAATAGGAAAAGGAGTATGTCAAGGCTGTATATTGTCACCTTGCTTATTTAACTTATATGCAGAGTACATCATGAGAAACGCTGGGCTGGAAGAAACACAAGCTGGAATCAAGATTGCCAGGAGAAATATCAATAACCTCAGATATGCAGATGACACCACTCTTATGGCAGAAAGTGAAGAGGAACTCAAAAGCCTCTTGATGAAAGTGAAAGTGGAGAGTGAAAAAGTTGGCTTAAAGCTCAACATTCAGAAAACAAAGATCATGGACCGGTCCCATCACTTCATGGGAAATAGATGGGGAAACAGTGGAAACAGTGTCAGACTTAATTTTTCTGGGCTCCAAAATCACTGCAGATGGTGACTGCAGCCATGAAATTAAAAGACGCTTACTCCTTGGAAGGAAAGTTACCACCAACCTAGATAGCGTACTCAAAAGCAGAGACATTACTTTGCCAACAAAGGTCCGTCTAGTCAAGGCTATGGTTTTTCCTGTGGTCATGTATGGATGAGAGAGTTGGACTGTGAAGAAGGCTGAGCGCCGAAGACTTGATGCTTTTGAACTGTGGTGTTGGAGAAGATTCTTGAGAGTCCCTTGGACTGCAAGGAGATCCAACCAATCCATTCTGAAGGAGATCAGCCCTGGGATTTCTTTGGAGGGGATGATGCTGAAGCTGAAACTCCAGTACTTTGGCCACCTCATGAGAAGAGTTGACTCATTGGAAAAGACTCTGATGCTGGGAGGGATTGGGGGCAGGAGGAGAAGGGGATGACAGAGGATGAGATGACTGGATGGCATCACTGACTTGATGGACATGAGTCTGAGTGAACTCCGGGAGTTGGTGATGGACAGGGAGGCCTGGTGTGCTGCAATTCATGGGATCACGAAGAGTTTGACATGACTGAGCGACTGAACTGAACTGAAGCATTCCTAAAATTTAATAAGAAATAGACCAACAATCCAATAGAAAACTACGCAAAAAACTGGGACAGAAGATTTACAGAAAAGAAAATGTGCTTAGAAATATATGAAAAAATGCTCACCCTTACACATGAGAGAAATGTGAATTAAAACCACAATGAGATACTTTGAGATTGCTGTGGACTAAATTGTTTGGTAACACCCTGAGTTGGGCAAACATACAGATTGCTGAAGGGAGTCAAACTGCTCCAGCCTCCTTTGATAGCATCCATCAAAATTGAAAATGCCTATCTTATTTGGAGTAATGTCTATCTGACTCCGCCCATTTAAAAATTGTCTTTTACTACTAGTGGAGGTGATGGAATTCCAGTTGAGCTATTCCAAATCCTGAAAGATGATGCTGTGAAAGTGCTGCACTCAATATGCCAGCAAATTTGGAAAACTCAGCAGTGGCCACAGGACTGGAAAAGGTCAGTTTTCATTTCAATCCCAAAGAAAGGCAATGCCAAAGAATGCTCAAACTACTGCACAATTGCACTCATCTCACATGCTAATAAAGTAATGGTCAAAATTCTCCAAGCCAGGCTTCAGCAATACGTGAATTGTGAACTTCCAGATGTTCAAGCTGGTTTTAGAAAAGGCAGAGGAACCAGAGATCAAATTGCCAACATCCGCTGGATCATGGAAAAAGCAAGAGTTCCAGAAAAATATCTATTTCTGCTGTATTGACTATGCCAAAGCCTTTGACTGTGTGGATCACAATAAACTGTGGAAAATTCTGAAAGAGATGGGAATACCAGACCACCTGACCTGCCTCTTGAGAAATCTGTATGCAGGTCAGGAAGCAACAGTTAGAGCTGGACATGGAACAACAGACTGGTTCCAAATAGGAAAAGGAGTACGTCAAGGCTGTATATTGTCACCTTGCTTATTTAACTTATATGCAGAGTACATCATGAGAAACGCTGGACTGGAAGAAGCACAAGCTGGAATCAAGATTGCCAGGAGAAATATCAATAACCTCAGATATGCAGATGACACCACTCTTATGGCAGAAAGTGAAGAGGAACTCAAAAGCCTCTTGATGAAAGTGAAAGTGGAGAGTGAAAAAGTTGGCTTAAAGCTCAACATTCAGAAAACGAAGATCATGGCATCTGGTCCTATCACTTCATGGGAAATAGACGGGGAAACAGTGGAAACAGTGTCAGACTTTATTTTTCTGGGCTCCAAAATCACTGCAGATGGTGACTGCAGCCATGAAATTAAAAGACGCTTACTCCTTGGAAGGAAAGTTACCACCAACCTAGATAGCATATTCAAAAGCAGAGACATTACTTTGCCAACAAAGGTCCGTCTAGTCTGGGCTATGGTTTTTCCTGTGGTCATGTATGGATGTGAGAGTTGGACTGTGAAGAAGGCTGAGTGCCGAAGAATTGATGCTTTTGAACTGTGGTGTTGAAGAAGACTCTTGAGAGTCCCTTGGACTGCAAGGAGATCCGACCAGTCCATTCTGAAGGAGATCAGCCCTGGGATTTCTTTGGAAGGAATGATGCTGAAGCTGAAACTCCAGTACTTTGGCCACCTCATGAGAAGAGTTGACTCATTGGAAAAGACTCTGATGCTGGGAGGGATTGGGGGCAGGAGGAGAAGGGGATGACAGAGGATGAGATGGCTGGATGGCATCACTGACTCGATGGACGTGAGTCTGAGTGAACTCCGGGAATTGGTGATGGACAGGGAGGCCTGGCGTGCTGCGATTCATGGGGTTGCAAAGAGTCGGACACGACTGAGCGACTGATCTGATCTGATCTGACTGAGTTGTAAGAGTTGTTTATATATTCTGGATAATAGTCTCTTACTAGATATGTAATCTACACGTATTTTGTCCCATTCTGTGTGTCATCTTTTGTCCTTTGAAGTACAAAAGCTCTAAATTTTGATGAAGTCCAACTTATTTTTTCCTCTGGTTGTTTCTGCTCCTTGTGTCATATCTAAGAAATTATCACTTAATCCAAGGTCACAAAGATTTGTACCTATGCTCTCTTCTAATTTTAGCTCTTATAATTAGGTCTTTGGTTCATTCTGGGTTAATTTTTTACATGGTGTGAGTCAGGGGTCCAAATTCATTCTTTTGCTGTTTGATTTCTTTTAAGTTTTAGAATCAACCTATACACAAAATATGGCAGGCTTAATCATGATTATTGAAACTGGACCAGATGTTTTCAATCTGAAAATACAAAGTAAAAGGGTCCAGGAAGCAAGTAGTGCACCTGGGACCCAGATCTTGGTTTTGAATGCCATGCTCCAAGAATAGGAATCAGAGCTCCTTGGAGAAATGGTTGGTTATAGGACTGGGGCAAAGCTATACCAGATGAGCCTGGAGATCATGTAGTGCCAGAAAGTAAGGAAGTGCTCAAATAATAATCACCAGCACCACTACTACTCAATGGGAGTGTCAAGGGGACATAGGAAGAGACAACTGAAAGAGCTCCCATAGGCAAAGCTGGAACAATCTGAGCAGGAAATAAAGTAGCAGCGGGGACTTCCCTGCTGGTTCATTGGTTGAGAATTCACCTGCCAATGCAGGGACATGGCTTCAATACTTGGTCTAGAAGATCTGGTCTAGGAAGATCCCGGACATGCTGAGGAGCAACTGAGTCCATGCGCCAGAGCCTCTGAAGCTTGTGCTCCCTAGAGCCTGTGCTCCACACATAAGAGAAACCACCATAATGAGAAGTCTGAGCACTGCAGCTAGAGAATAGCCCCCATAAAGTCTAAAATAAAAGTCTGAATCCATACTGATATAAATAAATGACTGAATAAACAAATAGGAGAGAAGAGACAAATATCCTGTGCAGAAGAATTCCAAATAAATTTCGTAGATGCTCCACACTACAGGAAGGGGAACATAACTCCCATTCCTTAAGTGTGGGCTGTGTATAGTGACTTCATTCCAAATGTAAGGTATTGAATCAGGGAATATACATGTGTGTATACACATTAAAAAAGGTTTTTATACCAGAGCAGTGAATCAAAATGAAATATTTTTATAGTGCAAAAAGCATAGACTTTGAAGCTGGACAGACTGGGTTTTAATTTTCACTTTTCCCCTTGCTCGCCCGGATACCATGAATGGGTCTTTTCATTTCTAGATATATCATTTAATCTCTGCTCTAAGCACCACTACATATACTAAGCTCCTTTCGTTTGTTCTTTTCATTGATAAATCATTAGTACCTAGGATAGTACCTGTTAGGGAGAACATGATTAATAAATGTGTTTAAAAGAACTACTTTCTATGGCAAAACCAATATAATATTGTAAGGTAATTAGCCAATTAAAATAAATAAATTTATATTAAAAAAACCCTACTTTCTGAGCCCAAGTATTAGTTTCCTCACTTGTGACATGAGTATATTTTAAATATATGCATTGCAGGGTTTTCGTGAAGACTGAAAGAAATCCTATGTGCCAAAGTCCTCTGTGGACTTCACAGCTTTATATAAAATTAAGGGGAGCTGAACTGGATAAGAAATACCTGGGTTCTGACACCACCTTTCTATTGCCCCATAACAAATTATCACATATGTAGCAGCTTAAAATAACACCCATATTATTCCATGGTTTCTCTAGGTCAGGAGTCCAGGCATGGAACTTTTTTCAAGTCTTATTTTTTCAAGGTCTCACAGGCTAAAATCAAGGTGTTGTCTTACTTGCACTCTTATTTAATGGCTAGACTAAGGGAGGATCTGTTTCTAAAATCCCTCAGGTGGTTAACGGCATCCACTTCCTTGTGACTACAGAATTCATAGCAACCTGCTTCTTCAAAGCCAGCAATAGAAAAAGAGAAGGAGAGGGAGAGAAACAAAGAAAGAGAGTGAGAGATTGATATTGGGAAAGGCTTTACTGTTTGGAGTGTCTGGATCAGGCCCACCCAAGGCATTCTTTTTACTTCATTCAAAGTCAACTGATTAGGGACCTTAATTACATCTTCAAAATCTCACACCTTTTCCATATAACATAATATAATCACAGGAATGATATCTCATCACCTTTACCATATTCGATTGGTTGGAAACAGATCACAGGTCCTACCCAACTCAAGGAGTGGGATTATACTGGCAATAACAATGTAAGCTACTTGGGACCCTCAATTGTTATTGTATCTGGGAACAGGTACTAAGTACCTTAGACCTGGGCCAACAAGGCATGGTTCTGGCCCCAGCTCCACTGCAGCAACTTGCATGAGTTCCTTCCTCTCTAAGCCTCACTTTCTTATCTGACTTATGGGGTTAGTTATTGTCACACCCACCTCCCAGGGTTGGTGTGAGAATTTCTGGATTGGTGCTCTTATAAACATGCACTACCTCCTCCCCACCACTTCAGCAGTCACATCCTATCCCACTTAGACACATGGCTGTCTCAGCTCACATGCCCCCATCCCACAGAGCCATACAACAGGCCTCTGCAACTCACCCCATCCCTCAAAGCCACCCAAGGGCCTTGGTTCTCATGTCCCTCCCACTCAGCGGGCCTTGCTCACCCCTGTGCCATGGTCATGCCACCATATGCAGTTCCACCTTTGCATCAACACAGGCATGTGGATTTAACATATGGCTAACCCCTAAGGCGAGGTGGAAAAAAAGCAAAGGAGAAAAGCACGACCTTTTAAGGAAAATGAGCACAGCATATACCTGTCAAGTTGAATGTGAATTCCTACCCTCCCGACAGCCTCCAAAGCAAGAACAAAGAGCTGCACTCAACTTGACTAAAGCTTATGATGCTTTTACTCCCTCTGAATTTATGATGACATTTGGTCCAGAGCGGCATGGAACCAGCTTTAATGCCTGCTGTAAAACTTTGTTCACATGACCCCGTCCATTAAAAGGAGGCTGAAGGCTGAACAGCAGCAGATGAAAGCCCAGGGCCTTCTGGGATGACTCTGGTTTCCTCTGCCACACCACTTGGCCACACAGTGGACTTCTCTGCCCTGGGTATTACCCCTCTTCTTTTTTTCATGTCTTTTTTTTCTCTGTGTGTGTGTGTGTGTAATAAAATATTTTTTTTTTTTTTTTTTTTTTATTTTCTTGTTTCTTTCATGCTTTCTTTTTTTTTTTTTTTTTAAATTTTATTTTATTTTTAAACTTTACATAACTGTATTAGATTTGCCAAATATCAAAATGAATCCACCACAGGTATACATGTGTTCCCCATCCTGAACCCTCTTCCCTCCTCCCTCCCCATTCCATCCCTCTGGGTCGTCCCAGTGCACCAGCCCCAAGCATCCAGTATCGTGCATCGAACCTGGACTGGCAACTCATTTCATACATGATATTTTACATGTTTCAATGCCATTCTCCCAAATCTTCCCACCCTCTCCCTCTCCCACAGAGTCCATAAGACTGTTCTATACATCAGTGTCTCTTTTGCTGTCTCGTACACAGGGTTATTGTTACCATCTTTCTAAATTCCATATATATGCGTTAGTATACTGTATTGGTGTTTTTCTTTCTGGCTTACTTCACTCTGTATAATAGGCTCCAGTTTCATCCACCTCATTAGAACTGATTCAAATGTATTCTTTTTAATGGCTGAATAGTACTCCATTGTGTATATGTACCACAGCTTTCTTATCCATTCATCTGCTGATGGACATCTAGGTTGCTTCCATGTCCTGGCTATTATAAACAGTGCTGCGATGAACATTGGGGTACTCGTGTCTCTTTCCCTTCTGGTTTTCTCAGTGTGTATGCCCAGCAGTGGGATTGCTGGATCATAAGGCATGTCTATTTCCAGTTTTTTAAGGAATCTCCACACTGTTCTCCATAGTGGCTGTACTAGTTTGCATTCCCACCAACAGTGTAAGAGGGTTCCCTTTTCTCCACACCCTCTCCAGCATTTATTACTTGTAGACTTTTGGATTGCAGCCATTCTGACTGGTGTGAAATGGTACCTCATAGTGGTTTTGATTTGCATTTCTCTGATAATGAGTGATGTTGAGCATCTTTTCATGTGTTTGTTAGCCATCTGAATGTCTTCTTTGGAGAAATGTCTATTTAGTTCTTTGGCCCATTTTTTGATTGGGTCATTTATTTTTCTGGAGTTGAGCTGTAGGAGTTGCTTGTATATTCTCGAGATTAGTTGTTTGTCAGTTGCTTCATTTGCTATTATCTTCTCCCATTCTGAAGGCTGTCTTTTCACCTTGCTAATAGTTTCCTTTGATGTGCAGAAGCTTTTAAGGTTAATTAGGTCCCATTTGTTTATTTTTGCTTTTATTTCCAATATTCTGGGAGGTGGGTCATAGAGGATCCTGCTGTGATGTATGTCAGAGAGTGTTTTGCCTATGTTCTCCTCTAGGAGTTTTATAGTTTCTGGTCTTACGTTTAGATCTTTAATCCATTTTGAGTTTATTTTTGTGTATGGTGTTAGAAAGTGTTCTAGTTTCATTCTTTTACAAGTGGTTGACCAGAGTTCCCAGCACCACTTGTTAAAGAGATTGTCTTTAATCCATTGTATATTCTTGCCTCCTTTGTCGAAGATAAGGTGTCCATATGTGCGTGGATTTATCTCTGGGCTTTCTATTTTGTTCCATTGATCTATATTTCTGTCTTTGTGCCAGTACCATACTGTCTTGATAACTGTGGCTTTGTAGTAGAGCCTGAAGTCAGGTAGGTTGATTCCTCCAGTTCCATTCTTCTTTCTCAAGATCGCTTTGGCTATTCGAGGTTTTTTGTTTTTCCATACAAATTGTGAAATTAATGTCACTGAACTGTACACTTAAAAGTGGTACAATGGTAAATTTCACATTAAAAATATTTTATTGTGAAATTATAGCAAATAATTTCACAATAAAATATTTTTAATGTGAAATTTACCATTGTACCACTTTTAAGTGTACAGTTCAGTGACATTAAGGGCATCCACATTGTTGTGCAGCTATCACATCTATCCATCACCAAACTTTTCATCTTCTCAACTTCCCACACTCAGTGCTTACTAAGCAATAACTCCTCCTGACTTCCTCCCTACATTCCCTGGTACTTACTATTGTACTTTCTAGCTCTATAAATTTGACTATCCTAAGTATCTCATATAAGTGAAATCAAATAATATGTCTTGCATATTTTATTTAGCAAAATGTCTTCAAGGTTCTCCCATGTTGTAGCATGCATCAGAATTTCATCACTTTTTAAGGTTTAATAATATCATATTGTAAGGATATACTACATTTTGTTGATCCATTCATCTGATCATAAACATTTTTGTTGCTTTCACCTTTTCATTACTGCTATGAACATTGGTATATAGATATCTATATCTACATCTATATCTATATCTATATCTATATCTATATATCTGTCCAAGTCTCTGTTTTCAATTCTTTTGTTAACTTTTTATTTTGTGTTGGAGTATAGTCAAGTAACAATGTTTTGACAGTTTCAGATGGACAGCAAAGGGACTCAGTCATACATACACATGTATCCATTCTTCCCAAAGCTCTTCTCCCATCCAGGCTATCACATAACATTGAGTAGAGTTCCCTGTGCTATACATTAGGACTTGGCTAGTTATTCATTTTAAATATAGATGCTTTCAATTCTTTTAGGTGTATACCCAGAAGTGCAATTTCTGGGTCTGAAAGAGATGGAGTACCAGACCACCTGACCTGCCTCTTGAGAAACCTATACGCAGGTCAGGAAGCAACAGTTAGAACCGGACATGGAACAACAGACTGGTTCCAGATAGGAAAAGGAGTACGTCAAGGCTGTATATTGTCACCCTGCTTATTTAACTTATATGCAGAGTACAGCATGAGAAACGCTGGGCTGGAAGAAGCACAAGCTGGAATCAAGATTGCTGGGAAAAATATCAATAACCTCAGATACGCAGATGATACCACTCTTATGGCAGAAAGTGAAGAAGAACTAAAGAGCCTCTTGATGAAAGTGAAAGAGAAGAGTGAAAAAGTTGGCTGAAAGCTCAACATTCAGAAAACTAAGATCATAGCATCCAATCCCATCACTTCATGGCAAATAATTGCGGAAACAGTGGAAACAGTGGCAGACTTTATTTTTTTGGGCTCCAAAATCACTGCAGATGGTGACTGCAGCCATGAAATTAAAAGACGCTTACTCATTGGCAGGAAAGTTATGACCTAGACAGAGCATATTTAAAACCTAGACAGCATATTAAAAAGCAGAGACATTACTTTGTCAACAAAGGTCTGTCTAGTCAAGGTTATGGTTTTTCCAGTAGTCGTGTATGGATGTGAGAGTTGGACTATAAAGAAAGCTGAGTGCCAAAGAACTGATGCTTTTGAACTGTGGTGTTGGACAAGACTCTTGAGAATCCCTAGGACGGCAAGGAGATCCAACCAGTCCATCCTAAAGGAGATCAGTCCTGAGTGTTCACTGGAAGGACCTATGTTGAAGCTGAAACTCCAATACTTTGGCCACCTGATGCAAAGAGCTGACTCATTTGAAAAGACCCTGATGCTGGGAAAGATTGAAGGCAGGAGAAGAAGGGGACAACAGAGGATGAGATGGTTGGATGGCATCACTGACTCAATGGACATGGGTTTGGGTAGACTCCAGGAGTTGGTGATGGACGGGGAGGCCTGGTGTGCTGCAGTCCATGGGGTCGGAAAGAGTCAGACATGACTGAGCGACTGAACTGAACTGAACTGATGTTTAAACTCTATGTTTAAATTCTGAGGAACATTCATACTGGTTTCACAGCAGCTGCACCATTCTACATTCCAACTAACAATGCATAAGGATTCCGATTTCTCCACATCCTTGCCAACGATCACTACTTCTCAATGTTTTGTTTGCTTTTGTTCTTGTTTTGTAATTGCCATTCTAGTGGATGTGAAATGGTATCACCTTGTGGATTTTATTGGCATTTGTGCTGCCCCTCTTCACCCAATCAAAATTTGATCCCACTCCTTTGCCTGAGCCTCTTCTCTGGGGGGAGCCTGCCCATGGGGCTTGTCTTGACCTGCTAGGGACCCAGGCCTTCTTTAGGTGTCAGGCTACCCTGCAGGCCATGTCTAGCCCAAGGAATCCATGATTTTACGAGCAGCACATCTGTCCTCTGCAGGTCAACGCCAGACACCAAATCCCAATCTTCTCTCGGACAGCTTGGATCCGAGCCTCCTGCCAGATGTCGGAATCCCTGACCAGCCTTTCCCTGGACTTGTCTCACATGGATCCAGATGTCAGTCTAGAGGTGGAGGAGGGCTGGCAGCAGCCAAGCTTTCAGGGCTCAGCTTCTGAAGGAACGTGAGGACCAGCAGGCAGCACAGCTCCACAGGGCACTGCCCTCTGAGTGCTGTTTCCAACTGGGCTGTCATTATGCCATTTGGAGCTGAGATGGAAAACTTGGATGAATTTCCCCCATGCTCTGAGCCCACGAGAATTTATATTGGTCAGAAGTGATCCATGTATGAAGAGTCCTGTTTGGGCACACAGAGACTTCCAGGGTATATTTTCGGTAAATTTGATGTATCTCTGATATGTAGTTGCTTAGAAACAGCAATTTGTAGAAGGTATACAGTGACTGTATTTTCCAAACTGGTGAGAAGGAGTGTATTTATGAGGACACAGCATATTTGAAATTGGAACTTGACCAAAACTGCTCAGAGGTATGACTTCCCTAGGAATGCATAACACACCAAGTTCACAGACAGAGTGTGATTCACGGTGATTGATTTCCCCATGGTCACAGACTTGAGCTTAGGAATGAGCTTCTGTACAGAGCACGGATTGCCTTTTTAATTGTATTGCAACAATCCAAAGAATATATAAATCAACTCTCACTTACGCACAAAAATTCAAAATACTAAGAAAGCCAAACTCTTTCTTGACTATTGTCCCCAATTCTAGCCCCATTTCAACATAAGCTTGATGCATTGCCTTCCAGAGCCTTTCTATCTATTATGTAAATACATATATATATTTGTAAATATGCTGTTTTTAAAAACATAAATGGCATCATATTTTTATTACCCTCCCCGATGGCTCAGCAGTAGAGAATCTGCCTGCAATGCAGAGACAGGTTCGATTCCTGGGTCGGGAAGATCCCCTAGAGGAGGAAATGGCAACACACTCCAGTATTCTTGCCTGGAGAATCTCATGAATAGAGGAGCCTGGCAGGCCACAGTCCAAAGGGTTACAAAGAATCAGACACGAATGAGCACACACACAGTGACTTATTATTTTCAGTTAATATATACTACAGATTTTCCAAAGTTTGAACATATACTGATTTCTTACTATTCACTTATTATTTCTTATTTAATTTAGTATCTTATTCTTATTGTATTTTATGGCTGCATATTACTCTATGACCTGGAGATACTGTGGTGGACTTAGTCACTCTCCAGTGGCAACGCATTTAAGTTACTCCTAGCTATTCATTATTGTAAGCAATGCTGCGATGAAATGCTTAATTAAGCTACATAGAACCTGGGCTTCCCCTGGTAGCTCAAATGGTAAAGAATCCACCTGCAATGCAGGAGACCCATGTTTTTTCCTTCTTCATGTAGAGCACATGTGAAAGTGTTTCTTTAAGATGAATGTTTAAAGGCGTTATCCAAATATGATGAAGGAATTTTCTAGACAATTTTCAAGTTGCCTTTTGAGAGTGTGGTTACCTTGATCTTGGCTGCAAATGAACCGTTTACATACAATGGGGGCCCTGCTAAACAAGGCAGGTAGTAAACCTATAGGAATCAGGCATTAAATATAAATGAGGTAAGCGAGCTGAGTGTAAGACAGTCAGGAGGGGACATCTCTGGTGGTCCAGTGGTTAAGAATCCGCCTACCAATGCGGGGAATGGGGAGTCAATCCCTGGTCCGAGAGGATCCCACATGCCACTGGGTGACTAAGTCCACATGTGCCAGGACTACTAAATCCATGCTCCAGAGCCCACAAGCTGGCTTGTGAGATTTTAGTTCCTCAACCAGAAATTGAACCCAGGTCCTCAGCAATGAGAGTGTAGAGTTCTAACCACTGGACTGCTAGGGAATTCCTGAACCTGGATTTTTTAAATATAAAATCTTCAGGTTTTAAAATGTTCTCACCAATTCCATTAAAAAAAAAAAAAAAAAAAGCACTGTGAAGGCAAAAATAGAACATAAAACCAACAACCCATATCTGCAGACCAGATTCAGTGGTCTGTAGGTTTACTGCCTGCATCTGACCCCTAGGGTCCCATGGGGAATGGCTTCTCTGGACCCAGTTTTGACCAATGGGGATGGATCACTGAGTGCCTTAGTCTTGGCAGAGAGTGACTTCCCTTCAGGGAGCCAGGGAGGAGTTGAGCTCTGCACAGGGCTCAGAGGTCAGGGGAACTGCGCTCAAGCCGTTCAGAAAACACCACAGACTGGGGAGGAAGTTATCAGGACCAGATTTCAACTCAGCTCAGAAAAATACTGCAGCAACAGACAGATGTCTAGAGCCTCAAGAAGTGCTTTGGGGCTTAAAGAGTGTCCCCTCTGGAGAGAGGGCAAAGAGAGGCTGGCGGTCCATTCAAAGGGATATTGTGGGTGATTCTGGCTGAGATGGGGGCTGGACCAGAGGACAATTAAAGTTCTCTTTGGTCTTGAGATCAACATTTAAAGTTAGAGAGTTGCTGACTGAGACTTTACTGTGCGTGAGAGGAAGAGACAGGGTCTTACGTTTGTAGAGCGTCCAGTCAGTGCCATGAGGCTGTGCTGGCCCTTCACAAACACCGCTGAGTCCAGGCCTCCCACAGTCCTTCGAGGCCAGCATTGGTACACGCATGCTCAGTCCCTTCAGGTGTCCAACTCTTTACCAGCGCATGGACTGTCTTCCCTGCATGGGATTCTCCAGGCAAGAATACTGGAGTGGGTTGCCATGCCTTCCTCCAGGGGATCTTCCCAACCCAGGGATGGAACCTGTGTCTCCTGAGTCTCCTAGATTGCAGGTGGGTTCCTTTCCCACTGAGCCCCCTGGGAAGCCCAGGCTGACATTAACCTCCTCTTTCTTGCTGACAAAAAACAATGAGACTTAGAATCTAAGTAACTTGTCCAAGGTCCCCTGGCCAGGAAACTGGGGCCAGGGCTCCCACAGTAGTCCTTCTGGCTCAGGACTAAGTGCTCTTCCCACATGGCTCTCTATTTGACTTTTACCATGTTCAGTTCAGTTCAGTTGCTCAGTCGTGTCCGACTCTTTGCAACCCCATGAATCGCAGCACGCCAGGCCTACCTGTCCATCACCAACTCCTGGAGTTCACTCAAACTCACGTCCATTGAGTCGGTGATGCCATCCAGCCATCTCATCCTCCGTTGTCCCCTTCTCCTCCTGCCCTCCAATCCGTCCCAGAATCAGAGTCTTTTCCAATGAGTCAACTCTTCGCATGAGGTGGCCAAAGTACTGGAGTTTCAGCTTCGGCATCATTCCCTCCAAAGAACACCCAGGACTGATCGCCTTTAGAATGGACTGGCTGGACCTCCTTGCAGTCCAAGGGACTCTCAAGAGTCTTTTCCAACACCACAGTTCAAAAGCATCAATTCTTCAGCGCTCAGCTTTCTTCATAGTCCAACTCTCATATCCATACATGACCACTGGAAAAACCATAGCCTTGACAAGACGGACCTTTGTTGGCAAAGTTTAAAACCACAATAACCAGCCATCCAAGGGCCCAGTGCTCTGTTGCTTACAAAGCCCTTCTACATTCATTGTTGTGTGTTCCTGAGGAACAATGTTGAAATCCTCAGACTCACCCACCTGCATCTCTGTTCTCCTGAAACTTTTGTTCCAGACCATCAGTCAGAAAAACCAGGAGAGTCTAACCCTAACCCTACACGGGTGCCATTTATACTTCTGGGCCAGAGCAAAGATGGTCTAAAAATTGATTCTCAAATTCTCTTGCAGCATAGATCCCAATTTTTTTCTTTTTCAAAGAATTTTTTTTCCTTTAAAAAAGTTTAATTTGAATATAATTCTTTTACAATGTTGTATTAATTTCTGCTATACAACAAGGTGAATCAGATATACGTATACATATACCCCCCCAGCCCGCCCCCGTCCAGGCCATCACAGAGCACCTGAGCTCCTGGTGCCTCACAGCAGCTTCCCTGCTGCCTGTTTTACACATGGTAGTGTGTCATGGAAGTGTCACTCTGTCAATTTGTCCCACCCTCTCCCTCCTCTGGGGTCCACAGATCCGCTCTCCATGTCTGCATCTCTATTTCCACCCTGCAAATAGGCTCATCAGCACCATGTTTCTATAGTCCATGTTAATATGCTAATTTGTTTTCTCTTTCTCACTTACTTCACTCTGTATGACAGATTCTAGACTCAATCACATCACTACAAATGGTTCAATTTCATTCCTTTTTATGGCCAAGTAATACTCCAGTATTCTTGCCTGGGAAATCCCACGGACAGAGGAGCCTGGCGGGCTACAGTCCATGGGATTGCAAAAGAGTCAGACACAACTTAGCGACTAAACAACAACAATATTCCATTATATATGTACCACATCTTCTTTATCCATTCATTTGTCAATGGACATTTAGGTTACTTCCATGTCCTGGCTATTGTAAATAGTGCTGCAATGAACACTGGGGTACATGTATCTTTTTGAATTATGGTGTTTTCCAATGCCGAGTATTGGAATTGTTGGGTCATTTGGTAATTCTATTTTTAGGTTTTTAATGCATCTCCATAAAATTTCAATATAATATAGTATAGTATAAATTTCAGGTGTGCAACATGATTTGCTATTTGCTTACATTGTGACATGGACACGATTGACTCAACTAGTCTAGATAAATCCATCATCATACATGGATACAATTTTACTTATTTATTTGCCCTTGAAGTATAAAGGTGACAGTCATGGTGTTAATTTCTAGCTTTCAGGGAAACCTCTGCCTTCATTTTGAAAGCATTTTATTCCTCCAGGCAGAAGTATTCAATTCTCTGAAAGGGTATTTAGCTACAGGTCACAGATATGGGCTTCCCACATGACACTAGTGGAAGAGAATCCACCTGTCAATGCAGGAGACTTAAGAGGCTCGGGTTTAATCGCTGGGTTGGGAAGATCCCCTGGAGGAGGGCATGGCAACCCACTCCAGTAGTCTTGCCTGGAGAATCCCATGGACAGAGGAGCCTGGAGGGCTATAGTCCATAGGGTTGCAAAGAGTCAGACCAGATTGAAGCAATTTAGCAAAAGAGAAATATAATCACAGAAGTTTAACAACCAGGAGGTCTCATGTCCTTAGCATATTAGGAAATCTAGAAACAGCAGCCTGAGATGGAGCAGTGAGCCCGTGATGCCATCGGGAATTCAGCCTGCTGTGCCATACCTAGCACCCAGCCCTCCTTCTCAGGCTCAAGGACCCTGTGGCACTTCCAGGCCTTCCTCTTAGTTTCAGGCCAGCAGTGGGGGAGGATCAAAATGCAAAAAGCATAAGCCAGTTGAGCCTGTTATTTTTATCAGAAAAGTAAACAATCGATTCCCTGGAAGTCCCACTCATTGGCCTCACTGGCCATCCTTTGTGCATAAGTATCTGGGAAATCCAGTGTGTTTTTGCTGGGTATGTTGCTGCCCCTAATAGTTAGGGTTTCATTAGTCAGGAGACTGGGAGACTAGTTGGATATTAGAAGGCCTCTAGCAGCATCTGCCACGTTGAATGTGTTTTTTCCCCCAGATTATAGGCAGCTGTTTCTAAAATATTTTTTGAAATTCAGCAATAATCCAGGGAAATATCAGTTTGCAAACTGAGGCAATTCATGGGCTCAATCTGCCAAAAGCTACAGAATCCACAGAATATGGCGGGATTAGGACTTCTAGACCTATCCTTCTGGTCCATTATCATGGGTTGCGGAGCAGAGGCTCAGAGAAGCTGAGAGCTTTTTCTGGTGGCAGTGGCAATGGCATTCCAAATCATGACTCCCAATCCAGTCCAGTGTGCTCTCACCCACAGCAGGTTCTCTCTGAAACGAGTTCCCTCTCTGCTTTCTGGATTTTTAAAATATATATATATATATTTATTTATTTATTTATTACAATGCATAGGCTTCCCAGGTGGTTCAGTGGTAAAGAATCTGCCTGCCAATGCAGGAGACTCAGGAGACATGGGTTTGATCTCTAGGTTGGAAAGATCCCCTGGAGGAGGAAATGACAACCCACTCCGGTATTCTTGCCCAGAGAATCCAATGGAGGGAGGAGTCTGGTGGGCTACAGTTCATGGGGTTACAAAGAGTCAGCCATGACCAAACAACTCAGCATACATTACAACGTAAAGCACAGATTCAGGGAACCACATAAATCAAATTACTGTCTAATTAATTATATATATATATAAAGAAGCCCTGTCTGGGTCAAGAAAAAAGAACTTGGTTGCAATCCCCTTCCTCTCCCCATAAAAAAATTTGTGCATTGTTTATATCACTCCCAGGTACTTTTTAGAATAGTGTTTTACCATCCACATGTGCATCCCAAAATTTAGTTTAGCTGAACCATTTAATAAATGAGATGTGTCTCTTAAATGTTTTCCCATCTTTATGTTTCTCCTCCATCTCCTTCATTTTATTACAACGTAAAAAGGAAATGGCAACCCACTCCAGTATTGTTGCCTGGAAAACTCCATGGACAGAGAAGCCTGGCAGGCTACAGTCCATGGGGTCGAAAAGAGTCAGACACGACTGAGCAACTAACACACACACATCAGTTGATGAACCCGAGCTTTCTGATCCATAGAATTTCACAGAGTTTTGCTCATTACATCCTCTTGGTGTAGTACTTCATGTTTTTCATGAAATCCTTTGTATTTCCCGATCCAGACAAGAGGTTGGGTTTAATTCTTTTAGCAAGACTATCAGCAGTGTAGGTCAAGATTATAGGAGCCACATCATATCCGGGGTCTCTTTTTGTGACCTTGGCCATAGCTGATAAAGCTGTTTCCTCTCAGCAAGTGCAGAGAAGTCAAAGCAAAGGCCAGGGTGAGCAGAGAGGAGAGCAGGTGGTATCATCTGGCTACGTAAATAAGAGGAAGTGATAGGGAGTAACAAGAACTGAGGTTTGCGAGGCAAGATGGCATTAGATTGCTGAGGCCTTGACTGCCTGGCTCAGCGATTAGAGCCTCACTCACTCAGCGGAGGGAAGGAAAGTGGAGGGTTTGGAGTGGGAGACTGGTAGGCCAGAGGTCCACAAAAGGACATGGACTCTTATGTATTTATTTATAGCTTCACCGGGTCTTTGTTGCTGCACACGGGCTATCCTCTGGCTGTGGCTCGGGCTTCTCATTGCAGTGACTTCTCTTGCTGCAGACCACAGGCTCTAGCGCACAGGCTGCTCTGCGGCATGTGGGAATTTCTCAGACCAGGGACTGAACTGGTGTCCCCTGCATTGCAAGGTGGATTCTTAACCACTGGACCACCAGGGAAGCCCGGGACATGAACTGTGTTGCAGAGTGAAAGATAGATTCATGTGAGAGGCCAGAAGGAGGAGAGGCCATTGAGGAGGCTTCTGCGGTAGCCTGGTATATCAGCCAAGTTCCAACCAGGAGACAAACTACATCTATAATTTGCAAATTTAACATAAAGAACTTTTTTCAAAATTGTGGTAACTTATAGAATTTGACGTGGACTTTAAGTGTCCAGTCCAGCGGCACCAAGTACATTCACAAGGCTGTGTTACCATCACCAGCATCCAAATCCAGAATATTTTCATCTTCCCAAATAGAACCTACCCATTAATTAATCTCTCCCCTTTCTTCTCCCCTTCCAGCCCCTGGCCATCACTATTCTACTTTCTGTCTCTATGGATTTGACTGCTCTAGATATCTACATAATTATAAAGGATCTCAACTAGCAAAATATAATTATTGAGAGGGATAAAATGCAACTCTAAAGACTACAGAAGCAGCAAACACAGAGAGAAGTTGCTACCTAAAGCTGCAAGAGAGAGTGGACAAGGAAAGAGTCCAGAACTCAGAAGGACTCTTCTTCCCACCAGCCCTGCCTTCTTCAAGTGCTTGTGTGCGTGCTAGGTTGCCTCAGTCATGTCTGACTCTTTTCAACTCTATGGACAATAACCTGCCAGGCTCCTCTGTCCATGGGATTTCCCAGACAGTAATATTGGAGTGGGTTGCCATTTCCTCCTCCAGGGGATCTTCCCAACCCAGGGATCAAACCCGAGGCTCTTACATCTCTGGGTTTGGCAGGTAGGTTCTTTACCGCTAGTGCCACCTGGGCAGGCCCCTTCTCCCCGACACCCCTCACACCCCCTTCAAGGCAGAGATTCAAACATTTTTGGAGAGCACATGGTTGTTACAGGATTATGCAGCCTACTGGTGGCAAAGAAACTTGTCAGAAGCTAGCGTAAAGGAACAGCCTTCCAGGTGGCAGAGAAATTTACCAGGAGCTACGGTGCAGTGCAGGCAGGTTGGACTCAGTCAATAGCTTCCCAGGAGAAGACGTGATGTAGTTTTTGTAGTGTTACCAGCCACGTGTGCACCACAAGAACGAGTTTAGTCAAGCTCATTTAAAATTTTGATGTGATTATTTTTAATTTTTATTTATTCAAAAATTTTTTATTGATGTATAATTGAATGTTAGTTCCAGGTGCACAACCTAATGATTTGATATTTCTATACATTACAAAATGTCACCATGATAAATCTAGTTACCATCTATCATCACACAAAGTTATTACAGTATTATTGACTATATTCCCCATGCTGTACATTTCATTCCCGTGACTCATTTATTTCACGGCTAGAAGTTTGTATCTCTTCATCTCCCTCACCTATTTCACTCACACCCACTCTCCTCCCCTTTGGTGACCACCTATTTATTCTCTGTATCTATGAGTCTGTTTCTGTTTTGTTGTGTTTGTTCATTTATGTTATTCTTTAGATCCACACAGAAGTGAAATCATATGATATTTGTCTTTCTCTGCCTGACTTATTTCCCTTAGCATTATGCTATCTTAGCCCTCTCCCTCTTGATGTGATGATTTGATATACATATATATTGTGAAATGATTACCATAATAAGATTATCCATCACCTCACATAGTTACATTTTGACTTTTAAGTGTGAACTTTTAAGGTCTGCTCTCTATTAGAAATTTTCTGGGATGGGGTGGGAGGTGGGAGGAAGGTTCCAGAGGCAGGGGACGTATGTATACCTATGGCTGATTCATGTTGATGAGCAGAAACCAACACAATACTGTAAAGCAATTATCCTTCAATTAAAAATAAACAAATTAAAATGTTAAAAAAGAGAAATGTTCAAGTATACAATACAGTATTGGTAACTATAGCCACATTAGACCCTCATAATTTATTCATCTTATTTGATCACCTTTACCAATTCCCACCGCCCCAGCCCCACCACGCCACCCGCTGTCTCTGGAAATCACCAATCTGTTCTTTGTCTCTATGAGTTTGGGTTTTTTACTAGGATTCCATATATAAATGGGATCATACAATATTTTTCTTTCCCTATCCAACTTATTTCACTTAGCATAATGCCCTTGAAGTGCACATTGTTGCAAAACGTAAGCTTTTCCTTTTTGTGGCTGAGTAATGTTCTATTTCGGAGAAGGCGATGGCACCCTGCTCCAGTACTCTTGCCTGGAAAATCCCATGGACGGAGGAGCCTGGTGGGCTGCAGTCCATGGGGTTGCTAAGAGTCAGACATGACTGAGCGACTTCACTTTCACTTTTCACTTTCATGCATTGGAGAAGGAAATGGCAACCCACTCCAGTGTTCCTGCCTGGAGAATCCCAGGGACAGGGGAGCCTGGTGGGCTACCGTCTATGGGGTCACACAGAGTCAGACATGACTGAAGCGACTTAGCAGCAGCAGCAGCAGCAGCAATGTTCTATTTTGTTTATATATGTGTGAGTGTGTACATTTTCATAGTTTCTATATCCATCCATCCATCCATTAATGAACATTTAGGTTATTTCCAATTCTTGGCTATTATAAATAATGATGTCATGAACATGGAGGTGCAGATATGTCTCTGCACCTCCAAAATAAATGAAAATAATTTCATTTATTTTGGATCAATACCCAGAAGTGGGATCTCTGAATCATACGTTAGTTCTATTTTAATTCTTTGAAGAACCTCCATACTGTTCCATTGTGGCTATATCAATTTACATTCCCACCAACAGTGCACAAAGGTTTTCCTTCCCCCACATCTGTTATCTCTTGGCTTTTTGATCAGAGTCACTGTAACAGGTGAGAGGTGATATCTCACTGCGGTTTTGATTTGCATTTCCCTGATGATTAGTGATGTTGAGAATGTAACTGTTAGCCATTTGTATATCTTCTTTGGAAAAAAAAAATCTATTCGGGTCCTTTTCCCATTTTAAACTCAGATTATTTGATTTTTCTGTTATTCAATTAAATGAGTTCTGTATAAATTTTGGATATTAACCCTTTATAAGATGTTCTGTTTGTAAGTACATTCTCTCATTCCTTAGGTTACCTTTTCATTTTGTTGACAGTGTTTTGCTGTTTGATGTAGTCCCAGGTGTGTATCTGTGCTTTTGTTGCTTCTGCTTTTGTTGTCACACCCAGAAAATGATTGCCGAGACCCACATCAAGGAACTTTTGCCATGTTTTCTTTTGGGAGTTTTATGGTTTCAGGTCTTATATTTAAGTCTTTAACCCATTTTGAGTTAAGACTTGTAAATGATGTAAGATAGGGGTCTGGTTTCATTCTCCATGTGGATATACAGCATTTCCAATATTATCTATTGAAGAGACTATCCTCATTGAGTATTCTTGGCTCCCTTGTTGAGCATTAGTTGACTGTATATCAGATCAGATCAGATCAGATCAGATCAGTCACTCAGACGTGTCCAACTCCTTGTGACTCCATGAATCACAGCACACCAGGCCTCCCTGTCCATCACCAACTCCCAGAGTTCACTCAGACTCAGAGTCAGTGATGCCATCCAGCCATCTCATCCTCTGTCGTCCCCTTCTCCTCCTGCCCCCAATCCCTCCCAGCATCAGAGTCTTTTCCAATGAGTCAACTCTTCTCATGAGGTGGCCAAAGTACTGGAGTTTCAGCTTCAGCATCATTCCTTCCAAAGAAATCCCAGGGCTGATCTCCTTCAGAATGGACTGGTCGGATCTCCTTGCAGTCCAAGGGACTCTCAAGAGTCTTCTCCAACACCACAGTTCAAAAGCATCAAGTCTTCGGCACTCAGCCTTCTTCGCAGTCCAACTCTCACATCCATACATGACCACAGGAAAAACCATAGCCTTGACTAGACGAACCTTTGTTGGCAAAGTAATGTCTCTGCTTTTGAATATGCTGTCTAGGTTGGTGGTAACTTTCCTTCCAAGGAGTAAGCGTCTTTTAATTTCATGGCTGCAATCACCATCTGCAGTGATTTTGGAGCCCAGAAAAATTAAGTCTGACACTGTTTCCACTGTTTCCCCGTCTATTTCCCATGAAGTGATAGGACCGGATGCCATGATCTTCATTTTCTGAATGTTGAGCTTTAAGCCAACTTTTTCACTCTCCACTTTCACTTTCATCAAGAGGCTTTTGAGTTCCTCTTCCCTTTCTGCCATAAGGGTGGTGTCATCTGCATATCTGAGGTTATTGATATTTCTCCTGGCAATCTTGATTCCAGCTTGTGTTTCTTCCAGCCCAGCGTTTCTCATGATGTACTCTGCATATAAGTTAAATAAACAGGGTGACAATATACAGCCTTGACATACTCCTTTTCCTATTTGGAACCAGTCTGTTGTTCCATGTCCAGTTTTAACTGTTGCTTCCTGACCTGCATACAGATTTCTCAAAAGACAGGTCAGGTGGTCTGGTATTCCCATCTCTTTCAGAAATTTCCACAGTTTATTGTGATCCACACAGTCAAAGGCTTTGGCATAGTCAGTACAGCAGAAATAGATGTTTTTCTGGAACTGTCTTGCTTTTTCCATGATCCAGTGGATGTTGGCAATTTGATCTCTGGTTTCTCTGCCTTTTCTAAAACCAGCTTGAACATCTGGAAGTTCACGGTTCACATATTGCTGAAGCCTGGCTTGGAGAATTTTGACCATTACTTTACTAGCATGTGAGATGAGTGCAATTGTGCGGTAGTTTGAGCATTCTTTGGCATTGCCTTTCTTTGGGATTGGAATGAAAACTGACCTTTTCCAGTCCTGTGGCCACTGCTGAGTTTTCCAAATTTGCTGGCATATTGAGTGCAGCACTTTCACAGCATCATCTTTCAGGATTTGGAATAGCTCAACTGGAATTCTATCACCTCCACTAGCTTTGTTCATAGTGATGTTTTCTAAGGCCCACTTGACTTCACATTCCAGGATGTCTGGCTCTAGGTCAGTGATCACACCATCATGATTATCTTGGTTATGAAGATCTTTTTTGTACAGTTCTTCTGTGTATTCTTGCCATCTCTTCTTAATATCTTCTGCTTCTGTTAGGTCCGTCCATTTCTGTCCTTTATCGAGCCCATCTTTGCATGAAATGTTCCTTTGGTATCTCTGATTTTCTTGAAGAGATCTCTAGTCTTTCCCGTTCTGTTGTTTTCCTCTATTTCTTTGCATATATGTGTGGGTTTATTTCTGGGCTCTTGATTCTGTACCACTGGTCTATGTGTGTATTTCTAAGGCAGTTTCATAGTATTTTATAAGCCATAGTATTTATTTATTTACTTGTGGCTGCTCTGGGTCTCTGATGCAGTGCACGGGCTCTTCCTTGCTGTGTGCAGGCTTTCTCTAGTTACAGCAAGCAAGGGATACTCTGTAGTTGCAGTACATGAGCTTCTCATTGCAACGGCTTCTCTTGTAGAGCACAGGCTCTAGGGCGTGCAGGCTTCAGTGGCTGCGGCTCATGGGCTCTTGAGCTCAGGCTCAGCAGCTGTGGTGCATGCATTTAGCTGCCCTGTGACATGTGGGATCTGGGTTCCCGGATCAGGGATCAAACCTGTGTCCCCTGCGTTCGCAGATGGACTCTTAACCACTGGGACCAGAGAAGTCCCAGTATTTTGATTCCTATAGCTTTATGGTATAGTTTGTAATCAGAAAGTATGATGCTTCCAGCTTTATTCTCCTTTCTCCAGAACGCAGAAAGTATGATGCTTCCAGCTTTATTCTCCTTTCTCCAGAACGCTTTGGCTATTTAGGGTCTTTTGTACTTCCACACTAATTTTGGGGTAGTTTATTCTACTTCTGTGAAAACAAATGTCATTGGAATTTTGATAGGGACTGAGTCTAATCTATAGATTTGGGTAGTATGGACATTTTAACAACATTAATTATTTTCATCCATGAGCAGGAGATATCGTTCCATTAATTTATATCTACTTCAGTTTCTTTTATCAGTCCTATAGTTTTTAAGGCAAGGATTAGATTTTAAGTAGCAAGGCTCGTAAGCACTGGTTATTAAACTTGGCTGAACACTGGAATCACCTGGCCAGTTTTCATTTACATACATGCTGAGTCTCACTCTCAGAAATGCCGATTTAATTGGTTCAGGATAAGGCCTGAGCATTGAGATTTCTGAAACCTTCCCCCAGGTAGTTCTAAAGGGTGGCCAGTTGGCCCAGATTAGAAGTTAGTGGTGGGTGGCCCAAGGGCTAAATCCATTCAGCACATCTGTTTGCTTTGGCCCACCCATGTTTCAAATTTGTTCCACTGCCAGCGTTTAAAAATGGAAATTTCACATACATGCACAAACAAAAACCTATATTTCCAGCTTCTCCTGAAAAATCCGAAAGTCTGGTGCATGGAGCCCAATTCCTACATGGCCACAATGGGTGGCTATTGAGTAGCTGTTACCCATTGTAATGATCCTTCAGAAGCCCAGTCCACCCCACCACTGCCTCACCCCTCCTGCCTCACCCTGTGGACATTTGGGTTTACCAACCCAGACTGGACTCTAGAAGCACCCATTGGACCTTCTCCCTTGAATTATGTCTTTGGCTGTGCTGCTTGGCTGGAAGAGGAACACTGCTTTCCAAAATCTGGTTTCAGATTTTCAAATTGCAAAACAGCCAGTATGTTGTAAATCTGGGTACCATGCCCATGTATCTTAATCTTCAATATGTTACATCCTGTACAGCACCGTTTTACAAGAGTTCTTGGATGTCCCAAGACAAATTATGATCCCTTGTTAGAAAACCATACGAGCTACTTGACGAAGCCCACGCCTGGTCAGTTTTGGCATTTGAAATTAACGTCTCCAGCTCACGATTCACGGCAGGCATCAACTGTTGGCATCTGCAGATAGAACAGCAAGGCCTTATGCATTCAGAGTTCTTCACAGTTTAAAAAGCACCTTCCCAGACATTCTTTCATAGGCTCTTCACAGTAAACTGAACAAAAGCCAATATATTATCTTTGGTTATTGACAAGAAAAATGAGGCTCAAAGAGGGTGACTTTCTCAAGCTGACCTGGCCTGTTATTGAGGACTCTTGCTGTTTCACTGGCTCCTAACCCTGAACTTTCTGCTTCCTCATGCTGACTCTAAAAAAATGCTCCTCTAAGAAATCCCATGAGAACTGTGACCCCTCACCGCAAGATGTTGATCTGGAAAATACAAGGCTTTGGAAATGTTCACTCCTGAGGTCACATCTGCTTTATGACCTCATGCTGTTCAGATTAGACTGCTCTTGGAAAAGCCTTGATTTGTAAGAAAACTAAAGTTAGTAAAGGGTGCTTGGTACAGCGGGAAGAACACGGACTGTGGAGTCATGCAGACCTGGGTTCCAAGAGTCCCTACAGCTCACCTCCCATCAGCTCAGTCAAGGGAAACCAGATGTACGCAACTGGTTAAGCATGAATCAGAGCCAAGAGAAAAATGAGCAGAACCCTGGGAGTGGGAGAGCTAAGATGTTAAATAAACATAAAAACCCAAGAGGACTGTTTGATGGAAAGAGGAGCAAGCAGAGAGAAGAAGACAACCTTGATGTCTAACTTAGGTTTAGAAGCCCAGGAGGCTACTTGAAAGGGAAACAAAGAACTGTTTTGGACCATCTTTGGGACTTAATGTGCATGCACAATGGTTTTCCAGGGGCCCCCTCTGGTATTGGGCTGTCCTTCCTGCCCTCCCTTTCACTAAGACAACAGTTAAGGTGTTATGCTTGCTTCATCAAGTTCACTCTTGCTGGAAGGATATACGATGAAGTGGAATTAGGAGAAAGGATATCCAATTTTGTATCCAGGAACATTTTTACTAAGGATGCCTCTGGGCTTGAGACAGAACAAAAGGGTCAGTGGAACTCGCCCTTCTATCCTATCTGCCCTTATTTTTTGCCCATCATCTCACACCTGGACCACTGCATCCACCTCTCTGCCTCTCTCCATCTTCTATGAGAGAGGAGGTCTCATCCATGCCCATAGACTGTAATCATCTGAAGTTAAGGTATTGGGAGGCTGTGTCCTAGTTGGGAATGGTTAGGTAATGCCAGGTACACAGTTTAGATTTTACCCTAAAATTAGTTTCAGAAAGATTAATTTAGCATAGTAGCCCTCAAACTTGACTTTACATTAGAATCAGCTGACAACATTAAAAGCTGTCCATACTGGGCCACACCTGACACCAATCACATTAGAGTCCTGGGGTGGGTGTACAATCCCAGCATCAGTGGGTGAAAAACTCCCAGATGATCTCAATTGCATCAAGGATGAGAACCATTGCCCTGAGCTCCAGTGTGAAGGATAGACTGAAAGAAGAGATGCTAAGGAAGAAGCAAGACAGTAGGTTAAGAGGCTGGTACAGTGGTCAAGGGAGAAGGCAAAGGCAACCCACTCCAGTACTCTTGCCTGGAAAATCCCATGGACAGAGGAGCCTGGTGGGCTGCAGTCCATGGGGTTGCTAAGAGTCGCACACGACTGAGCAGCTTCACTTTCACTTTTCACTTTCATGCATTGGAGAAGGAAATGGCAACCCACTCCAGTGTTCTTGTCTGGAGAATCCCAGGGATGGGGGAGCCTGGTGGGCTGCCGTCGATGGGGTTGCACAGAGTTGGACACGACTGAAGCAATTTAGCAGCACAGTGGTCAAGAAGGTAGTTTAAGAGGCAGGAGAAGAAGGGGATGACAGAAGATGAGATGGATTGGATGGCATCACCGACTCAATGGACATCAGTTGAGCAAACTCCAGGAGACAGTGAAGGACAGGGAAGCCTGGCATGCTGCAGTTCATGGGGTTGCAAAGAGTCAGACACAATGGAGTGACCGAACAACAATATGGGGAAAGAAGTGGTCATGGGGAGAGTTGATACAGCAGGAACCAGAGCAAAAATGGTAGAAACAGGAAAGGAAGGACATGATTTAGGTTAAGGAAGGAGGTGACTGGGATAGGTAGGACAGGAGAGATACCAAGGGTAATGTCTAGTATTCTACTTGGTCAAGTGGTTGAATGTGGCCTCATTACCAATATGGGGAAGACTGGGAGAAGAGCAAGGGGTGGGCAAACCAAGAGTACAAGGTTCTGCCCTGGGCCAGGAGAACAGCTTGAGAAGCCTCAGCATCTCAGTGGAAGGTGCAGCCATAGGCGTTCATGAGTTGGCCAGGGGAGACGGTGGCAACAAAGTCAAGCACATAAGGCAAAAGGGAAAGAATAATAGAACAACATTAAACAAACAAACCAAAATTGTGACTGAGGCTAAAGCCAAGCGTTCTGATCCCTCAGCATCCAGGGGTTTATGACAGAGAAGAGGGGAGGGTACAGTGGCTTCCCTGAATTGGCTCCCAGCTGAAGCTATTACCGTGCCTAACACACTGCTCAAATGCTTTAAGAAACACAGCCCCTGACCCAACCCCACCCAGTGACCGAGCCTGAGTCAGGAGTGACATTAAGAGGATTAATGAATTAAGAGAGTAGATCTGGGTGCAACATCCTCCCATTCTTGTCACGTAAGCATCCAGAATCCTAGTTCATCTCATAGACCTGAAACTACGAAGGAGTTAAGCCTTATCTCACAGATTTGAAAACTGCAGTTCAGAGGATGGAAGCGTGCTGTCAAGGTGCCACAGCTGGCTGGTAGCAGGCTCAGGAGCCGGAATCCAGATCTCCTGGGAACCAGTCCGCAGTGCCCTTCATTGCAGTCTTAGACATTGTGCCTCATTGTTGCAAAGTTTAGCACAGCGCTCGGTGTCTACCCAGGCACTCAGTGCTTCAGAGGCGATGTATAAGGAATTAATTTATAAGGCAATTATTAGGAAGGCAAGAGGGCGCCCAGGGTCATCACCTTGAAAGCATTAATGTGGGCACGATATTTGCTGAGAGGAGAATAAAGCCTGCTATACACAATATTTCCTTGGATAATTAACTTTGTCCACAGTCTGCTCTAACAACCATCCATGGACGCTAGCTAAGAAATGTCATCAGAGTCTGGGATCGGGAAAATTGGCTATGAAGGAGAAAGAGCAGCAGAAAGAAAGGAGGTCATGCCCAGTTCTGCCATGTCTCAGTTTCTTGAGCTAAACATGCTCCCCTTCTGGGTTGCCCATGAAGGATGAGGTCAGACTAAATAATCCCTGAGATCCTTCAAAACCAATGACTTGGTGTATCTGCTGCCTTTCTCCAGATGCCCACGCGGTAGCTACCGTAGATTCTTTCCCAAACATGGAAGGAGGACTCCTCTCTGCCCAGAGCCTGGCTCCTTCCTCCAGGTGGAATTAATTAGCTATCAAGGCTTGATGTGGGGAAAAAAGAATTCCATTCTCATGTTATATTTGTTAAAAACACATTTCCATATAAGCACATACATCTGTCTCCGTGCGTGCACTGAAAGCTCCTTCTGCTGACAGATTCTTGGAGAGTTCAGAGAGCAGGAGGCCCCTTTTTCCAGTACTCACCTCGCTCAGGAGTGAAAGTTTGGAGACCTGATCAGTCTAGGAGACTTTGTGGTATTGGGGTGCACGTATCTCCTTTTTTAGCTCATAAGGTGCTTTACCAGAAATTATGTCCCTGGGTCCTCAATGCAGCCCTACGAGGTAGGCAGTGTGGGTATCATTATTACCATCGTATTGATGAGGCATGTGAGGTTAGGAGAGGTTAAGTGACTTGGTCAAGATCACAATGGGGGACTTCTCTGGTGGTCCAGTGGTTGACTTCATGCTTCCAATGCAAGGGGCGTGGGTTCAATCCCTGGTCAAGGAACTAAGATCCCACATGCAATGCAATGTGGCTAAATAAATAAATAATTTTTCAAAATGTAAAAATTAAAAAAAAAGATCACACAGTGGTTGCTGGTACCAATCAAGGTATCTTGACCCCATAGCCAACCCTCCTACCATTATGCATTCATTTGTTCATTCATCTGTTTGACATGCTTATTTAGCAGCTCACATGAACCCAATGGTGTGACGGGCTCTGCAGATACAAAGACGAGTGTGACACGGTTCCTCCCTTGAGGTGCTCATAGCTCATGAGCTAGAAGATCTGGGAAGCACTGATGGTAACACAAGTTCTGTGCTTTGGGTGCACAGAAGAGAAAGAAACTGACTCTGCCTGGAGACATCTTTGCAGAGAAGCAGAGGTAGGGAGTTTTCAGAGCAATAGAGAGGGAGTGTTCCTTCTGCTGCAAGAAGGGTAAAGGCGCACAGGCATGAAGAGTCGCCATGGCCAGGGGCACTGAGAAGCTCCATGTGGCTGAAGATTGGGGTGGCGGGCGGGGTGTGGAGGGACGTGGTGGGGAAGGCGACCTGGCTTTCTGAGTGGAGCTGAGCTTGATCCAGTAAGTGATGGGTAATTGAGTCATCAGCAAGCAGACGTTCCCGATTTTCCTGTTTGGTTAATGGTGTGTCGGCCGCCTGAAACACAGTCACCTACGCAGTCTCATTGTCTCCTCCTCCCTACACATGGCTGACTTGACCCAGTTATTCCTGAGCATTGCTTAATCTCAGTACAGCTTCCATAAGAGGAAAAAAAAGAGGAGGAGGAGGAGGAGGAAGAGAGTTGCTTGAGCAATCCCTGAGGCCCAACGAGGTTCTGGCTTTGGGGAGGCCCACGTGGGCTCCATGTTCTCAAGGAAGTCTTTGCTGCCCCTTTGCCAGCAAGGGGGAGTGGGTTCTCCATGCGCTGTGTGAGCACAGGTCTAGGCCTGGATGGGAGTGAGTCAGTGGCCTGGGCGTTGGTAGGGTTGGCATGGAGCCGGGAGGCTGATGGTGGGCACCGATGGACGTGGTCCCCGGAGAGTACTCTTCCATCAGGGAGGTTTTTTCCTCCTGTTCCAGAGGCTCTCTCCCTTCGATCATTAGAACTCCCTGGATTTCCTCTTGTCCCCACAAAGACAAGGGTAGGAAAAAGAAGCCTCGTCAAATATGGAGGGCAAAGAGAAAACCCATTGCAACTCTTGTGTTTCCAGCCTTCATTTAGTCAGCAACAAGAGCTTCCAACAACAAGTGTCCAAGTGAGATTGGACACTTGGGCATCAGATACAAACAGAGATAGTTCTAGACACCCATGATGATGGATGGTCACCCTAGATATTTCCAAATCCATTGGCTCATGAAACCCTCAGGGCCCGGAGGTGGATCTCACCGTTTCTATTCTCCAGTTGAGGAGAAGTACGTATTTCTCATTAGCTGACTCTGTGTGGTGGGGTGCTGCCAATGGGCCGGAAGAGGCAGGTGGTCCAGCAGAGGTTGGGCGGGGTCAGTGGCTTCCTTGCTCCGCTCTTCCTGGGCAGAAGGGACTGTGTTGTTAGAGGGTAAGTGCCCAGTGGAGCTGGGAAGGGGGCCTCTGAAGGTGGGAACAAGGCAGGCCTTGCTTTCAGCCCTTGCATATCCATTGCCTCATTTAATTTTGCCATTAAGCCTTTGAGGAGATACTATTTAGCTAATGAGGAACACAAGATTCAAACAAATCAAGTAAGGTGTCTAAGGTCACAGAGGTGTTAGGTGCAGAGCTCAGATGCAAATCTAAATTCCCTTTTCATCACACCATGCAGCATCTCATGAGATGTGGATTATCAAAGAGGTTTGTGTGGTGGTATCTATTCCCCAATGTGTTTTTTGTTTTATTTTTTGTTTGCTTTTTTACATTTTCCCTTACAAAAAAAAATTTTTTTTTTAATGTTTTTGCCTCGCGGCAAGGCATGCAGGATCTTAATTCTGCAACCAGGGACTGAACCCGCATTCCCTTCAGTGTCAGCACGGCATCTTAACCTCTGAACCCCCAAGGAAGCCTCCCCCCAACAACGTTCTTGTCTGCCCCCTTTAGTAAACAAGTACAACTTTGGCCTTCAGGCGCTTATCTAAATATGCTTTGAATCCAGCCAGAGTCAAGTCCAATATGAAATGTGCATGGAAAGAGCCCATAAACAAATCATCTTTCACTCAACTTCTCTCTACCGGCAAAGGCTGCTTGAACAGGTAGGTTCTGCAGAACCTGAGTGAGAAGGCAAAGAAGAGAGTTACACAGGTTACCCCTGGTTGATTGATTGCCATTCCAGGATTACCACTGGGCCCGAGAAAGCTGGAGTTGCCAATGTAAAGAGTGCAGCCCCCTGGTTCTATCTCTGCTCCTGGGACACTGCAAGTTCCCCCTTCTCCTGCCGTCATCCCGGCTGACTCAAGAAGCCTTCTGGCAGCCCATTCACTGCCTCTCTCCCCAGATGACAATGCAAGGGGCCCAGCTGCCATTGCCCTGTCTGCTCATGAACAGCAACTTGCACACCAGGCAATGGGAGTAGGGAGCGTGAATTCTCTTCAAGCTACTCATCTATTTCACAACATGAGTCTGCATGGCAGTTACATCATCCTGGATTGCTTGTCCAGGTGGCTGAGGATCTTGCCAACTTGTCTCTAGAACACTGTGAGCCCTATTAGGTTCCTGTTTGTCTGAAATTTTCCTCTCTTCTCTTGTGAGTCAACACCTAATGTGGCCTATTGCCTTGCTGTTCAAAGTGTGGACCGCAGCTCAGGTGCCTCAGTAGCCCCTGGGAGCTTGTCAGTAATGTACAATCACAGGTCCCACCCTAGACTAGCTACTGACAAATCAGACTCTGCCTTTACCAAGATGATAGTCTGAAAAGAACTGCTCGAGAGGCCCATGAAAGTTCAATTCCAAAACCCCCTCATTCCTAAAATAGGTTTCATGTGATGGTGGATTGAATATGATGGCCAAGTGCTACAAGATATTATTAAAATGTTGTCAAGAGCCCCTCTACTCAGGCTGTAAAGTTATTTGAGTACTAGTTAGAGAGGTTGGTGAAACTGGCCTAGCAAAAAAATATTTACTAAGTCTGTCTTTGGACTCCCCTGGTGGCTGCAGGAGACCTGGGTTCAATCCCTGGGTCGGGAAGATCCTCTGGAGAAGGGAATGGTAACCCACTACAGTATTCTTGCCTGGAGAATTTCATGGACAGAGGAGCCTGGCGGGCTACAGTCTACGGGGTTGTAAAGAGTCAGACATGACTGAGCAACTAAAACTAAGTTTGTCTTGAAAGCCAAGGTTAAATTATAGGTAGTGGCTGCTTGGAGCTCTGTGTTGAGGCTGGTTTGGGTTAGGCTCAGAGGCTGAGTTTAGTTTGAGGAGGAAGGAGCTATACTGGATTAGCCATGTCTGCCTTGGGCTGAGGGGGGCACAGTGGCCACATGTGCCCGGTATATGCCCTCCTTGGCCCAGACCCCTCTCTGCTTTCCTGGCGCTCAATCTTATTTATATCTGTCAGCAGTTTCCCCACTCAACCCCTGGCATTTCCAGTACCTCCTGGGGGACTGAGAACTGAATGTCACCAGACCTGACCTTTTGGGACAAGGACTTAATCCACCACCTGCTCACAGGCCCGCTGTAACACAAAGTGACTCCTTGCTCTGACCTGCTTCCACCCCGAGGTCCCAGCTGCATTTCTACAGGAAGAGAGCACAAATGTGGCTCTGAAATGGGCTCCCCTTCTCTGTTTGAGCCACGTTTCTCCATGCAAAGGCTGGGGGAACCATGGTCTTCTTACCACAGGGTTTGGGACGTCTCACGAGTCCTGGAAACTCATCCAGGTCATTGGAGTGTGACCCTGAGAATGAAGTCTGCTCAGAACACACTGTTCAAGGGTTTAGACACAGTCACCTTCGGCCTCAGTCTGTCCTGCTCAGCCCAGAACCTTACAGGAATGAAGATGGTGACTGGCTGGTAGAAACCTGATGACCTAGGAGTTTATTAGCAAGGATGCCTGAGGCCATGCATGGGGCCCAAAAACCTGCTCTCATTTTCCTATTGGGCAGAGTCAGCTGCCTCCACTCTCAGGCCTCTGGGTCAATAATCCTTTTCTTTTCTTTGAAAACAAGCACTGCAGAGGTTTCAAAAGCAGAACCTAAGGACACCAAGTCCTCTTCTCTGGGGCCATCCCCAGTTCCCTGCCTTTTCACAACTGCCTAGAGAGTGGGAATCAGTAAGTATCAAGTGCCTATTAAGTGCTATGCAATTTCATATACTTTATCTCACTTAAACTTTACAACAATCCTGTATGGTAAATGTCATTGTCTAAATTTATAGACAGTACATGACCTGTCCAAGGTCGTCCAGCTTGTAAACGGGTTGACCTACAACTCAAACCAAATCCTATTTGGCTCCAAAACTGGCATGCCTCTCAAGTTCACAGTGTCTGCAGGGTGGTTCAATGATCTCCTTTTTGCCAAATCCAGTGGTGACTTTGGTCTTCATTGCACTTGATGTTTAAGCTAACCCATGTCCTCCTTCAAACACTGCCTTCTCTTGGCTTGCGTGAACCCTCACTTGCTGATGTTCCTCCTGCTTCACTGGCTGTTCCTCTTCAGTCTCCTTTTCAGATTCTGTGCTTAAGCTCCCCACTTGAAAGGACCCAGGATTCAATCCTGAGTTCTTCTCTTCTCCATCTACACTCTGCCTGGGTAATGCCACCCATCTCCTGGTTGAAATGCCATCCATGTATGGAGGTGTCCAAACTTGCAATTCTTGTCCTGACTTCTCTCCAAAAGTCCGACTCACACAATTGACTCTCTGTTTGACATTTCGACTTAGATTAGTAATTTCTCCCCTGAAAAATTTGCTTCTCCTCCAATTTTCCTCAACAAAGTAAATAGCAAGAAGTGACCCAAGCCAAAAAAAAAAAAATCTAGGAATTATTTTTGATTTCTCTGTTCTCCTACAGCCCATGCCCAATCCTTCAGCAAGTCTACCTCATCCTCCAAAGGATACCTTAATATCTACCTCTCTCCTTCTCCACTGCCAGCACCCTAACCTCTGAGCATCTCTTGCCTGGACCACTGCAAAAACCTTGAAACCGATGTTCCCACTTCTGATCTCCCTGCAATCCATTTGCTACACAGCAGCCAGAGGATCTTTCTAAAATCATAAATCAGATGAAATCACTCTCTTACTTAAAAAGCTTTCAGCGATTTTTCACCTGGTTTTGAATAAATTCCAAAATTCTTGTCCTGCCTTATGGAGTCCTGCCTGATCTGCCCTTATCTCAAGCTGTTTACCCCCTTACCTACCACACTCCAGTCATATTAGCCATCCTTCATGTCTCACACCCACCAAACAGGTTTCTGCCTGAAAGCCATCGAACATGCTGTCCACTCTCCAGGGTATTTATTCTTCTCCTAGTCTTCCCAGGTTGGCACCTTCTTCTTTTTTTAAGAAATTACCACGTAGGAATTCATTCCTTCTACGAAAATATTTATTTCTTTCTGGCTGCATTGGATCTTAGTTGTGGGGCGCAGGCTCAGTAGTTGAGGCGCACAGGCTCTCTAGTTGAGGAACACGGGCTGAGTGACCCCAAGGCATGTCGGATCCTAGGTCCCCGGCCAGGAGTTGAATACGCGTCCCCTTCATTAGAAGGCAGATTCCCAACCACTGGACCACCAGGAAAGTTCCCAGGTTGGTACATTCTTATCCTCAGCTGAAGTGCCTCCTGCCTGATCACCAGTCTGGAGGAACCACACACTCAGCCACAGTCACAATCCTGGATTTTAATTCTCTGCAGAGCACTTAGTACTATCTGGTTGTTTCTTGTTTGTATATTTGTTGCTTTATTGCCTTCAATTCCTCTTACAAGTCAGCATCCAAGATGTTCCCTGTCTGTTCATCATTCTATCTCCAGTGCCCACACTGCTGTCTAACACACGGGAAGCTCTCCATAAATACATATTCAATGAATGAATGACTAAGGAGATAAAGTGCTGTTATTTATCATTTAGAGGGACAAAGCCACCAGGCAGCCTTTGGGGAGATAAAGGCATGGCCAACTAGCCTAGCATGACTCAGGCATATCAGAGCCATGTTCTTTTGAGGTCAGGCACAGATCTGGGGGTACTATGAACCCCCTTCATATCTTCAGGCACAAAGTCCATAATCAGAGTTTATTCCCTTTCCTTTCCTCTGCTCCTTTTTTGTTAATTGTAATAAAACAATATTTTTAAAGCTACCACAATCCGATCGCCCTAACAAAGAAATTCTTTTTACATGTGGCTATTTCCTTCAGTTCTTTTTCCATGAGCAAAAAGTTTTCACAAATTTGCAATCATAGAATATATAGTATTTTGTGGTGGGTTTTTTTTTTTTTCCATTGTGTTATAAATGTTTTCCTAGTTATTCCAGATCTTCGTCTTTTTCTATAATTTTAATAATACCTGACATATATTGAAGTCTGTGCTATTACATTACATGATTCAAGCATTATCAAGGATTGCTTCATTTTATCCCCACAATAACCTTATAAGATAGACACTATTTCATCTTACAGATGAGGACATTGTAACACAGAAGTTAAGTAATTTGTCTGAGGTAACACAGCTAAGAAGTGGCATTCTGATTCCAGAGGACGAGCTGTTCCCACTATGTTTTACTGTCAAGTGGAAGTTACTTTATCATTCCCTGGCTATAGGATATTCAGTTCTTTATCTGTAAAATAGGGGTAATAATAGTACCTCCCTCATAAGGTTGCAGTTTTTAGGATAAAATAAGAAAAATGTGTTAAGTATATGAACAGACAATTCACAGAATTCAAGCAGCTGACAAAAAAATGAAAAGATGTTGCACTTTACTAGAAACTAGCAAAATAAATATTAAAAGAACAATGAAAGAGCAATATTAAATATTGGAAGATTTGGGGAAGGGAGCACATTCATGTGTTGGTGGGAGAAGAAATTGGTAAAGATTTTTTGAATTGCAACTTGGCACTTGCAAGAAAAAGCATAACCTAGGATCTGGAAATTCCTCTTTGAAACATCTTTCCTTTTTTTTTTTTTTTTTTTTTGGCCATGCCATTCAGCTTGTGGGATCTCAGTTCACCAACCAGGGATCAAACCTGAGTCCTCTGCAGTAAAAGAATAGAGTCCTGACCAGGGAATTCCTATGAAGCATCTTTCCTAACAAAACATCTGCCCATGGGCATAATATATATGAACACTCATCAGTTCAGTTCAGTTTCTCAGTCATCTCAAACTCTTTGAGACCCCATGGACTGCAGCAAGCCAGGCCTCCCTGTCCATCACCAACTCCCAGAGTTTGCCCAAACTCATGTTCATTGAGTCAGTGATGCCATCCAACCATCTAATCCTTTGTCATCCCCCTTCTCCTGCCCTCAGTCTTTCCCAGGATCAGGGTCTTTTCAAATGAGTCAGCTCTTTGCATCAGGTGCCTAAAGTATTGGAGTCTCAGCTTCAACATCAGACCTTCCAATGAATACCCAGGACTGATCTCCTTTAGAATGGACTGGTTGGATCTCCTTGCAGTCCAAGGGACTCTGAAGAGTCTTTTCCAACACCACAGTTCAAAAGCATCAATTCTTCGGCACTCAGCTTTCTTTCTAGTCCAACTCTCACATCCATACCTGACCACTGGAAAAACCATAGCCTTGACTAGACAGATCTTTGTTGACAAGGTAATGTCTCTGCTTTTTAATATGCTGTCTAGGTTGGTCATAACTTTCCTTCCAAGGAGTAAGCATCTTTTAATTTCATGGCTGCAGTCATCATCTGCAGTGATTGTGGAGCCCCAAAAATAAAGTCAGCCACTGTTTTCACTGTTTCCCCCTTCTATTTGCCATGAAGTGATGGGACCGGATGCCATAATCTTAATTTTCTGAATGTTGACTTTCTCATTCTCTTATTTCACTTTCGTCAAGAGGCTCTTTAGTTCTTCTTCATTTTCTGCCATAAGAGTGGTGTCATCTGCATATCTGGGGTTACTGATTTCTCCCGGCAATCTTGATTCCAGCTTGTAGTTCCTCCAGCCTGGCATTTCTCATGATGTACTCTGCATAGAAGTTAAATAAGCAGAGTGACAATATACAGCCTTGAGTACTCCTTTTCCTACTTGGAACCAGTCCATTGTTCCATGTCTGGTTCTAACTGTTGCTTCTTGACCTGCATACAGATTTCTCAGGAGGCAGGTCAGGTGGTCTGATATTCCGATCTCTTGAAGAATTTTTTTACTGTTTGCTGTGATCCACAAAGGCTTTGGCATAGTCAATAAAGCAGAAATAGATGTTTTTCTGGAACTCTCTCGCTTCTTTGATGATCCAACAGATGTTGGCAATTTGATCTCTGGTTCCTCTGCCTTTTCTAAATCCAGCTTGAACATCTGGAAGTTCATGGTTCACATATTGCTGAAGCCTGGCTTGGAGAATTTTGAGCATTACTTTACTAGTGTGTGAGATGAGTGCAATTGTGCGGTAGTCTGAACATTCTTTGGCACTGCCTTTCTTTGGGATTGGAATGAAAACTGACCTTTTCCAGTCCTGTGGCCACTGCTGAGTTTTCCAAATTTGCTGGCATATTGAGTGCAGCACTTGCACAGCATCATCTTTCAGGATTTGGAATAGCTCAACTGGAATTCCATCACCTCCACTAGCTTTGTTTGTAGTGATGCTTTCTAAGGCCCACTTGACTTCACATTCCAGAATGTCTGGCTCTAGGTGAGTGATCACACTATTGGTCATGTAGATCTTTTTTGTACAGTTCTTCTGTGTATTCTGCCACCTCTTCTTAATATCTTCTGCTTCTGTTAGGTCCATACCATTTCTGTCCTTTATCGAGCCCATCTTTGCATGAAATGTCCCTTTGGTATCTCTGATTTTCTTGAAGAGATCTCTAGTCTTTCCCATTCTGTTGTTTTCCTCTATTTCTTTGCACTGATGGCTGAGGAAGGCTTTCTTATCTCTTCTTGCTATTCTTTGAAACTCTGCATTCAGATGCTTATATCTTTCCTTTCCTCCTTTGCTTTTCACTTCTCTTCTTTTCATAGCTATTTGTAAGGCCTCCCCAGACAGCCATTTTGCTTTTTTGCATTTCTTTTCCATGGGGATGGTCTTGATCCCTGTCTCCTGTACAATGTCACGAACCTCAGTCCATAGTTCATCAGGCACTCTATCTATCAGATCTAGGCCCTTAAATCTATTTCTCACTTCTACTGTATGATCATAAGGGATTTGATTTAGGTCATACCTGAACGGTCTAGTGGTTTTCCCTACTTTCTTCAATTTCAGTCTGAATTTGGCGATAAGGAGTTCATGATCTGAGCCACAGTCAGCTCCTGGTCTTGTTTTTGTTGACTATATAGAGCTTCTCCATCTTTGCTGCAAAGAATATAATCAATCTGATTTCAGTGTTGACCATCTGGTGATGCCCATGTGTAGAGTCTTCTCTTCTGTTGTTGGAAGAGGGTGTTTGCTATGACCAGTGCATTTTCTTGGAAAAACTCCATTAGTCTTTTCCCTGCTTCATTCTGTATTCCAAGGCCAAATTTGCCTGTTACTCCAGGTGTTTCTTGACTTGCTACTTTTGCATTCCCGTCCCCTATAATGAAAAGGACATCTTTTTTGGGTGTTAGTTCTAAAAAGTCTTGTAGGTCTTCATAGAACTGTTCAACCTCAGCTTCTTCAGCGTTACTGGTTGGGGCATAGACTTGGATTACTGTGATACTGAATGGTTTGCCTTGGAAATGAACAGAGATCATTCTGTCATTTTTGAGATTGCATCCAAGTACTGTATTTCAGACTCTTTTGTTGACCATTATGGCTACTCCATTTCTTCTAAGGGATTCCTGCCTGCAGTAGTAGATATAATGGTCATCTGAGTTAAATTCACCCATTCCAGTCCATTTTAGTTTGCTGATTCCTAGAATATTGACGTTCACTCTTGACATCTCGTTTGACCACTTCCAATTTGCCTTGATTCATGGACCTGACATTCCAGGTTCCTATGCAATATTGCTCTTTACAGCATCAGACCTTGCTTCTATCATCAGTCACATCCACAACTGGATATTGTTTTTGCTTTGGCTCCATCCCTTGATTCTTTCTGGAGTTATTTCTCCACTGATCTCCAGTAGCATATTGGGCACCTACTGACCTGGGGAGTTCCTCTTTCAGTATCCTATCATTTTGCCTTTTCATACTGTTCATAGGATTAATATATATTTCTTCTATCAAGAAAATAGTAAGCCTTTTCCTTGTAACTCCATAGCCCCAGCATTACTGTGCTCAAAGAAACTTCCTTAGCCAATTTTTATTACAAAGAGCCCCACATTAGCCGAATTTTTTTCTGACTGGGGTGTCTGGAACTATTCTAAATAGTTAATCTCTGACTCCCCAGGTTTTTCTTTGATGGAAAGAGGAAGCTGAGTTTCTGTCATCCCACCTCAGCTCAACAGATCAGAGAGATAATTATAATGGACTATCCCTGAGCAATTAAAAATGTATCCACAATACTAGACAGATTCCTTATTTGTGGTTGGGATGAATCCTACTCGAGGGATCCTTTGTTACCATCCCTGTCCTTCAGCATACCTACACACCTCTTTCTGAAGGAGCAAGGAACTCCACCTGGCTCTAAACTTACACTGACCGAGTCAGTGGGCCCATGATATTGCTCCGAAGATCTTTTATCTGGCCCTTGCATCTTTGCTGCTTGGGCCTTTCAAAAGAGTTTTCTCTCTTCTCACACCCCAGACTTTCCCCTCTTCCTACAGAACTCTGTCTCCTTCTCTACCCAGGGGATGCCCAACTTCTCTCCATCTCAAAGTATCTCTGGATTTTTGTTTATCTTCTTTCTTTCCCTTCACCTGTTTCTGAATCCCTTCTATCTCCTCTAACACTTTGTTTCCGTTGACTTCCCTCTTTTTCTGTCTCAGATCTTTAATTATTTCTTCCCTGGGTCCCTTCTCTGGGTTCAAACATCTCCCACCCTGAAACGACTTTCCCTTGCTCCTGCCTTGCCCTTAAGTCGTCATCACATCTCTTTCCTTCACTTAGCAGCCAAATGAATGGAACAAATACCCCTCGCGCTCTGGGTCTACCTCCTTACTTCCTGCACATCCGCAGCCCACAGCCACCAGGTCTCCTCCCACCCTCTCCACTGAAACTGCTCTGACAAAGGTCAATGGCCTCCTCCTGCCAAGCCCAGTGAGCATCTACCAGTCCTTATCTCCCTTGACCTCGCTCTGAGAGTCTCCTGTTAATCACCCCATTCTTCAGGAAACTCACTTCCCTGGGTCTCCATATCTTTCTCTCAAAGTTCTCCTCCTACCTTCTTGGCATCTTACTCTTTTTCATGGTTAAATCATCGTCTCGTGATGAAAGCAGCAAGACACCACCAGTGATTAGAGGTAGTGCATGATGGAGTCCCAGCGATGTTGCTCACTGAGAGTAAGAAAGAATCCCATGAATTGTAAACCAAGATCTTGGCAAACCCAGCACACAGGTGTCTCAGGAGCTAAGGATGATGTGTCCAGGTGCTTAAGCAAGTACTATGGAAAATTATCCCCGTCTTTTCCATCTCCAAACTCTCTTCCAAGTTCCCAGATTCCTTCCTATCAGGGTGGAGATATCCAAAATAGACACATGGCCCTAGCGCTCAAGTGCCATCTGGCTTTACGACACTGAATAAATTTAAATAATCCAAATTTACAACTCTGAGGATCAAAGGCGATGAATGACTGAGGTTTAGCGTCTCGCTGTGTGTCCTGCAAGAATATCACTCTAGCAACTCTTGTCCCCTGTCTCCTACATGATCAGTTTTTCACTCTTCCAGCAGCATAAAAACATGCTACTCTTCTCCCATCTTTGAAAAAAATTGCCCTATCCCCCTTCTTTGCTCCCTTTTCCAGGTAGAGTTCCTTACCAAAGTCAGCCATACTTGTCTTCTCTCATTTCTCTTTCCCCGTTTTCTCTCTCTCTTTCTAATTTTTAGTTTGGCCTGTGCTGGGTCTCTATTGCTGCGTGTGGTCTTTCACGCAGTAATACAGTCTTGTGGCACGCGGGGGGCTACTCTCTAGTTGCAGTGTGCCCGCTCTAGGCGTGTGGGCTTCAGTAGCTGCGGCTCGCAGGCTCTAGAGCTCAGTCTCAGCAGTTGTGACCCGCAGGCTTAGCGGCCCCAAGGCATGTGGGATCTTCCTGGACCAGTGAGCAAACCTATGTCCTCTGCATTGGCAGCTGGATTCTTGAGCACTGGACCACTAGGGAAGCCCCTCCCTGTCCCATTCTCTCTTAAACCAACCCTAATTAGACTCCTCTCCAGCAGCCCCCAGCAAAACATTCTTATCACTAATGTCTTCCGTGTTGTAAAATTCAGTGGTCAATTCTCATTCCTTCTGTTACTTAACCTATCAGCAGCATTGGACATAGTTATTTATTCCCTCCTCCTTGATCTTTTTTCACTTGTCTTTTGGGTCATCTTACTCATGTTTTCCACTTCCTACCTCACCAGTAGCTCCTTCTTAGTTTCTTTTGGTTCTCTCTCTCTCCCCCTTGGAATGGCCTCAGGCCTAGTACTTTCTCTTCTCTTCTCTTCTAGCTACACTCCTTGGTGATCTTATTTTCAATATCATTTCTAAGCTAATGACTCCCACATGTTTATCTTCAGCTCAGATTCCTCTGCAAACCTTTTGACATCTCCCCTTGGACATCTAATAGACTGCTTAAATTCAACATCACCACGTGAACTGCTCTTCTTCCAATCTACTCCACCCACAGATTTTCCCAGTTCAGTTGACAGGAATCTCATCCTTCAATTGCTCAAGCAAAAACCTTGGAATCAACCTGGATGCCTCCCTTCCTCTTCACATTTATCCATCAGGCACTGCTGTTGGCTCCACCTGAATATGATATCAAGAATTCAACCATGCTCCCCTTCTAGTGCTAACATCTTGGTCCAGGTCTCCATCATCTCTCACTTGAATTATTAAATGGCCTCTCATCCAGTCTCCCTGATAATTCAGTTCAGTTCAGTTGCTCAGTCATGTTCAACTCTTTGCAACCCAATGGACTGCACACACCAGGCCTCCCTGTCCATCACCAACTCCTGGAGCTTACTCAAACTCATGTCCATCACATTGGTGATGCCATCCAATGATCTCATCTTCTGTCATCCCCTTCTCCTCCTGCCCTCCGTCTTTCCCAGTATCAGGGTCTTTTCCAATAAGTCAGTTCTTTGCATCAGGTGGACAAAGTACTGGAGTCTCAGCTTCATCATCAGTCCTTCCAATGAATATTCAGGACTGATTTCCTTTAGGATTGACTGGTTGGATCTCCTTGCTGTCCAAGGGACTATCAAAAGTCTTCTCCAAACCACAGTTCAAAAGCATCAGTTCCTCGGTGTTCAGTTTTCTTTATAGTCCAACTCTTACATCCATACATGACCACTGGAAAAACCATAGATTTGACTAGATGGACTTTGTTGGCAAAGTAATGTCTCTGCTTTTTAATATGCTGTCTAGGTTGGTCATAACTTTTCTTTCAAGGAGCAAACATCTTTTAATTCCATGGCTGCAATCACCATCTGCAGTGATTTTGGAGCCCAAGAAAATTAAGTCTCTCATTGTTTTCATTGTTTCCCCATCTGTTTGCCATGAACTGATGGGACCAGATGCCATGAACTTCGTTTTCTGAATGTTACTTTTAAGCCAACTTTTTCACTCTCGTCTTTCACTTTCATCAAGAGGCTCTTTAGTTCTTCACTTTCTGCCATAAGGGTGGTGTCATCTGCATATCTGAGGTTATTGATATTCCTCCTGGAACTCTTGATTCCAGCTTATGTTTCATCCAACCCAGCATTTCTCATGATGTACTCTGCATATCAGTTAAATAAGCAGGGTGATGATATACAGCCTTGAGTACTCCTTGCCCAATTTGGAACCAGTCTGTTGTTCCATGTCCAGTTCTAACTGTTGCTTCCTGACCTGCATACAGATTTCTCAGGAGGCAGGTCAGGTGGTCTGGTATTCCCATCTCTTTCAGAATTTTCCACGGTTTGTTGTGATCCACACAGTCAGAGTCTTTGGCATAGTCAACAAAGCAGAAATAGATGTTTTTCTGGAATTCTCTTGCTTTTTTGATGATCCAACAGATGTTGGCAATTTGATCTCTGGTTCCTCTGCCTTTTCTAAATCCAGCTTGAACATCTGGAAGTTCACAGTTCATGTGCTATTGAAGCATGGCTTGGAGAATTTTGAGCATTACTTTACTAGTGTGTGAGATGAGTGCAATTGTGCGGTAGTTTGAGCATTCTTTGGAATTGCCTTTCTTTGGGATTGGAATGAAAACTGACCTTTTCCAGTCCTGTGGCCACTGCTGAGTTTTCCAAATTTGCTTGCATATTGAGTGCAGCACTTTCACAGCATCATCTTTCAGGATTTGAAATAGCTCAACTGGAATTCCATCACCTACACTAGCTTTGTTCATAATGATGCTACTAAGGCCCACTTGACTTCACATTCCAGGATGTCTGGCTCTAGGTGAGTGATCACATCACCATGGTTATCTGGGTCATGAAGATCTTTTTTGAATAGTTCTTCTGTTATTCTTGCCACCTCTTCTTAATATCTTCTGCTTCTGTTAGGTCCACACCATTTCTGTCCTTTATTGAGCCCATCTTTGCATGAAATTTTCCCTTGGTATCTCTAATTTTCTTGAAGAGATCTCTAGTCTTTCCCATTCTATTGTTTTCCTCTATTTCTTTGCATTGATCACTGAGGAAGTCTTTCTTATCTCTCCATGCTATTATTTGGAACTCTGCATTCAAATGGATATATCTTTCCTTTTCTCCTTTGCCTTTGGCTTCTTTTCTTTTCACAGCTATTTGTAAGGCCTCCTTAGACAACTATTTTGCCTTTTTGCATTTTTTTTCTTGGGGATGGTCTTGATCACTGTCTTCTGTACAATGTCATGAACCTCCATCCATAGTTCTTCAGGCACTCTGTCTATTAGACCTAATTCCTTGAATCATTTGTCACTTCCAGTATAATTGTAAGGGATTTAATTTAGGTCATACCTGAATGGTCTAGTGATTTTCCCTACTTTCTTCAAGTTAAGTCTGAATTTGGCAATAATGAGCTCATGACTAGAGCCACAGTCAGCTCCTGGTCTTGTTTTTGCTGACTGTATAGAGCTTCTCCATCTTTGGCTGCAAAGAATATAGTCAATCTGATTTTGGTGCTGTTCATCTGGTGCTGTCCATGTGTAGAGTCTTCTCTTGTGTTATTGGAAGAGGGTGTTTACTATGACCAGTGCATTCTCTTGGCAAAACTCTATTAGCCTTTGCCCTCTTCATTCTCCAAGGCCAAATCTGCCTATTACTACCTGTTCTCTATCTTTTCCCTCTTCTGCCCATGTATTCTCAAAACAAAATCAGAGTACAGATATATTGAAATACATTACAGATATAATGTATCTGTAATTCCTTCACCCCACCCCACCCTCAAGCTTCTGATAGCCAATATTCTACTCTCTTGTTTGTTTGAGTTCAGCTTTTTTAGACTTCACATATAAGTTAAATCATATAGTATTTGTCTTTATCTGATTTATCTTTGACTTAGCATAATGCCTTAGGATGCATTCACAGTGTTGAAAATGGCAGAATGTCCTTCTTTCTCATGGGTGAATAATATTCTATTGTATATATGTACCACATCATCTTCATCCATTCATTCACTGGTGAACTCTTGGGTTGTTCCTACCAGTGGGCTGTTTCTATCTTGGCTGTTCTGAGTAAGCTGCAATAAACAAGAGAGTGCAGCTATACTTTTCGATACCCTGTTTTCATTTCCTTTGAGTATATGACCAGAATTGGGATTTCTGAGTCATATGATAGCTCTATACTGTTTTCCACTGTGGTTTTACCAATTTACTTTCCCACCAACAGCGAACAAGTTTTCTTCTTTCTCTACAGTCTTGCCAGCACCTGTTATCTGTTGTATTTTTTATAATAGACATTCTAACAGGTGTGGGTGATAGCTCATTGTGGTTTTGATTTGCATTTTCCGGAAGATTAGTGATGTTGAACACCTTTTCATGTACCTGTTGGCCAGTTGTATATCTTGGAAAAATGTCTGTTCAGTTTTTCTGCCCATTTTTTCATTGGATTGTTTTTTGTGTTCTGTTTGTCTTTTGTTATTAAGTTGTATGAGTTATTTTTATGTTTTGGATATTAACCCCTTATCTGACATATGCTGTTCAAATGTTTTCTCCCATTCTGTATGTTATTTTTTCATTTTGCTTATTTCACTGTGCAGAAGCTTTTTAGTTTGATGTAGCTCTGCTTGTTGACAGCCAAAGCAAACCTGAGAAAGAACAGCAAAGCCAGAGACATTATACTTCCTGTCTTCAAACTATACTACAGATTTCATAATTAAAACAGTGCACATGCTTAGTTACTCAGTCATGTCTGATTCTTTGCAGTCTCATGGACTGTAGCCCGCCAGGCTCCTCTGTCTTTGGGATTCTCCAGGCAAGAATACTGAAGTGGGTAGCCATTCCCTTCTCTAGGGGATCTTCCCAACTCAGGGACTGAACCCATGTCTTCTGCATTGCAGGTGGATTCTTTACCATCTGAGCCACCAGGGAAACCCAATTAAAACAGTATAGTATTGGCATAAAAATAGACACATAGACCAGTGGAACCCTAAGCAATAAATAAACCTCTACATATAACGTCAACTAATATATGACAAGGATTCAAGAATACTCCATAGAGGAAGGATAGCATCATCAATAAATGGTGTTAAGAAAACTGGATAACCACAAACAGGAAATGAAACTAGGGCACGATCCAACACCACTCACAAAAATTAACTTGAAATGGATTAAAGACTTCAACATAGCATCTGAACCATAAAATTCCAAGAAGAAAACGGGGAAAGCTCCTTGACATTGATCTTGGCAATGATTTTCTGAATATGACACTGAAAGCACAAACACCAAAAGCAAAAATCAACAGGTAGACAGAAAAGCTTGTTCAGAGCAAGAGAATAAGCCTTTAAAAATTTTTTTCGGGGGCTGTACTGGGTCTTCATTGCTTTGTGTGGGCTTTCTGTAGTTACAGTGAGTGGGGGCTACTCTCTAGTTCTGGTATGACGGCTTCTCATTGCAGTGGCTTCTCTTATTGCAGAGCATGGGCTCTAGAGCACATGGGCTTCAGTTGTTAAAGCTTGCAGGCTCTAGAGTAGGGGCTGAGTAGTGTGGCTCATGGGCTCAGCTGCTCCATGGCATGTGGAATCCACCCGAGCCAGGGATCAAACCTGTGTCCCCCACATTGACAGGCAGACTCAACTGCTGGACCACCAGGGAAGTCCTGAGGATAAGCGTCTTAAAAGTGAATTCATTCATCTTCCATCCAGGTAATTTCACACTCAAATCCTCCCCACCCTCCAGAGCAGGATCCATGTCCAAGAGCAGCAGCAGCACATCCATAAACCTTCACAATATGTAGGCTCGGTTGCCTTTTGATTTGAGGACATAGAGCAGGAAATCTGCAGACTCAGTTCCCTGAGGCCTGATTGGAGTCAGTCATAAGAGCAGATACGGATGACTGAGCACCAGGTCCCAGTGACAGAGGCGCCCACGTGTTCTTCAGTAAGTGTATCTGCCAAATGCCCTCGAAAGCATGAGGTTCAGAGCAGGGCACCCTCTCCAGGGCCTGAGAGTGATGATGGAACAATCACCAGGTGCAGGACAAGGCTGCTCCTTGGCCATTCCTCCTTCCCAGTCTGTACAGCTGGCAGAAAGATCATTCCCTTCCCTCTGCTCTGGATAAAGTGCCTAAGGATGGACATGGTAGTATCTCACGGGAGCTCTGAGCCTTTGGAAAAATCCCTTCTCTTTGAGGATCATGAAGAGTGCTGGTGCTTCGAACAAACTCTGGTAACCAGTGGTGGGGGGCAATCCAGGGGTGGGAAAGTGGGAGGTACAAACGACTGACTGTGAGATAGGCTCAAGGATGCGTTGTACAACATAGAGCAGGACAGGTGCAGGACAATACCGGTATATATAGCAATATTTTGTGATAACTGCAAATGGAGAGCAACTTTTTAAACTGTATGAAATTTAAACAATTTTTAAAGAGTGCTGGTGCTTTGGTTTCATATTAGTGTGTTGCCTCTCACCTACCCTTCTCCATTTTTCTTTATGATGCTGAGGCTGGGAGCCTGCAAACTTCCCTTCTGCTCTGCCAGTTGGTTCTCTTGATGGCAAGTTCTGTCCACAGGGGGCGCTAGAGGGCAGAGGCCGCTCCTTCCAGCCTGCCTCCTGCTGGGGTCAATCACCCAGACTTGCTTCTGCAACGCAGGGGTGAGTGTTCCTCCTGTTGCTGTTGTTGCTTAGTCCCTAAGACATGTCTGGCTTTTTTCCGACCCCATGGAATGTAGCCCGCCAGGCTCCTCTGTCCATGGGATTTCCCAGGCAAGAATACTGGAGTGGGTTGCCATTTCCTTCTCCAGGGGATCTTCCCCATCCAGAGCCTGAACCTGCATCTGTCTCCTGCATTGCAGGTGGATTCTTTACCACTGAGCCACCACAGAATTTGGGTTGCATTTTCCTAACACTCACAGGTAATTGTGTCTACCTCAGGTAACTCAGCACCAGCACTAGCCAGCACTCCCTGCTCAGAGAACTGTGTTGCAGCTCCACAGGGTCCCTTTTCTGAGGTTCTTTTAAACTTTTATTTATCTATTTATTGAGCTGCACTGGGTCTTAGTTGCTGCATTACTCTTCATTGCAGCATCTGGGCTCTACTTCCCTGACCAGGGGTCAAACCTGGGCCCCCTTCACTGGGAGCATGGAGTTTTAGCCACTGAACCACTAAGGAAGTCCCACCTCCTCTGATTTTTTAGGTTTTAATAATTACAGCATCTTCCTTTTGTTCCCTCCACTCTAGAGGTCCACTCTTGTAATTGCTTCCTGGAATTGCTACCTCTGTAATTTCTTAGGGTTTTTCTTTTCTAATTACCTAGTTAACCATTCTTTGTGTCAAATGCAGTCTTCACATATCTGAGGTGTTGTTATGGATTGAATGTGTCCCTCCACCTCCTCAAATTCACATACTGAAATCCTAATTTCCAACATGATGGAATTAGGTGGTGGGCTCTTTGGAAGATGCTTAAGGTCAGGTCATGAGGGTTGAGTCCTCATCTATGGGATTAGTGCCCTTATAAAGGAGACCCACAGGGCTCCTTAACCCCTTCTGCCAGGAAACAAGCTCTCAGGAGACATGGATCTGCCAGCACCTTAACTTTGGCCTTCCCAGCCTCCAGAACTGTGAGCAGTAAGTATTCGTTTTTCAAGCCACCCAGTCTGTGGCATTCTGTTATAGCAGTCCAGCTGGCTTCTGTCTCCCATCCGGGCCCTGACTGGTGTGGGTTTAAATCTCAGCCTAACTCTTCCTAGCTGTGAGGTTCTGTTAGTTGACTTAAGTTATGCTGTGGTAACAAAATAACCCAAACTGCAGTGGCTGACAACAGAGGTTGGTTTGTACTCAGGCCTAGGCTGGTCATTCTTGGTCATAGCCCTGGGATCCAGGCTGACGGAACAGCCCCCATCAGAGACGTTGCCATTTGTGCAGCAAAGCAATAAAGGAAGGTAATGGGATCAAGAGAGACTTTGACTTGAATGTTGCATGTGCCATTTCTCCCTGCATTACATTGGCTAAAGCAGGTCACATGGACAAATCCAACATCAGTGGGGTCAAAAATGCTACCTTCCATAAGGAGGGGCTCTATAAGGGAGGAGTTCAAATATTTTAAACAATAATACATCCAACAGTGAGCATCCCCAGGTGGTAGGTTGGGCTGGTCTAGGAGCACTGAGTACTGTGGGGTTTGTGTGCGTGTGTGTGTGAATTAAAGAGCCCGTCTTTCAGGCACTCTCCTCTGGAAGCTGGCTTCTGTAGTGGCCCTCCCCCAGGGGTGACACTGAAGAGAGACAGCCTCCCATGCTGAGAAACGCCCCGGGAATCTAGTATCAGCAGCAGCAGTTAACGCTGCATGCCTCAACTCTTACTGAGAATTTCAACATGGTGCTGGACCGAGAGTCCAGTGGGGGCCACCGCGAGCAGCCAGCCCTCCCCTAAGCACACACACAGAGGCAGGCAACAGTGGCCTGCTCCCCACAGGTGGCAGCAAGGATGCCCCAGGGCTCCCAATGGAGTCAAAAACCCACCTCCGGGATTTTGAGTTGATCAGAATACGGGAAACCAGGAAGTGGGGGACTTCATAAGCAGCCTTGGAATCATTCAATTTGAATTTTAAAAAGAATTCTGACTTTATTTGTAAATCCAGCTATTAGTTATTTGTTCTGGTTTATCTTTCACATTGAAATTGGATTTTTTTTCTGAGCACATAAATAACATGATGACTTTTAATAATTGGAACTATTCATATAAATATATGGACCAAAAAAAGTCACCTAAAACCTCATACTCTAAGCTAACCACAATTAATGCTGGTGATTAGTTTTCTTGTACATCTTTACACATTCATATACACACAGGTACCTGTAAATTTTCATAAATGAGAAGGTATTATTAATTTTTTAAATTATCAACCAGTTTCACTGCCATCCCCCAACCCATCCACGCCCCACCGGTGATCCTTGTTCCCCTTCTGGTAGATGGCCTTCCTCTCCCCCACACCCATACAATCCTGTACAGTTTGTTATCTGTGGCCATGCTCTACTGGTCTTTGTTTTAGAAAATGAGATCACCCATTTCCTTGCATCTTCTGTCTGTCAGCAGTACTCTTGGAAATCCCTGTGGGTCACTGGGAAGGGCTCCAGCTCCTCGTAAATGACTGCTTACTCTTCTATGGCAAATTGTGTTAAGCTGGAATTTCTCCACCTACTTTTTCCAAAGACGTGGATCCTTGCAGAGGCAGAGGAATTCGGAAGACAGCATGGTACAGGGGGAGCCCAGGAATTGTGGGGACCTGAGGACTAGTTTTCTTAGTTCCAGGTGAGGCTAGACTAAGAAGATTATGGGCAAAGAGCCTTTTAGGTAATGATAGTGTCGATGTTGCTGCTGACAGCAATGGCCGTCATTTGCTTTTATTGATTTTGACTTTCTTACTGATTTTATTGGTTTTTTTCTAAGCTTATTTTTTCAGTAATGAATGTCTTTCATGTTCCAAAACATATACAGGGCACACGGTGAAAAACCCCCTTCCAGCTCCTGTCTCTTAGTCATCCAGTTCCTCACCCCATCAAAGACCACAGTTGCTGGTTTCTTCTATAGGTACTTTAGAAATTAGAAATAATTTTGATTTTCTTTATTCCATCTACTCCTCCACCACGCAAAGCAGTAGGACAAACCCCATCCAGTGTTACAGATGAGGAAGACAAGGCCAAGATTCAGAGACAGAACACTACCCAGCCCAGGATCCCTGCGGGTCAGACCCCAGGTCTACTCGGCTGGCTGTCTGCAGGTTGAGTGAGCTCTCCCCATGGCTCAGTGAAAGGGAGCCGATCAGAAACCCTTCTCTAGAGCAAAATGTATCACTGTAGGAAGCCTGGATTTTTCTACCTGGAGGCTTTTTTCCCCCTTAACACAGAGAGCTGACTCCCTGAGCAGCGGGATGTGGCCGAGCCAAGGACTGTCCGCCTACGTCCTTGCAGCTGGAGCTCCTGGGAAGGCCCGTGCTTGTGCAGCTGGGCCTCTGCGCCTTTACTCTCTCTGCCTGGGAACCTACCCCCAGGGCTTCAGGACAGAGGCTGCCTGTTCCTGCTTCTGTTTTGCTATCTCAGCCGGCAAGCCTCTCCTGCTGCCCCTTGATAAAAATCCCCTGATACTCAGTTGAGAAAGAGCACCTGGGTGCTCCTGGGCATCATCCACCTGGTCCTTTCAACAAGCTCGTGAGACAGGCCAGAGGAAGTGGAGTGCGGCTCAGAGACGCCAAGTGACTTGACCGAGATGCCGCAGCATCCACATGGCCCCACTGGGACTTCAACTAAGGCTTTCTCCAGCCAGTGCTCATACCTGGTCTGCCGTACCAGGCCACCTCCTGGATGGCCCATGCCCTTGGCTTCTGCCTCCAGTGCACAAGCAGGATTATGCAGAGGTCTTAGGCATGGGGATCAGCAGACAGGCCTTGGGGCCTGGCTTTGCACTTGACAACTCTACCATTTAGGGCATGTTCCTAATTGCTTTAAATTCTGCGCAGCTGAGAAGTAGAGATGCTAAGATTTCACTCCTAAGGCCATGAGAGGTCACAGCACAAAACAAGAACATGAGGCCATGCACACTGCACGCTCGTCTCAGGACTGCACTGGATGTAAGGAGTAAAGGCTGTTGATGATGATTTTAAAACTCACTTATTGGGGAGTTCTGTGACACTCCAGTGGCTAGGACTCCACCCTCCCACTGCAGGGTGGCACAGGTTCAATGCCCACCAAGATCCCACAAGCCACACATCATGGCCAGAAATAAAAAAAAATCAAGCAAACAAAAAAACCCTTCCTCATTAGATCCAGTTCTCCTCCCTTGCTCTCAGCCAACAGGTCTAGACTCCCCAGTCTTTGAGTGTGGGGCACTGTTCTGCACAGAATGGTCGAAATTTTGAGCTGGGCCTTGCAGGATGACTAGTCAGACAAGCAAGGGAGAGGTTGCCGAGACCGGTAGGTGTGAGAATGCTGGGTTTTCCAAAAATGATGGCTCTTTCCATGTGTCTGGACCTTGCAGGTGGCCTGAGGGGATGCAAAGAGAGATAAGCCTAAAGAGGTAAAGAGGGACCAATGCAGCGAGGAATGGATAATGAAACCGGCTTGGAGGGTCCATGATGGGGGTCAAACCAGACCTCTACATCTGAGGCTATTTTAAGCAGGATGGAAAAAAACCCCAGAACTTTCTGGGTGTTTCCAGCTACCCCACAACTGATCAGCAGCAAGAACAATATTTTTGTTGTTGGGTGAACTCATCTGTTTCTCTTCCCAGTTGTAAGTTCCTTATGGATAATTCTGTTTTCCCTAGATTTACCCATCTACCCTTCCCATTGCTAGGGTGATTTCAAATGAAGATGATCTTTTCTGAATTTGAAAGTAGAAACACTTAGGAACATGCAATTGTAAAGTCAGAAAGGTTTTGATTATTGGTATGAAAGAAGGATTAGATTAGAATAAGAAAAAACAAAACAGATAGCTGCCTCTTAGCTTGGCCTGTCCACAACACAGCAAAACAGATCAATAACTTTCTTACTAAAACCAGGGGAGAAAAATTCTCTAAAGTTTATAATGAACAAGAAGTGGTACAGGGACTTCCCTGATGGTCCAAGTGGTTAATAAGAGTCCATGCTTCCAATGCATGGGACATGGTTTTAATCCCTGATAGGGCTTCCCTGGTGGCTCAGATGGTAAAGAATCTGCCTGCAAGGCAGGAGAGCCAGGTTTGATTTCTGGGTCAGGAAGATCCCCTGGAGAAGGGAACAGCTACCCACTCCAGTATTCTTGCCTGGAGAATTCCATGGACAGAGGAACCTGGCAGGCTATAGTCCATGGGGTTGCAAAGAATCGGACACGACTGAGCGACTAACACTCAGTTTCTCAGGGAATTAAGATCCACATGCTGTGTGGTGTGGCCAAAACAAGAGATGGTACACAGAAAAGAATAACATGATACCTGTAATTTCTAATTGTATGTTTATGACGTGCACCAGCACTTACTTTGACAGGCCATCTTCATTTTATTTTTACGGACATGAACATATTTCTAAGCATAACCTAGTTTCCCCAGGCCTTGCCAAACTGTGGGTAGTCTTGGGGTTACACTCAATAGTGATAACTTAATTTTTTAAGTTTATGCCAGTAATAAGCAAAATAATGCACCCTTTCCCCCCAACCCAGATGTTCACATCCTAATCACCAGATACTGTGAATGTTAGTCACATGGCAAAGGGGAATTAAGGATGCTAATTAGTTCACTTTAGGATAAGGAGCTAATCCAGGCAGGCCCAGTGTAATTAGGAGGTTCAGATAAGAGGGAGACATGAGAGTCAGTTGAAGGAGTAGATGTGACAATGGAAGCAGAGCCCTGAGTGATGTGGCCACAAGCCAAAGAATGTGGGCAGCCTATAGAAGATGGAAAAGGCAAGGGAAACAGATTCTCCCTTGGCACCTGCAGAGAGAAACACAGCCCTGCCAACACCATGATTTGAGATCCGTGAGACCCTTGGACCTCCAGAACTGTAAGATATAAATCTGTGTTGTTTTAAGCTGCTAATCTTGTGGGGATCTGTTGCAGCTGAAATGGGAAACTAATCTAATACCTTTGCTTGCTGACCCAGAGGCTGAGCCCTCTCCACCCACCCCAAGTCTCACTGTTTATTCTGGACAGGCATCCCTGGCTGACTCATGAGAACTCGTAAACACGGCCCCCACATTCTTCCACTCCAGTCCTTTGGTGACATGTGATGTCTCTGTTACCTTTGGGCCATGCTCTCCACCGCTGCAGGTGTCCGCTGAGAGCACCCAGGCCCATCGCCAGGGATCCCTGCAGCACACACAGGGCATCAGGTGCTTACACTTCCAAAGCGACACTCTGTTCCTGCTGCCCTCAGCCCTTCAAAGCCCCTTCAAGCTGACCATGAAGGAGCTGAGAGAATCCTCCTTACCACAGTCCAACTTTTCCACCCAGGCATCTGGTCTCAAGGAGTGTAGCCCATGTCCCTTTGCGATACGGTTCGCTGGAAGCCCCAGGCTCTCAGGGGGTGGTCTCCGGGGAAGGGCCAGGATCTAGAGCATCCCACCTCAGCCATCTGTCCCATCATGGCCCTCCCAAGGCTGTTGCTGCCACCTGCCCGGTTCCTTCAGCCGAATCTCCTCCCCCTACACACAGACCTTCCGCACACACGCCCACTCTTGACAGACGTACCCAGGTGTATATTCATTCCTGCTAAGGCCACAGAGATCCCCTTCTGTGACCACAGAAGAGTCCCAGTTTTATTTCCCCACCTGCACCCTAACTCCTGCTTCTACAATCCTGAGGTCCTCCACACTGAACTGGGCCACCACAGTGGTTTTTCAGGACCTGCCAGCAGGGTAGAGCCACCGTGAAGCTTTACTTCCAGGAGCACGGGGACCCAATTGTCCCTTTTCCACCTGCAGCAGCTGGGACACCCAGCAGAGAGGCCAGCTGTGTGCCCTCACAGACTCACCTGCCAAGGCAGCCTCTCTGGGAGTGAGATGCGGACGTGGCAGCAAGTAAACACTACTGCCAACAGAGCTTGCCCTCACCCCCTGATGGCCAGCGAGAGTGGGCAGGGGTGACCCCTGCTGTCCCAACCCCAGCCTCTCTGGAGGACCCCAGGTGGCCGCCTCCAGCTGACAAAGCAATGTGGGAAAGGAGGGAGAGGAAGGGCTTTCCTGCAAGCTGGGCCAGGACCCACCAATCAGACCCTGTCTCGGCAGCTGAGTCCCTCGTGGAGCTTATTTGCATAATTTGGTTCAATATTTACCGAGCCAACCTCATTTTCTGGGCTGTCTCCACGGCCGACAGCTGGGAAGGCTGCAATTACGGCATTACAAGCGCACAGGGAAGCCGCAGTGAGCGCACACCGAGACGCAGCTTCCAAACAAACGCGGCCCCGGGGAGCCCCCGCCGCGGCTACCCCACATCTCTGCAGCTGGAGCTCTGCCTGGGCCGCATCTGCAAGCCTGCTCCACCCAGACATAGCCGACAACCACAGCGACGCTGGCCACGGCGACAACAACTGTTACTTTTTATGAAGCTAATCCTAAGAGCTGACCGCGGCTGGGGCTTAGGTGCAGGCACTGGGCTAGAGTCCCTCCGTGGAATTTCTCACTTAATCCTCACTGCCACCCTGGGAGGCAATGAATCTGTGAGGACTGTTTCAGGCCACCGTTCAGACAACATGAGACTTTGTTAGCCCAGGGGGAGCCCCGGCTTCAGACATAGCTGGGTTCAAGATGAAGAAGGCATCATCAAAACTCTTTTTCTCCAAGGAACTGCTAACGTCACTCAAGGAGGCTCCCCACTGCGCAACTCCAGACCTACCATTACCCAGTCTAGTGCGCTGGAAGTCTGAGCGCAGCTGCCAGAGTCCCTGGGACTCACTCGGATTGGACAGGCAGGGAAATTTACTTTTCAAGGGAAGCCTTCTGTGGTCCAGAGTGGAGCAAAGAGAGGACAGGGAAGGATCCAGGGCAGACAGGCAAAGCACCGGCATATTGGTCCACAACTCACTGAACCTGCCCTGGAATGCAGGTTCCTTTAGGGCAGGGACCCATCGTATTTACTCCCCATCACCTAGAAGTGTCTCTAGACATGGGAGACTCTCAGTAAATATCAACGGATTGAGGTTGATTCCTGTTTCTTGAGGGACTGGAACATATTTGAGGCTAGGACAGCCATTGTGTGGATAAAAATAGCCATTCAAGTTGGACTGCCATGATTAGATGAGAAAATATAAGCAAACATGCCTAAAAATACAACACATAGGGGCTCCATAAAAGAGTGTAGACTTCATAGACTCATATCCATTTTCCAGTTGTACTCGGCCATGGTAATCTGACTCAGATGGACAATGATTTCCTATAGGCTACTTGTGTCTCCTGATACAATAGTTTTAAAAAATAATAGCACTAGGGTTGGGGGGAAGAGAGAAGCAGGTGATGGAAATTAAGAGGCAAACACTTTCAGTTACTAAATAAGTGAGTCACAGGAGATGAAATGTGGGAATATAGTCAATAATCATGTGCTAATATTTTTGTATGGTGGCAGATGGCGACAAAGATTTATCGTGACCATTTTGAAATGTACAGAAATATCAGATCACTGTGTTGTGTGCCAGGGACTAACATACTGTTGTAGGTCAACGATACTTCAAAAACAACAAATAAACTCATAGGAAAAGTGATCAGATTCATTGTCACCAGAGGTGGAGGTTGGGGTGGGGGAATTGGATGGAGGCAGTCAAAATGTACAGACTTCCATCTATAAGATATGTAAGTACTGTGATATAATGAACAGCATGATAAATATAATTAACACTGCTGTACATTATATATGAAAGTTGTTAAGATAGTAAATCCTAATAGTTCTCACCACAAAGAAAAAGATTTTTTGTCTTTAATTTTATATCTATATGAGATGGTGTTCACTAAACTTGTTGTGATAATCATTTTATAATGTATATAAGCCAAATCATCATTATGCTATACACCTTAAACTTGTAAGGGCTATATGTCACTTATGTCAATAAACTGAAAGAAAAATAATAGCAAGTCATTTTTAGCATGCTTTGCCAATTACAATGCACCTTTACAATGGACTTCCCTGGTGGCTCAGATGGTAAAGCATCTGTCTACAATGCAGGGGACATGGATTCCATCCCTGGGTCAGGAAGATCCACTGGAGAAGGAAATGGCAATCCACTCCAGTACTGTTGCCTGGAAAATCCCATGGACAGAGGAGCCTGGTAGGCTACAGTCCATGGGGTCCCAAAGAGTTGGACACGACTGAGCGACTTCACTTTCACTTTACAATAATGATCTCATTTGATTCTCTCTACACATTCATGTTTAGATCCTGATGAAGGTGAAAGAGGAGAGTGAAAAAGCTGGTTTAAAACTCAATATTCAAAAAACTTAGCTCATGGCATCTGGTCCCATCACTTCATGGCAAATAGAAGGGGGAAAAGTGGAAGCAGTGACAGACTATTTTCTTGGGCTCAAAAGTCACTGTGGACAGTGACTGCATCCATGAAATTAAAAGACGTTTGATCCTTGGAAGGAAAGCTATGGCAAACCTAGACAGCATATTTAAAAGCAAAGACATCACTTTGCTAACAAAGGTCTGTATTGTCAAAGCTATGGTTTTTCCAGTAGTCATACATAGATGTTAGAGTTGGACCACGAAGAAGGCTGAGCACCGAAGAACTGATGCTTTCAAATTGTGGTGCTGGAGAAGGACTCTTGAGAGTCACTTGGACTGCAAAGAGATCAAACCAGTCAACACTAAAGTAAATCAACCCTGAATATTCATTGGAAGGACTGATGTTGAAGCTGAAACTCCAATACTTTAGCTACCTGATGCGAAGAGCCAACTCATTGGAAAAGACCCTGATGATGGGAAAGATTGAAGGCAAAAGGAGAAGAGGGTGGCAGAGAATGAGATGGTTAGATAGCAAAACCAACTCAATGGACATGAATTTGAGCAAACTCTGGGTGATAGTGAAGGACAAGGAAGCCTGGCTCGCTTAGTCCATGGGTTCACAAAGTCTGGACACAACTTAGTGACTGAACAATGACAAACAAAACCTCCATGTGAATTAGACGATACCACCTAATATTTTGTTGAGAGTTTATCCATGCCAGGCATTGTTCTGGATGCATGGTTCTAGATGGTGTGCTGGAGAAGGCAATGGCACCCCACTCCAGTACTCTTGCCTGGAGAGTCCCATGGACAGAGGAGCCTGGTAGGCTGCAGTCCATGGGGTCACACAGAGTCGGACATGACTGAAGCGACTTAGCAGCAGCAGGAGCAGATGGTGTGCATTTGTTCATTCCCTTCATCTTCACAAGAGCCCTCTAAAGTGGATGTTATTCTCCCCACATCACAGATGAGGAAAGTGAGGCACAGAGGGGTTAAGTAACATGATAATGGTCACACAGCTGATAAACAGCAGATACTCCAATCATCTGCCTTTGGCCTACCGTATTTAACCACTAAGCAAGATGCTGTTTTAGTGAATTCCATGAGAAAACTGGACCTGAAATAATGCAGTGGCCTCACAAGCAGTAAGTAGCCAAGCTTTGGAAGCGAGTGCAAGTAATCTGCACGTTTCCCACTTCCCGACCAGTAAAGCTCAGTCTCTTTCCTTCCATAGTACAAAGGTGGGTGCTCAGAGCACCCCAGTTCTCAGGGGGCAGCCACTATGGGACTCCGGACCCAGAACAGACAGCCAGCAGGCACCTGGGAGGTCCGTGAGCTGGCTGAGTGTGTGGGCAGGAGAACAGGGATCCCCTACTTAATTCCTTTTTGCTTCACGCCAGACCTCAGGGCCAGGGAGGCCGGGTGCCGGGTGGGTCAGAGAGAGAGGGGTGTGCTTGCTGGGCGCACCTGGAGCCAAGCCTGAAGCAGCTCTGGGCGCCCCGATAAGGCACCCACCCCCACACACACCGGAGAGCACCAGGAACCATCTGAGAGGCAAATCACAACAAGCATCTCACCGAGCTGGGCCTGGTGGGAGTTTTTTCCATTCACCAGCAGAGAAGAGACACTCACCAAGAAAACAGTGAGCTAGTCAGCGCACCGCACTCTGAGCCTGCCCACACACACCTGGGACGGCGAGTGGCACCTGAAGGGCTTATGGCCACAAAGCCTCTGTGGGAACAGCAGGCAGGAGGGCCGCTGGGTCAAAAGTTTACATGGCAGAGTCCAAGTCTCAGGGATGCTGAATGCAAGGTGGCATTGAGATCTGACCTTGGAGCCGTAAAAGGATATCAGTGGAAATCCGCCTAAAGCCAGTGATTTAATCATCCGTAATGTGCTAATGCCTCAGTTGTGAACAATGTACCGTGGCTGTGTACAATGTTAACATCAGGGAACACTGAAAGAAGGATAAACAGGAGCTCTCTGAGTTACCACTTTCCGAAAATTTAAAATTATTCCAAAGAAGTTTAGTCAAATTAAAAAAAAAAAAAATTTTCTCCAGAGGGACTCTCAACCCCATTGCATGCTCTGCAGCCTAAATCATTTCTGCTTTTTGTGCCTCGGTTTCTTCATGTGGGCACACAAACTTGGGCATAATGATGGTCCCTTCCCTAGAGCATAAAGAGCCCTTAGTCTCATCCGGCCCTGTAAACATGGAGCAAACATGGGCCGTTATCATTATCCACACAGTCTGCCTTCACCCACAAACGACATTTCCAGGACTGCCCCCAGATTCCCGTTTGTGGAAGGACTTGCTGCCGAGTTGCAGAGAGCAGCCCTTCCCGGGGGCAGCCACACCTGCTGACCAAGTGATGTGGCAGGGGACTGTGGCTCAGAGGCCCAGGCACTTGTCAGACGTGGGACAGCTCTGCCCAGCAAGGCTGGCTCCAGGTCTCCCTGCGGACTGGTAGAGGCTTCATCAGGCTGCTTCGCAGTTGCCTCCCTCCTCTGCTGATCCCCAACAAATCTCTTGCCCCTGGAACTCCATTTCAGTGCTTGCTTCCTGGGAACCTTACCTGCGGCAGCTGGTCCTGGGAATGGTCCAAGAAAGCAGGTAGATAAATGGGGCTCGGGACTGCCTGAGTCCCCACTCTGCTGGCAAGGAAGAGCCCATCACTGGTGGAAGGAGAAGCATGGGCAGGCGCCAACATGAGGTGGCTATGGACTGATGAATGGGTCCTGTACTTGTGGGTGAAGTGTGCGGGCAGGCCATGAATGTAACAGGCATGTGAGACTGGGGGTGGGGTGGTGAGTAATTGTAACTTTAAAGATGACAGTATTAGGGCTTCCCTGATGGTCCAGGAGTTAAGAATCTGCAAGCCGATGCAGGAGACAGGGGTTCGTTCCCTAATCTGGGAAGATCCCACATGCCACGGAGCAACTAAGACTGTGTGGTGTGACTATTAAGCCTGTGCTCTAGAGCCAGGGAGCCACAATTACTGAGTCCCATGCGCTGCAACTGCTGAAGCCCGGGTGCCCCAGAGCCCGTGCTCTGCAGGAAGAGTAGCTACTGCAATGAGAAGCCTGCTCACCACAACAAGAGAAAGCCTGCCTACAGTAAGGAAGACCCAGCACAGCCAAAAATAAATAAGTAATACATTAAAAAAAAAAAAGATGACAGTATTAAGCATCTATCATTAAGTAAAGGTTAGCCCAAAGGTTGGTTTGGGTTTTTCTGGAACTTCTTTTGGAAAACCTGAATGAACTTGTGGGCCCACCCAATACTATGGATTCCCCCACTGAAAGATAATGGACAGCTCAGGTCTCCTGGCAGCCAGTGGAAAGGCAGGAATGGAAGGGCTTCTGCAGTTGCACACAAGCCGAGGTGCATCTTCTATCCGGGAGACGTAATAGTCTGAGTGGCTGAAATTCAAAGGCAGTGCGCTGCTCCACCAGGGCAAGTCCAGTTAGGCCAGGGTGAAGTCCTGGGGTCCCAACCTTGGGGAGAGGGACACCTGCAGAGAGGCCCTGAATGTTTCAAGTCCCCAGACTCCACGGTACCCTCCGAGCCAGAAGCCTGGTCCAGCCCACCTGCTGCTGCTGCTGCTGCTAAGTCGCTTCAGTCGTGTCCGACTCTGTGCGACCCCATAGACGGCAGCCCACCAGGCTCCCCTGTCCCTGGGATTCTCCAGGCAAGAACACTGGAGTGGGTTGCCATTGCCTTCTCCAATGCATGAAAGTGAAAAGGGAAAGTGAAGCTGCTCAGTCATGTCCGACTCTTAGTGACCCCATGGACTGCAGCCTAACAGGCTCCTCCATCCATGGGATTTTCCAGGCAAGAGTACTGGAGTGGGTTGCCATTGCCTTCTCTCCAGCCCACCTCCTCCACCCAAAACAGTACATTGGCTCCTTCCTACAAGGCAACACGTGCACCTCTATCCTTCTGGGGTTGCCTTGTGAAAACGATGCTCACATTCCTTTTACTAGTTTTTTTTCTCCCTCGTAACATCCAAAATCTTTTTCACAACAAGGCCGGATCTGAGGTTAATTCCTAAAGCCTTAGCTGGTGCATTGGCCTCCAGTGTTCTTGAACTTCTGGGCCTTGGAGCATTTGCTGGGTTTGGTGTGGCCGCATCGGTTCCCAGGGCCCTTGGGAGGACCAGGGAGTGGGAGGGGGCTGCCATCCAGGGGCACGAGGCATTACCTCGGGTGATGGCGAGGATGGCGCCCCTCACCAGCCTCTTCCTGGGGGCACGGCTGCCCCCCGCGAGGGCGCCAGCCTTCAGTGTGGGCGCCTCTGCACACGCACAGCATCTGTTACAGTGGTTTGTCCTCCCGACCGGAAAGCCTCGTCTTCTGGATTATCTGCAACCGGGACAGTGGTGGCGAGTTGCTGCCACTCGTGAACAACCTCTAGCACAAGCTGGTTGAAGGTAGAGTTGGTTCCTCTGGGGCAGAAACTGTGTGGCTGGACGAGCTTTTTGGTTCTCCTTGGGCAAATGTCCACTCCCATGATGGCATCTCTTGCTCAGACAGGTCCCTAAAACATCCTTTAATTCGTTTTCAGCTTTCTCTTTTACATTTAGGTCTTAGTTGAAGGTGGGGTCCCAGGTGGCGCTAGTGGTAAAGAACCTGACTGCCAATGTAGGAGACGTAAGAGACCTGGGTTTGATCCCTGGGTGGAGAAGATCCCCTGGAGGAGGGCATGGCAACCCCCTCCAGTATTCTTGCCTGGAGAATCCCATGGACAGAGGAGCCTGAGGGCTACAGTCCACGGGGTCACAAACAGTCTGACACGACTGAAGCAACTGAGCACCCACGCAGCTGAAGACAGGCACGCATGTGTGTGAGATGACTTTATTTTTGTCCAGATGGAAGCCAGTCTCCCAGCAGCGTTCACTAAAGACTCCATCCTCTGTGCACTGATTTTGGTGTCTTCCCTCGTGTGTCAAGCTCTCTCTCCTATGTTCCTAGGTCTGCTGCAGGATTTCTGGCTTTGTTCTGTTTGTCTACTTTCTCCTGAGTTACTTCTTAGGCTATGGCTTTGTAATACAGCTTATCACTGTTAAGTGAGGTCGGTGTAAATAATAATTATTATCATTACAGATGAGGGCACTTAGGCTCGGAATATTTGAGTGAGTTGGCCAAGATCACAGGACTAATTAGTGGCCAAATCAGGATTCAGACACACGTTTACTTCCCTGGTGGCTCAGCTGGTAAAGAAACTGCCTGCAAAGTGGGAGACCTGGGTTCGATCCCTCGGTTGGGAAAATCCCCTGGGGAAGGGAACAGCCACCACTCCAGTATTCTGGCCTGGAGAATTCCATGGCCTCTATAGCCCATGGGGTCACAAAGAGTCAGACATGACTGAGTGACTTTTATTCACTTGCATTATTTCAAAGACTGGGATCTTTTTACTCCACAAGGCTGTCCTCAGAGTTCCCAGGAAGCAGAAGGGGTTGGTTGGGATGGTGTTTTGACTACATTGATTTTATGCTCCCTACCTCAGAGAAGGTCATGTTCCTTCCCAGAAGCAACTGACACTTCCTTTGGCTCCTGGAACCAGAGAGAAGCCACTTTATCTGCCATTGTCTTCCCTTGGGAGGACCCAGCAGGGCAAAGAGGACCAGTTCCAAGCTTGGGACCCAGAGAAAGCTTCCACGTTAGTGGGCAGTGGGCTTCCGGCTTCCTGTAGTGTGGCTGTAAGGAAGGGCTGAGAAGCCATATAATTATCTTTATTTCTTTGAAAACAGATCTGACCACAGCTGTCTCCTTTGCTAAAAACAAAATAAATAAATGACCCTCCCCCTCACCAGCCCCATTAAGAAAAAAAACAAAACCTACAGTGGTTCTCCAATGAAGCAATAGGGCGCAGACTTGTTTTTTCTTTTTGTGTTTCTTTTTAGAAAGATAAATAACTTAAAAGATAAAAAGATAATAACTCTACCTTTTTCCATAATAGAATCATCCAGATTCTATTATGTGCCTCGAACGTAAAACATCAAAGCGTAGCTTTAGGGGCAACTGGTCTGTTCAGCCTTCTCCTTGTGTCTGGCATACAGTAGGTGCTGAGTAAATACTTATGGCTGCAGGGGCGTGTGGCTGGAGAATCCCCGTGGTTAAGAGAGGGCCATCAGCTCAGCTGGAAAGTGACGCACAGCCTGGGTCAGGGCCAGACGGCAGGGAGCAGAGGGCTTCAGGTGGTGTCACAGGTCAGCCCGGGATGTCTCCGTCACAGCACCCAGGAGAAGGCTGGAAGACCCTGTCTGTGTGTGGCTGGGTTTCAAAGGTGAACAGGCTGATTCTTCTAAAGGGAGGGTTTTCTCCACCCCCACCTCCCTCCATGTACTGACTGTAACATATATCTGAAAGAGAAATATAAAAACAAAAAACCCATCTGACTCCAAATCCTAAGAGCTTTCCCTGGGTTCCTCCCTCCGGGCGTGCCATAGGAGGGCAAGGTACAAGAGCATCTCAGATGACAACAAAACGTCTCCTCAACCCCAGTGCTCACATAGACAGAAAATCAGCATAAAGGGGGACACAAGGGTGGCCAGGAGACAGGTCCCCATCCTCCCTGGGCTATGTTCTAGTTATGTCACCTTCTCTGAGCCTCGGCTTCTCATCTACATGGCAGGATTAAATGAGTCAATGTAGATCAAGCCTAGTGCCCATGGTCCTGCAGGTTTAGTTCCCTTCTGTCCTTTCCCCTAAACAGAACCACAGCGTTCCTCAGGGCAACAGAGGACCACTAGGGGATGGCTTTTCTAGACAAGCATCTCCCCCAGCCTCCCTTGAGCTGGATTCCCCACAGAGCCTTCATCTCTTCCAGGACACTGAGATGCTGGTTCCCCCTAACCTGCGGGATTCATCCCCATCCTCCCACCTGAAACACTGCATAGCTCTCCCTCACCACAAGGGGGCGTGTCAGGGCATGGTGGAGAGCCTGTCCTGGCATTTCCCCATCTCTCAACTTGGGCTTTCCATGTTAAGTTCCCCCTGCAACGCTAGAGCGGCCTCCCTTCCACCCCAAACCTGCAGTAGGGCTCCAAAGCACAGTTCCTTCCAGTTCCCTTGTAAGTCATGGGTGCCGAGCTCCTACTGCTGATGATTGACTTGGCAAGTTTTGTTTTGGCTTTGACGTGATGTCCATAAAACAAATGTGCAAATGAAGTTGTGGTCAGATATGCATTGAGTGCAGTGCATGTTCAGAGTAGAACAAGTGAGTAGCCCTCTACGGGCTCCTGGGCAAGAACGCCTTCTCAGAGCTTGAGATGCTGAAGCGGGTTTTAAAGGTGGGAAAGGAGTTCAGATGAGGAGAGAGGAATATGGAGAATTTCTAGGCAGAGTGACCAGCACATGTAAGTGTGTGTACAGGTGTGGAAAGGCCTGGGTAATGGAGTCGTGTTGCATGTGTTGGAGAGGCGGGGAGATGGGCTGAAGGCATTTGCTGAAGCAAGCCTATAAAGGGCACGGAAAGCCAATCAGAGAAGTTCAGCCTTCATTACCCTGAGAGCAGGAGTGGAAGGCATTTGGCAGACAGCCAGCACACAAGCTCCAGGTATCAGTATCCCCACCCTGTCTGCAGCAGACAGGAGGAAATCTTTCACCAGCACGCCAGTGACTATCCCATATAGTGTATTTGGGGTCATTTAACAAGACTAGAGTGGAAAAACCACCATCTAACACAACAGTTCTCAAACTTTCTAGTCTTGGGACCTCTTCTCCCTCTTAAAAACTGAAAAACTCAAGAGTTTTTCTTTGTGTTGGTTAGCTCTACCAATACTTAATTAGAAATTAAAATTGAGAAGTTCTAAAAGCTGATTCATTTTTTAAAAAGATTTCTTTTGATGCGGACCATTTTTAAAGTCTTTGTTGAATTTGTTACAATATTGCTTCTGTTGTTTATGTTTTGATTTTTTGGCCACAAGGTGTGTGGGATCCTAACTCCCTGACCAGGGATCAAATCCACACCTCTTGCATTGGAAGGCAAAGTCTTAACCACTGGGCTGCCAGGGAAGTCCCCCAAAGTTAATTCATTTAAAATAAACCTACTACATGTTATTTTTTATCTTTGTGAAAAATAAGTTTTGAAGAAATCAGTGACGGGAATGGTATTGTTTGATTTTCACAAACCTCTCTGTTATCTGGCTTAGTGGAAGGCAGCTGTTCCCACAGCTGCTCCCTCGTTCCACCTGCTGTTATGTCACATGCTGTGCAACCTCTGGAAACTCCACGGTGTACCTGTGTGTGTGGCAGAGGCAGGTGGGTGAAAATAGCAAGCAGGGTCAGTGTTGTTATGAAAATGATTCTGATGTCATAGACGCCTCGAAAGCAGTCTTCAAGTCACATTTTAAGAACTGCTAAGCAAATCATCAGAGGAGCAAATAGCTGTCGAAACAGCAAGGAGGAATTTTTTAAAAATCACAGGAAGGAAAGAGACTTAATTCAGGAGATAGGAAGAGGTCGGGATGAAAACAAAGCAACATCACCAAGGGTGACCTGTGTTTGCCTCCTGGCTCTGCAACTTAGTAACTGTAGCTTTGGCCTTTTTGAAACCTCAGTGAAAGTGAAAGTGAAGCCACTCAGTCGTGTTCAACTCTTTGCGACCCCGTTGACTGTAGCCCACCAGGCTCCTCCATCCATGGAATTTTCCAGGCAAGAGTAGGGGAATGGTTGCCATTTCCTTCTCCAGGGGATCTTCCTGACCTTGGGATCAAACCCAGGTCTCCCGCATTGCAGGCAGACGCTTTACCATCTTGAGCCACCAGGGAATCCCTGAAACTTCAGTTAATCCATCTGTAAATTGGCGATAACACTAGTATAGGTAAAGCATGCAGCACAGGGTGAGACACTTGGATTTGTAGAGGTTAGCCACCTTCTCTTGGGCCCAAAGAGGACTCTGTGAAAACAGCTTTTGTTCAGTAGCTAGGAGATATATATATATATACACACACACACACATACACACACACACACACATATACACACACACACACACACACACATACAAGCCTGGGGAGGCTGTTTATGCTTCTGTAACATGGGTCAGATGTGGACTCCAAGCACATGGGTATCTTGAAAACTTTGGTATTATTAGCACAGCTGCTCAACCCAAGGCCTGTCATACCAGCAAGCTCAAATTCAGGCAGCATTAATGGAAATATCACGCACAGAACAAGGGAGGTAAGAGCTCCTCTAGCAGTTCGCAGTGCTTACACCCTGCCTCAAGTATTGCGTTCATCAGCATAACACTGTCATGTGTGCTGTGCTTAGTCGCTCAGTCATGTCCGATTCTTTGCGGCCCCCTGGACTGTTGCCCACCAGGCTCCTCTGTCCATGGGGATTCTCCAGGAGAGACTCCTGGAGTGGGTTGCCATTTCCTTCTCCAGGGGGATCTTCTCAACCCAGGGATTGAATCCAGGTCTCCCACTTTGCAGGCAGATTCTTTAACACTGGCGTAACTCATTCCAAGTGAGGGATTTTTTTTCAGCATGGAGGAGACTTGGCCGAAGGGTAAGGGTGGGAGGTGGTCTGGGAGGCACAGTCACTCTTCTCAAAGACCTGAGAGGTTGGCCCACTGACTCAGGGTAACCCCTAGAAGTGAACCAGGCCCTGAGGATGGCCTACTACCCGGACAGGAAGAGGGGAGAGGGGAGCCTGACAATCCTGGAGTGTCTGGAATGTAGGAGGTCTGAGCTGGTGGTAGTGAGGGCCACATCGCTAGAAGTGTTCAAGTGGAGGCTAGAGATGAGGCATGAAAGCAGCCTGGTGCTTGGTCCCTGGGTGGCACCCACAGGCCCGTTCCAGTCTGAGTTCCTATGCCCCTGGCACACTGGAGACTGTCAGAGGAAATCTAAAGGGCACATGGAGTGTCCCGAGGGATGGGTGAGACGGGCAGCGGGTCGTCTGTCAGGCAATTGTGCTGGGTTCTCTGCCAAATTCGATTCAGAGACATAGCTGCCAATTCCTCGGCCTAGAAACTGACAGGAGAAAAGCCAGCATTGCTCAGGAAGTGTGTAGACATGAAAAGCTTATGTGGTGTTGCCAATGTTTGTGCCATGCTGACCAGCTGAATGGGAAGCCCACCAGCCCCCATGGGAATGCTGAGCTGCTAACAGCTAAGGAGGACCAAGGCGCCCAGGGATCAAGGAGGTGCACCCAGCACCACTGATAATCATTCAGCCACTCCTCACATTGCAGAAAGGCAAAAAACTCCCAGCCTCCAGGACAGGCAGTCTGCAACCACATCAAACAATCCTGGCCTTGGGAATGATGTTTTCCAATCTACTCTCTCCCTTGACCCCTACTAGCAAGCTCTGAGGTGGGCTCTGCTTTAGAGGAGGAAACCTGGACACAAGGCTGGAGTCACAGAGCTGGCATGGGGCGTGAAGACAGAAATCCAGGCCAAACTCCAAGCCCAGATCTTCAGGTCCCTCTGACCTGCCCCAGCCTGAGATTCTTGGGACTGCAGCTGTCGGTCTGCTCTGTTTATGTCTCAGATGCGGACCCATCTGGAATCTGTCAACAGAATTCTGCTGCCCCTACAACCAGCCAGCTGACAGTATTATGTGTCAGGTCTTCAGAATCTGGTGCCAAGGTCCCTGGGCTGAGAAGAGAAAAACAGAGCAGACTCTGGGACTCTGTTCTTTGCCCCTAAACTTCTTAAGTTGGCTTTTAGAACTGAGGGGATGACAGGCCTGGTAAGGACCCGGAACCCTAGTAGCAACGACCAAGGTCGGCCCAATCATTTGTACGCTGCCTGCTGACCCGTGCGGTGCTGCCAGCACCCCCACCCTCCCCTCGTCCTGAGGATACGGAGATGAAAGACACAGGCGTTGATCAGAGAGCCCGTCAGATGCTTGCTCACTCAGTGCATAGTTTAATGGGTGACACAAATAGACGATTTCAACTCAGGATTTCCACCTTCAGAGTAGATGCAAGTGGCTGAGGGAACAGAGAGGTCAGGTCTCTGGCTCAAATTGGAGGGAAAAGGAGGTCATGATCAAATGGGGTCTTGTATGGTTTTGAACACTGAGGAATCAGTAATAGAGGTGGGAACAATGTCAAACCGAATGCTTGCCAGGCCTTGGGCAACTGCTCATTAGTTGCTGAATGCATGAGGAGGAGAGTAGCATGTGCCAAGACAAAGACACAGCGGAGCACATTTCTGGGGGAGCCATGAATAGTCCAGCCTGGGGATGCACTCCCCTCCACTCGTCTGCTCCTCCTGCTGTCTCCCCGACCACCACTAGCACCGGAAACACACACTTAGGCAGCTGAGTGGCTAAGCAGATTGTTTATATACAGAGGAGGTGACAGGTAAGCAAACATACTGAGCATAATGGCAGTTAAGTCTCTCAGTGTCCAAGAAAAGATAATGCCATTTGCAGCAACATGGATGGACCAAGAGATTATCATACTAAGTGAAGGAAGTCAGGAAGAAAAAGACATATTATTTATATGTGGAACCTAAAACATGATACAAATGAAGTTATTCACAAAAAAGAAACACACTCACAGACATAGAAAACAAAGTTTTCCTTACCAAAAGGGAAGGGGCAGTGGGGGGGGGGGGGGGGGCCACGGATAAACTAAACAGATACAACTACTACATTTTGGAAAATCGTAGAATGGGAAATATGAAAAAATATATATAAAATATATTACATATATGTGTATACATATATACTGGAATCACTTTGCTGTACACCAGAACATAACACAACACTGTAAATCAACTGTACTTCAATAAAAGATGGTAACTTGTTACAAAAAAAAGGGAAGGGAATACCAGTGTGAACTCATGTTCAGTATCTGTGTGCAGGCATAGGAATACAGATGTACTGTTTGCATATGTGTATTTATTTTCTACATGTCTACTGAAATGCCTGGGAGCAGTGAGACTCTAGGAACAACTCTGCACACCTAGAACAAAGTGCTGGTTTCTACATAAATCTGCATGAAAGGGAACCAGAGCTTCCTGCAGAAAATGGCAAATTCCAGGGCTGGTGCACAGAGAATACCGGGTGTGTCAAAAAAGTTCACTCCGGTTTCCCCAAACTATCTGGCCAACCCAGTACAAGAGCCTGAAATATATTATTGTGTGAGAAAGTAAGGAAATACTCAAAAGAGTGATAAGGACATGCCAAACACAGACACTAGCTTTAAGAACAAAACCAACGGGACAGTAACTCCCCTTGCAGGCCAGTGGCTGAGATTCACTTTTCTGTGCAGGCGGTGGGGGTTCAATCCCTGGTCGGGGAGCTAAGCTCCCACATGCCTCATGGCCAAAAACACCAACACATAAAACAGAAACAATACTGTAACAAATTAAAGGCTTTAAAAATGCTCCATCTCCAAAGAAATAAATCTTAGAAAAAAACAGGATAATTTGAGCATCAATATAATGATGGATTATGTACTAGTGAATAAAACAGGAATAGAGTCCATACAGGAATGCAGATTACAAATGAGGCAAAGAGAATGTCAGAATACAAGTGAATGCTAAAAAAAGATAAAGAAGCCATGTCATTTGGAAAGGGCATAGCAGTACTTTTTCCAAAAATGCATAATTTGAGTCTAGTCATGAGGAAACACCAAACATAAATTGAGGGACACTGCATAAGACAAGCACCTTGTAATCTCAAAAAAAAACCCAAAAAAACAAGTTAAGCTCCCAAACATCAAGGAAGGACTGTATAGCCTGGAAACCAACCAAATGCAGTGTATTATTCTCGACTGAAGCCTTCTGCTATGGCAGACATTACTAGGACAACTGCAAAACTTAAGCGGGTGTGGGGAAGTAGTGGGTGGTTTAATTGGGAGCTTTTTGTGCTGTTCCCACAATTTTCTGTAAGTCTGAAATTGTGTAAGGATGAAAAAATTAAGGTTCTTTGCAAAAATGCAAACATAGCATAAAATTTATAACCCCAAAATTCAAGATACAAAATTATTTTAAAGTGGAGATAAATATTACCTTAAATGAATCAAACAAGCAGAAGCAACCTTATTGACCAAAAAGAAATTTGAAAACAAAAACAAAACCAAAGGAAACCCCACAAAATGCCATCAACAAATAGGACTAAAATGTAAAAAAGCTGCAAAGAAAAACAAAAAAAGTCACTTCAGGGTTCATAAATGCATCCCCTGCCACATACAAATTCTAACCTTAAGCTGTTCTAAGGCATAGCCTCACCAGCCCCTTTCATTCTCATCCAATTTTTAACCAATTTTGAGGTAACTTATCATGTTCTTCTAATCTGTTGGCAGATAAAACCCAGCTGATTTCTGTGATTTACTGCCAGACACTCTTAAGAATTCTGAGACAAATGTGGACTTTGTCATAGAGATGGAAGATGTCAATAACAAAACTCAGGATCCACTTCAAATACCCTTTGAGACTTAAGGCTGCAGCCCAACAAGCAGTCCTGGCAGCAGGCTTTAGGTGTGAAAGACCATTGACAGGAAGCCATCTACAGCCAGTTTAAGTGTAGAAGTGCTCAGTTTTCATCACAGAAAACCTAACAGTTGAAACACTGGAAAAAACTGGCATGGCTCCTTGGGAGGCCAAGCTCGCCAGGTACCTGAAGACCACCTCATGGTCTGGAGAGAACACAATCTACCAACATCTGTAACTCATTCTGAGCCAGGCGAGGAGAGAGGACGAAAGCCTACTAGTGCAACAAGAACAGAAAAAGTTTGCATCCGACAGGAGGCAGAAGTCTGTGCTCCAGCTACGCTGTATCTGTTGAAGGATCTATTAGCATTCAGTCTCTGTCATAGTAAACTGAGCTCAATGGCAAAGATCACATTCCCATTCACTGTGGAATCCACAGCACATGTGAAACAAATTCGTCACCAGTGATGCTTCTTTGGTCCTCCTAGCCTCCTCTTCACAGTGCAAACCCTTCTTGAGGGACCAGGTTTGTCATATTAACTATATGACAGGGAAGATCTTTTATAACCAATTTGTCACTATTTGGTGTGGCTCCCCAAACGCTAGTGCACAGCGCTCTTCCCGAAGTCCAAGCTTTGCTCCCTACCTCCCTGTCACCGTTGCTCCCAACTGCTCTCCCCCTCCCTCCAGGGTTCCGTCCACTCTTCCAGCTGTGGTTAAGATGCTCCCTCTTACGGACCCAAGTCTGATCCCAGGGCCCAAAGATTCCCAGATGCATTCATTTGACTTTTCTGTTCTGACTGAGTCATCACTATGCAAAGTGCTTCTGACACCGCTTAGTGCTGAATTTTGGACTTCTCTGGTGACTCAGATGGTAAAGACTCTGCGTGCAATGCAGGAGATTCAGGATTGACCCCCTGGGTGGGGAAGATTTCCCTTGGAGAAGGGGAATGGCTACCCACTCCAGTATGCCTGCCTGGAGAATTCCATGGTCAGAGGAAACTGGTGGGCCACAGGCCACAGGGTAGCAAAGGGTTGGACACAACTGAGAATAGCACTTTCTTATTCACTTGGTGCTTTATTTAGTTATCTTACTAAAGCACAAGAAATAGTATAGCAATAGCAAAGAATAATTTTAAACATCACAAACATGCCAGACTAGCACACCAGGCGCTCCTCCCTTTGATAATGAATATGTGGGGGTGATACCACACCTCTGAAAGACCCCATGATGGTCACAAGCAAAGCAAACTGAAGTTAAGACCTCAAGAGGCCCAGAATGACAAATAAAAGGGGGAAAAGCATCATAATTTAACATATGATGGGGATAGGTGCAATCTAAGACAAGGATGGAAAGCTTTCTGTAAAGGGCCAGAAGGTATTTAGGTTTTGCTGGCCACAGTCTTTGTGGCAACTATTCAACAGCAAACCTCTTTAGCAAAAAAGTAGCTGCTTATAGATAATATGTAAATAAAGGAGCATGGCTGTGTGCCAACAAAACTATTTATGGACGCTGGAATTTGAATCTTTTCACCTTTTTGTAAACAAAATACTGAAAACTGTAAAGGCCATTCTTAGCTCATGGCTCATACAACAGGCAGCGAGCCAGATTTGGCTCCTGAGACTGCAGTTTGCTGGCCCCGGGCTTAGAACAAAGTGGAACAAAAAGGACAGTGGGAAGTCAACTGGAAGAACACACTGTACCTGAGCCGCACAGCAGGCAGTTCAGCAGAACACAGATGTGGCCAGGAAGGACTCCTGGAAACTGCTTGCTTTTGAGTAATTAGCTATCTCAGGCTGGCTGATGTTTAAAAAAAAAAAAACAAAAAAAGAGGTTTGGAAAAGGGAGAACTCCCTGACATCTCTAAAGCCCCCATGAACTTTGATATATACATTCTAGGAAGTGTCCCATCTCTGTGTTGATGTTTTCACTGTGAACACAAACAGGAGACCCAATAAAACCGACCTAGTGCAGGGCATTCCACACCCTAATTCACCACCAACAAAGAAAGCAGAAGGATCAGTGATGGGGCACTATCCATTTCCAATCTAAGATTCTATACAGTAAAATAATTTTAAAAAATGAGAAATGCCATGTTGGATATATTGAAAATATTTTATAATTAATTCTCTAGAATCCTAGCCATTGAGTACAGGAGAAAAAAAATCATATGGTGGAACACTTCAGTATTTTTAAACAATGTAAAAATATATTTGACTAGACGGCAGTAAGAGTTTAACAAGTATAAACTTAAGCTTCTTCAGGTCTTCCACAGAGCAACTGAACAATCAACAGATTTCAAGAAACAGATGACAGAATACCTCCAAGGCAAAAATTCCAAAGTCATGTAGCACTTAGATTAAGAGACTTACCAAAATGTTTGTAAATTAAAAGGTAACAGCAAAAGGCCACATAAAGCCCATTTCTTTCATGGTGTCACGGCTGATTCTTTCCGCAGATAAACAGAGCACTGCAAAGAATGGCCAAAACGTGGCCTGAACTGTGTTCTGGTGATTATTAATCCCACTATTTGTAGTTTTGCTGTCCAAGGACAAAAGCTCCATGTGATCGATCACCTCCTGCTGTCACTTTCCAGAGAAAAGAAGAGGTGGCTGCTGGTTGTTTTTTTCTCTCCTTTTCTAGTTTTCACTATGCTCTAAGCAATTAAGTAGCAGATAAAATATCGTGAAAATAAACGAATACTCCATTATCTCACCAGAAATGCCATCCCTCTTCCCAACTCATTGCTCTACCTCGAAAGATGAACATATTTACAAATCCTCATTTTATTCTGAGACATTTTTGCACAATCCATTATAAAACATACAGGTAATACAAAGTCCAAAGGTCTTGTTGTGTTTATGGAATAAACACATGAAGATTAAACTACATGATTAACATGGGAAAAAATCATAATTTTTTTATTTTCATAAGAGATAGGTTATGAGTGCATGATGTAAAAGCTTAAAAGTCATCACCAAACTGTGCTAAGGATTATTAAGAGATTATGTAGGATAAAATCTGTGCAAATTCATCTTCTTAACTCAGTATAAGATGGTAGAAAAAAAATTATTTCTTTAGTCTTTTTAATACTCAGGAAAAGAGAGCTGAAAAAAATAAAACAAGTAGACACACCTGCCCCCTCTTCATGATCAAATAACAATGCCAACAAAGGAGATTCCAAAGAAAAAAGCTGAGATGAAAAAAATCCAAATAAAAGCCAACATTGCTATTAAGATTTTTCTTTTAATATGCCATGAGATATCTTGATTGTATATTTTCCAAAGTACTATTCCAGCTGCATCTCCCAACCCTTCCAAAAGATTTTGCCAGTCTTTCCAATGCAATAAAAGATGCTGGATTGTAGTTCTGTCCACCTTCTCTTTTCAAAAGCAAAATAATCCTAACAACTTTAATGGTCATACATTCTTATCTAATTAAGGAAAAAACATTTACAAATATCAGAAACCCAGTTTTGAGACATTTGCATTAATCTTGAACTGAATCAGCATTTTGTGGGTTTTAAAAGAGGCAGCAGTTGGAATTCACGACTTGCTGACAAACACATTTCTGCTGAGGGAAGGGGAAGACAGGGAGAGTGAATGCTGCATTTCTTCATTGGCCCCAAAGTGCTAACTCCACAAAGGGATACATCAAAAGCAAACATGCAACCGTGGTTTTTATAACTTTTTACTGCAATATAACAATGAAGTAAACAGTAATTAGGCAGCTACCAATTTACCCCCCAAAATAAACCAAAAAAAAAATGTAAACAGAAAAATAACTCTGCCTATACTTGTACAGCTTCGCAAATCATGTTAGAAGGGTCTCACATTCAATGATCAAGAAATTTAAAATAGCAGTTAATTATTTTCATCTTAAGAAAATGTTCTCCCATCTCCCCCCTTCAACCCCAAGTATTTATCATGAAAGAATGGGCTTTCTTACACATTAATTTTATACTTATTTGAAGCAGCAACAATAACCATCAATAATTTGGCATTTCTGTTTACAGTCACTCCCATTTTTTTCCCCCAATTTCACAAAGCCATTATCCAGTGTTGCCATAAAATAGGGACTGTAGATTCTAGGTAGCAAAGATTCTTTCTGAAACCAATGTTAAGTCAAAGAAATATAAAGCAGGGCATTACACTAAATTTCTGGATCTAGTACACTAAAAAGAGTGAAACCTAGGAAAAGTTACCTACTGTTTTATAGAAGAAATAAAGACCTGCAAAAGCTGATTTTTGGTTGTATAATATTTTACACACTGTGTGGATTTGCGGCATCTGCTAATTGAAGCAGACATGCACTGTATTTATCCCTGCCCTATATCCTAGATCCCTCCCTCCCCACCCCCAACAATCTACTACCTTATACCAAGTATTGTGGATATGAGCCCAAGTCATCCCAGACAATCCAGTGAACAAAGTTAGTGTAATGCACTGGTGTGAAGTGTGAGATTAAAAAAAAAAAGTCCCTTTCAATCTTCATCAAAGTTTTGCTGTAGAAGAAAATTGGCAGCCAAGTTCTCATTCTTCTCACAAGCAAAATATGCTTGTATCACAAGTCCTTCAGGAAATCCTAATGCCTTTAACTGAAAGAAAGAAAGAAAACATATTATGAGGTCATCATTGTTTGAAAACATACTATAAGGGATGCAAAAAACCTTGAGAATTTTATATGAATTCATCCCTGATTATGGAGCTGCTGTCCAATTCAAGGAGCTAGATAGAACTTTGGAGAAGGCAATGGCACCCCACTCCAGTACTCTTGCCTGGAGAACCCCATGGACAGAGGAGCCTGGTGGGCTGCCGTCCATGGGGTCGCACAGAGTTGGACACAACTGAGCAACTTCACGGCAGCAGCAGCAGATAGAACTTGGGGCCCTTTCCTGTAACCACTTACAAAATTCTTTGCTCCTAGTTAAAATTTTGATGCTAAATAGATACTTTGATAACACTCACTGGCATTAATACTAAAAGTTAGCTGCTGTGGTAGTTTAAAAATAAATGACCCTACAGAAATCTGTAAATCCAATGGCTTTCAGTACATAAGTGGTGAAGCTATGGATGAGAGCAACCAGAGATGGAGGTGAGTTTAACTACCTAATCCAATTATTTGTTTAAAAAAAAAAAAAAAAAAAAAGCCATATCCTTAATTAGGGTCAAACTTAACCTCCTTGCTTTATGAAACACTTCATACTACAAAAATGGGTGGTCAATTATTAGTAATATTACATGACATACTTTTGAAATCAAGACCTACAATATTGTTTTTATCTGCTTAATTTTTATAGCATTTTAAAAGGTGATATGATCCATTTAATTTTCCTAGTCTATTGAAAATCACTTGCAACTCAATAATCACTGCTTTTAAAAGCCTTTAAACACACTCAGGTGAATTAATCTAATTCCCCAGGTGCCATACATTTGTCCCTTGCATTAGACTATATCAAGAAAGGGCCTTTAAAAACTAGGCAAAACTCCTAATTCAGCATGATTATACTCATCCATATAAGGACAAGAAACTCAAAAATGATTTTGTTACTTAGGTCTTGTCCACATTAAAGCTGGGCTAGCTGAAGTAAAAGGTAAATAGGGCACAATCCAACTGTTTATGCTTTACAGTAAGACACACATTTAGAGTCAAAGACACAGTATGCTGAAAGTGAAAGGATGGAAAAGGACATGCACCATGCAAATCATCACAGAGAGAGAGCTGAAGTGCTATATTAACATCAGACAACAGACTTTAAGATTAAAATTGCTACTAAAACAAAGACATTTTATGATGATAAAACAATCAAAAAGACTTCATTATAAACAAACAGAACAACAAAGCCCCCAAATACATTAAGCAAAAACTGACAGACTTGAAGGGAAAAATGCAACAATAGCTGGAGACGTCAATATCCCCAAGTTCTGTAACAGATAAGAGAAGGCAGAAGACAAGCAAGTATAAAACCTGAAAAATACTATAAACCAACCAGACCTAACATTTACAGAACACCGAACAACGAATGGCAAATTGTACACCTTCTTAAGGATACACAGAACAGTCTCCAAAGACCACGTCAGGCCGCAAAACAAGCCCCAACGAATTTATAAGGATTAAAGTTACACAAATTACGTTCTCTGACCACAATGGAATGAACTTAGAAATCAATAAAAGAAGGATATTCGGAAAATTCATAAATGTGGAAATTGATAAAACCCTAAAAAACCTACAGATCAAAAAATGACAAAATCAGAAAATACTCTGAGATAAATGAAAATAAAATGTCAATACACTAAAATTTATGGCATGTTGCTGTAGCAGTTCTTGCAGAAGTTTCTACTTGTAAATATCTACAGGTATAACTCAGAGATAATGCAGGTTCGGTCACAGAATACTGCTATAAAGCGAATACGGCAATAAGGCAGGTCACAAGAATTTTTGATTCTCCAGTGCATATAAGTTATGTTTACACTATACTGTAGTCTGTTAGGTGTGCAGCAGCATGATGTCTAAAAACCAATGTATATACTTTAATTTAAAAACACTCATTGTCAAAAGTAACCATCATCTTGACAGTCAAAAACCTTCAATTGGTAAAAAAGGAATTAACTGCAAAATGTAACGGAGAGAGGCACAATAAAACAAGGCATGCCTATGTAACAAGAGATAGTAAACCAATAATCTAAGTTCATCTTAAGAAACTAGGGGGTAAAAAAAAGAGGAAACTAAAGCAAACAGAAGGAAATAAAATAGAGACTAGAAAAACACAGACTCAACAAAACCAAAAACTCTTGCTTTTTTCCCTTTAAATCAACAACATTAACAAACCTTTACCGAATTGACAAGAAAAAAAAAATCTGAGAATTCAAATGACTAAAATCAGAAATAAATGTGGGAACATTATAATTACTTTTTATAGAAATGAAAGCAACAATAAGGGAATACTAAGAACAGCTGTATGCCAACAAATTAGACAACATATATGAAACAGACAAATTTCTAGAAAAACAAAAACCACCCTGACTCAAGGAAAAAAAAAAAAAACAGAAAACCTGAACAAGTCCTATGACAAGAGACTTAATTAGTAATCACAAAACTTCCTCAAAAGCCAGGCCCAGATAACTTCACTGGTGAACCATACCAGCAATTTAAAGAAAAATTAACACCAATTCTTCATTAACTCTTCCAAAGGAGAGAAGAGAATGGAACTCACTCCATAAAACCAGTACTAGCCTGACACCAAAATCAGACCAAGACACCACAAGAAAACTACAGACCAATACTCCTTATGCATGAAGATGCAGAAATTCTCAACAAATCACCAGCAGACCAACTCCAGCAACACATAAAGAGCACTGAACACCACGACCACAGAGGATTCACCTCAGGAATGCAAGGCTGAGCCAACACAGAAAAACCAGTCAGCACAACAAAGCATACTGACAGAAAAAGGGGCACAATCACATGATCATCTCAACACACAATCTGACAAAACCTCACATCCTTTGTGATAAAAACATCCAATGTAACAGAAATAGAAGAGAACTTCCTCAACCTGATAAAAGGAATCTAATGAAACCCACAGCTAACATCAAACTTAATGGTGAAAGACTTAATATTTCATTTTCCTCTACTATCTAGAACAAGATAAGCATGTTGGCTCTTATCACTGCTATTCAATAGAGGAGGTTCTAGCAGGACAATGAAGCAAGTAAGTATATATGTAAATAATAATAAACAAAGGACATCTGAATTGAAAAAGAAGCAAAACTGTGTCTACCTTCAAATGATCTTACATATAGAAATCTTAAGGAACACACACAAATTAAGATTTAACAACTGAGTTCAGGAAGGCAAACAAAATTGAGTTTTGGTATACAAAACTGCATGATACACAAAATTGTATCTCCATATAACAATGAACAATCCAAAAACTGAAATTAAGAAAACAATTCTAGGGACTTCCCCAATGGTCCAGTGGTTAAGACTCTGTGCTTCCAATGCAGGGGTCATGGGTTTGATTCCTGGTTAGGGAACTAAGATCCCATATGTGTTGGTGTGGCCAAAAATAAATAAATAAATAAATAAAAATAACACAATTCTATTTATAACAGTGTCAAAGAATAAAAATAAGTATTTTCAATAAATGGTGCTGGGCAACTGGATATTATATAGGCGAAACATATCAATCTAGACTCCTATACCTCACACTATAAACAAAAAGTTAACTCAAATGGAGCATAGATATTTTTCATTACGTAAGTGTAATAAGAGCTATAAAAAACTCTTTGGGGAAAACACAGGCTCAAGTCCTCTGACCTTGGGTAAGGCAATGTTCTCTTGTACAACACCAAAGGCAAAAGCAACAAAAAGAAAATTTCTCCAACACAGAAATCAAGAACTGACAGTCTCAAAAAAAAAAAGTTGCTATAGAACAAGTGAGGCAATTGTCAACTGTCATTTCTATTATTTGAGGGGGTAAAACAGCACAATATATAAATTATCTTTTAAGAAATACCAGTTATAAACCTTGAACACTTATATGTTATGTCATAAAGACAAAGCTCAGATGCTTTTCTAAGTTATTTAAGATGCATTTTCTCTGATTTCTACCTCAAAACACTCTGTAAGATAAGACAGGGCAAGCACTATGATTCTCTGTTTACATGGGGCCCAGAGCAGACGATGGCTGGTCACCGTATCACAGAGACCAGGCCACTGCACTGGCACGGCCTATGGGCTGACCTGATAAGGGTGAGAGAGGGTCCAAGGGTCAGCTTCTGATACTCACTATACATACTGTATGTAATTCACACACACATATTTACACTTAGAGACAACAGTAAAATAAAATTTGAAATATAAATTTAAAAAAGGATAATCTTGAATTGAGCATATACTTTTTTCCTCTTGAATTTTAAAACATCAATGAAATCTTTAGCTTGATTTATTTATAACAATTTCATGCTAGACTGGTATTTAATGCTGGTCCTTGGGCTTCACAAAGAACATGATGGAGAGTAGGGCTGAGAAGAGACTGTCTCCACTGCAATCCCTACATGAATAATGATCTATTTGGCTCTGCTCAATAGGAGCTATCCTCCACGATGGAAATACTCTATATCTAGGCTACCCAACGCAGGAGCCACTAGCCCCAGTGACTACTGAGCATTTGCAACATGGCTAGTGTGACTAGGAACTGAATTTTTAAGGTTTACTTAAACTCACCCTTTCTATAGCTTCTTTTTCCTGAGGCGTTACTTGAATGTAGTTCATATGACCACTTCCAGCTTCTGCGATTCCTCCACTGCCACCTCCTCCCCCTCCTCCTTGACCACCAGCTTCTTGAACTGGTTCATTTAACATCTGAATAAAATGCTCCTGATGTTGGCTAATTTGCTGCAGTGATTTAAAGAACAAAAGAACAACACGTTGATATAAAGTACCTCCAGGAAAATAAGAACTCTAATACAAATAAAAAGGAAAGCTACAACTCTGCAATTTCATTATTTTAGAATGATTCTGGATTAGTCGGTCTTTGGAAGGATGTGATTTCTTGTGCATTAAAGAAACTCAGTATTTCTGAAGGAGGTAAACAGTGAAGAATTAAAAGAATTCAATTTCTTAACACTCCATTACCCCATTACTATTAAAAAACTACTTGATGGCTAAAAGAAAAATTATATTTATGTCTATATACTTTTATCTTCCACAACTAGGAGGCAGTGGAACGCTACACAAAACTCAAATACTTCATGGCCTGAGCACTAAAGTAAGCCTACAGGTGTGTTTTCTAGGAGGCACTGCGCCTCAAGTAATAAGCTTGAGAAAAACAGATTTAGAAAATTAAACATTTCTTTTTGCGTGAGTTTCTCATATTCTTTAATAAAGTGTTTCCCAAACTTAGTATTTGACTAAATTAACCACCCCCCACCCCCAATTCTCTTTTTATCAGTCAGTACCTCTATAACATTCTCCTGAGGGTAGCTTGGAAGAACAGTTTATACACCTGGTAGAGGGGAAGGAGTGCCCATTGACTTGTACAGAATGTAAAACATCCTAACCATTTTTGAAACTGATTAAACAGTCACCTGAAGTAACTGAGGATTTTCTCGACCTATCTGTTGTAGCAATGCTGGAAGCAGGGAAGGATTCTGTTGAATAATTTGCCTCATCTGTTGAAACTGAGGCTGATTCCGTAAAAATTCAAGAGGGTGTCCTAAAATAAACAGGAATATTTTTAAACAATAACAAACATAATTTAGACAGCAAACACTGTGAAGAAAAAAAATGATTTGAGTTCTAAGATGTATATAAAATGAAGTAAGTAATGACAATCTTCAAATTATACCAACTTGCAAGTCTTATACTGCAGAAATTATTCCTACTAGCTCAGGTAGAGAGTGGGTTTGCCAGGTGGTACTAGTGGTAAAGAACCTGCCTGCCAATGCAAGAGACATAAGAGATGCAGGTTCAACCCTGGGTTGGGAAGATCCCCTGGAGGAAGGCATGGCAACTCACTCTAGTATTCCTGCCCGGAGAATCCCATGGACAGAGGAGCCTGGCGTGCTACGGTCCATGGGGTTGCAAAGAGTCAGACACGACTGAAGCGACTCAGCAGAGCACACAATGTAGAGAGAACAGAACACTAAAAGAAGGAAGTTTTCCTACAACTGCCTTGGGCACTCAATTTATCAAATAATACTGAGAACCTGTGCCCTGCATATACTCTATAAAAAGTATTAAAAGTTGTTTCTGATACGCAAAAGTTCCTAAGAAATATATATACCAAAACTAAGAAACACAAAAAAACCTACCCTCTTTAATTGTATACGAAAGAATTATGCTTTTGAGGTTACGAAGATTAGTGAGAATTTTCTAATGTATGTTCTTATCTCCTGAATTATTCAAGACAATCGTTCAAATTAAAATGGCCACAGAGCATGGTTATTTACTCTTCTTTGTGTAACACTAGTTTTACAGAAGAAAACAAGACTCAGAAACTAAGTTATCCAATAAGTGCCACTGAACGGGACAGTACCCCAAACCTGAACCACAGCTCTGCTTCCTCCATTTCCATGCTGACTCTCAGGAAATGAAAGCTTATCCTCTGGGAGACTGTACACAAAGTGCTTAGGGATTTTTATGAACCAGAACTGACTGCCATAATTAGAGCTAGTAAATACATAAAGGAATGATCCCTTCAAAATTAACAGTTTGAATTACTTTATCAATTTTACAGAAGAAGGAATGAAAGTGAACATTCCCAGGCCTCTCACAGGCTCTAGGCTTTGCTTTCTAGGCAAACTTTTGCCAACCCAAGTTTGGGTGCTAGTCAGTAAAGATACTTGAATTCAAGCTTTGCTCTCACCTCTAGATACAAGATATTAAATATACTAGGTTTCATTTTCTTGGTTCTATAATAACCATTAAGATCCTACTGGCTTTGGAATTATATTTTATGATATTTATAGGGAGAGAAAGAGACAAGGTGCACAAACTATTCCGAATGGCTTCGGAATATAACACTAAATGCAAGCTGGGAAGCATCTCTTCCTTAGAATGAGCTAAACAGAATATGTCCTTTACCAAAACTGCAGAGATGAAGTTTAATATAAGTGTATCTTTTATATCCACATAGTATAGTTTCTTCTGGGCCTTTCTCTAACACTAAAAGAGATTTTAAGAATTATGATGCTCTGAGAATGAACCTCACCTCAAAAGTACTTCAGGTTAAATTATTTTACACTGAAGACTCATAGCCATTTCTTCCCCATCAAAAGATGCCACTTTACCTCCAGAACTTGTTGTTGTAGTTGCTGCTGTCGTAGTTGCTGCGGCTGCAGCCACTGAAGACTGAGGAGCCCCAGTGCTAGCTGCTGGAGGGGGGTCAACCACAGCCTGACTTTCTCGATCTCCAGGAATTCCCTGTAACAGAATTCCCAAGCTTTAGAATAGCTCATCATTCAAAGTTAGTTAAATATTACACAGAATAAGAGACTTTATAAGTCTATTCAATATCCTTGTCTAATTTCTAAAAGCATCAAACAGATGTCTGCTTCATTCAAAGCAAAGGATAAAGACAAACAAAATCTGCACATGTTCAAGATCAGAAATGGCCTCAATGTGGTATGGATGGATCCATATTGCTATTATATACAGCAGCACTGCCCAACAGAACTTACCATTTTGGAACACCTCTATATTTATGTTGTCCAATAAAAATACCCATTACAAGTAGCTACTGAGACCTTGAAATGTGGCTAATGGTACTAAGACACTTAAAAAAGAGTTAAGTATTAACTTACTTGTACTTAATAGTACTCAACAGCTACCCAACTAGACAGTGTAGATCTAAGACATAAAGGAATTTTATTAAAAAAAATCATGAAATGATGTTTATACAGCAACACATATTAATATCTAACACCAAAGTATCAGGCAAGATCCTAAACTTACATATAATACTGTCTAACATTAAAAAGCTAATTATTTAAATTTTCAAAATATCAACACAAATCTTATTAGGACATATCTGACTTTTTAGTTCAGTGGTTAAGACTCCGCACTTTCACTGCAAAGGGCATGGTTTCAATCCCTGGTCAGGAAACTAAAATCCCACAAGCTGTATGGTATGGCCCAAAGGAAGAAAGAAAGGAAAAAGTAAATGGGTATAAAAGAATCTTAAAGTTTTGGGTGATAATTTTTCTAAGTTTGTGACATTTATCTTCTGAAGTTGTTATAACTTAAAACTGCACTGAGATTTTTGGAATACGCTATTTTGATAAAAATGATTTATAAGACTTCTCACATATAGCTATCAAATTTTTATGTAATCTTTATAGGTTTTGGAAAGGGAATAGAGGAGAAAATACTGCATATAAATATGAGATGGTACTAGTAATCACTTCCACTTCCCAGTAAATCAGAGGCCAAAATCATAAACATATAGAGAATGAAGGACACTAAATAGCAGGATAATAATTGCTATATTAGATGTTCCCTCTAGGCACTGCGAACCACCCACCAATTCAAACCCTTAAATGAGGAGCTATCAAGTGTAGACAAACTATATACAGATCGAGGGTCCAAAAGCCTCCATCAAATTCTCAAACAAGTTAGCTAAAGTAAAAGTTAATCACCACTACAACAGATCTACCTAAAATTCTCACACACAGGACTTAGCTTTTTGTTAGATCATTACTTCTTCTTTCTACACACTCACTTTCACTTATATAGATTTATCAAAAACTAGCAACAGTTCAAAGCATCAAAACAGGTGCCTGCTTCAACTGAAAGTAAAGGATCAACTGTTTCCATGAACCTCTCATCTATTTATTTGCATTTGATGCTAAATAGTAGCAACTGTGAAAACAGTAATTCATTTTTTTTAAACCTCAAAATTTTAAATCTACTGGGTCAAAATATTTGATAACACATTAAAATTATGCAGAATTCCAAAATCAGGTATAAATTAAAGCCCTTCTATAAAAGGAAAGGCAATGTTTTTATGTAATACACATTTTTTGGGGAGGAATGAGGGGCAACCATAAACCGATCCACAATAACTCTCAATCCAGTATGATTCCTCAATTTCAAACTGATAATTAAATGAACTGTCAGTATTTTACACACTTTCAAGTGGACAATGGGAAAAAGAATTCAAAAGATAAAATGATATGTTAAGATTTTCTGAACCTCATGCCAGTAAGCAGGAAATGACCGGAAGAGAAGCAATTATCTGCTCATGATGGGGACTCTTCTGAAACTACTCTCTGAAAAGGAGTTTCTACCAGAAGCGCAACTAGAAACAAGGTAATGGACTGAACTGTGGACGGTATTCTCCAAGGAGTTAGGATCTGAGATGATGTTTAGGGTAATTCAGACTTTTGATAATATTCTAACACACCAACGACAACTGCAGAATAAAATCTTAGGACTAAAAAATTGATACAATATTACTGCAAACTTTTACAATTTACTTTTGATCTGTGTCACATTTGTAAAACAGACATTCATTGTCATAAAATATCAAGGGTTTCAGTTCATGCCCATAACAATCTATTTCTCAAAAACTTTTATTAGTAGAGGAGTCTACAACCTAAAATTTTCCCTAAACCCTTGTGAAAATCTGGGATCTGAGTTGTCCAGATAAATCAGATTATCAGAAATTTTCAGCACTCTCTCCCAATTTTTAAAAGCTAGCAACTAATTACAAAAATTTACATAGTACAAAATTTGACTTGGACTTCCAACTTGAAACTTTCACTCTACATAGTACATTCAGGATCATGTTTGGCAGGCAAAAAGAGCTACTAAAATGTTGGATTCAATTAGTTTTAAAACCTGCCCCACCCCTAGCCCTCTTAACACACAGCTCTCATCCTTAGACGATGATGTAACTAGGTTAGACACTACTACTCCAAGTGGATAGCCAATTTTAAAATCCATTTAGTCACATTTTCTGATTCAAAGTCTTATCACAAATCTTTTAGAAGAGGTTATACTTTATTAGTAGCATTGGTGGTTCAGTGGTAGAATTCTCGCCTCCCACGCGGGAGACCCGGGTTCGTTTCCCGGCCAATGCATTACCGGTCTTTGTTTGGGGCTTCCCTGGTGGCTCAGACAATAAAGCGTCTGCCTGCAATGCGGGAGACCCGGGTTCGATTCCTGGGTCGGGAGGATCCCCTGGAGAAGGAAATGGCAATCCACTCCAGCACTCTTGCCTGGAAAATCTCATGGACGGAGGAGCCTGATAGGCTATAGTCCACGGGGTCGCAAAGAGTCGGACACGACTGAGCGACTTCACTTTCACTTATACTTTATTAACAGAAAATGTTAATTCACTAAGAAAAATACTGGGTTGACCAAAAGGTTTGCTCTGATTTTTCCGTAAGATGTAATGGAAAACCCCAAAAGAACTTTTAGAAAACCCAATAAATGTCAATAAAAGAATTAATTAAACCAACCCAATAAAAGCATTATGCAAATGAGCATACATCACCATTATCTTATGAACTGCTATTGTTTCTTTAAAATTTCTGTTTCTTTGAGATTTCATCCTTAAACAACTAGAACAAAGAAAGCAAAATGTTTCTCACCATTAAGAGATACTCCACTGCTCTGTCAGGGTTGTTGAAACTGGCTCTCAGGGCTGCAATTACTTGCTCTCGTTCATAGCCCATTGACATGATCTCAGTTACCATATTCTCGTAAGACTGACCTGTCACTAAAAAAAGATGTGTGTGTGGATGGAAGAAGGGAAAGAGGAAAAGAGAAAGAAAATTTAATAAACAAACATTCTCCACATAATTTCAGTGTGTATGTATGTATGTATACACTGTCAGGCACTACAGTGTTAGGAATACCTAACGATGAGTAACTAAAACACACATATAACTACTACAACACACATGTGGTAGGGAGAATAATCCACCTCCTCCCATCCTTAGAAACTATGTTAGGTTACAAAGCAAAAGGGAATTGAGGTTGCTAATCAGCTGACTTTAAGATAGGGAAATTATCCTGGATTACCTGGGTGGGTAATCCAATGTAATGGTAAGGGTGCTTAAAAGCAGGAGGGAAGCAGATGAGAGGGTCAGAGAAATAAGTGGGGGCAAGTTAGAGAAAAAAGCAGGGGCAGAGATGCTATGTGCTTCTCCGATGACAGAGGAAGGCGCTATGGCCAAGGTATGTGGTCAGTCTCTTAGAAGTTGGAAAGGACACAGAACAAATTCTCCCCTCGAGTCTCCAGAAAGGAATGCAGCTCTGATTTTAGCCCAATGATTTAGTCCCTTTATTTTAGTCCAGTGAGCTCCACGTCAGACTTCTAGCCTCCAGCACTACAGTAAGATAATAAATGTGTTGCGTTATGCCACTAAGCTGTGATACAGAGCAGCAATGGGAAAGTAATACAGTATGTTAAACACAGAATAGAAACATCAAGCACAAAGGTAGCACAAACGTATAACAGAGGCTGGCAACCTGGAAGAGGAGATGGATGAAATGATTTTTGAAAGCAAGAAGTGGGGACATTTCAAGCAATCAATTGTGCTGTAATAAGCTGTTTTCCTTTGACACCTTTTATTATCAAAGCAGAGGGGAAAACGAGTTGGAAGCAAGAAAGTCAGAATTTCTCATACCATATAAAATGGTAAATTATCTCTGTAAATCATTTCCCAGAGATCTCTCCAACCTCAACTCACTCTTCATGGAAATATCAGACAACACTCTGATTTAAAGCAAGTTTTCCTAACAATTTGTCCTAACAAGTTTTCCTAGTGATGATGAGCATCTTTTTATATTTCTGTTGGACTTTTGTATATCTGCTTTGGAGAAGTATCTATTCAATTCCTTTGCCCATTTTTTTTTTTTTTTTTTAACTATTGAGTTGTATGAGTTCTTTATACATCAAGGATGTTAACCTATCATATACATATATATGGCTGCAAGTATTTTCTTGCCATTCCATAAGTTGTCTTTTTACTTTGTTGATAGCAAAATTTTCAATAAAGTTCTAACAGCTATGAAAGTATAGCTTAAAAAACTAAGTATCACTGAGCAAATTCAACATTTGGTATCTTGTTTAATGAATTTTCCCTTCCTATTCCATTAAGTACTTAAGCTATTTCAAACTTCTAATTACCCACTGATACAATTCTAGCACAAAGCACTCAAGTGTCAGTATACTTTCTGTAATCTAGTTCTCAGATAAAGAAAACATTATCAATAATAAAATTATGTGCTGTGGAGTATCAGAACTATACTATTTTAACAGTGTTTTTCTCACTCAATTCTCACAAGAATTCTATGAGGCTGAGGCTTATTAGAAAGATTAACAATTTGATCAATGGCTATTAAGCCCTGGTGCAGACACAAACACAAGCTGTCTAGACCCTAGAGTTCCCACACCTAATCCTGAATGCCATGCCTAATTAGTCAAGTTATAAAAACTCAAATAGAAGTGTCTACATGCAGGCTTGGTACATTTTAGATCCTAAAGGTACAAGGGAAATGACTCCTAGGAAAATTAGGGACAATGGACAGCATCAGACAGAGCTTATGAGACAGAAGAAATAGTGAAGAAAATGTGATTAAGAATGAATTCTGAACTTATCATATAGGATAGGAGGTGTTGTGAAAGGAACAATGACCTCATTAGACCTGCCTTTTAGAAACTCCACTGTGGCAAGGAATAGACCACTTAACAGAGTAATACTAGAGCATCAGGGAGGGAGGGACGTCAGCTGAGGCAATTAAGTGGTAGTAGAAACAAAGATTCCAGAGACTTTAGGAAGGAGATCGGTAGGACTCCTAGTCTCATTGGTCTAGAGAGGAAGAGGTCAAAGTTGATGCTAATACTTTGGTAGAGCATGGATGATGATGGAAGCAAGAAAGGAACAAAAGAGAAGAATCAGATGGAGGAATAAAAAATTTGTCAATCTTGAATCTAAGGAGTTTATGCAGGTTTTAGGTTTTCCAGCTGGCAGCTTAAAGAATGAGTCTCAGAAGTCAGAGGGATATGTGTACTGGAATTTTAACATTGAGAATCCTTAAAAGTACAGCTGACAATGTAGGTTTAACTGTGTAGGTCCACAAATAATTGGATAACTGCATTCCTAGCATACTTCTATATGATCCATGGCTGGTTGAATCTGCAGATGCAGAACCATGGACAGAGGCCTGACCGTAAAGTTATAGATGTATTTCTGACTACACAGAGTTGATGGCCCTAACCCCTGTGTTATTCACGGGTCAACTGTGTATGGGTGGTTATTTACTATTCCCATGATCTGAACTTTGAACAATGACCTAGAGCAGAACCCTAGAAAAAACCCATACATTTAAGGGCCAGGTAAGATACAAAGAATTAACCAGGAAGCCTGAGGAAGGAACAATCAGAGATACAGTTCAAGAAAAGAGAGGCGTCACAGAAGCCAAAGAAGAAACATTTAAAGAAGCAGGGTATCGACATAAAGACTGGATAAATTAAAGATTAAAGGGCTAAGGGATCCTGAGATCATAATAGCAGTTCTAAGAGATGCAGATGTAAAAGGTAAGACATCACCACCAGAGACCACAGCAGGAGCAACTAGAGCTGTGCATTCCTGGGCTCCTGCCAGGCAGCATCAACGCATTCCAACTGAAGCTTAACAGTGACAGCCAGAGCCTCCAACAGCATCAGGGGGGAGTGTAGGCTGGTTTCAGCTCTGAGGCTACAGAGCATTTTACACATCCCTGGGTAATCTTGAGCTGTTCCAGAACCTGTGTAACAATTTCCTAAGATTAAGCTTTTACTGTTTGAAATAAGAGTGATTTCTGTTTTCCTGCTTACTAGACACTTAACTCATACTCGTATGGTAGCAGGGTAATCCCAGAAAAAAGTCCTCACAGGTATGAATGCGGGTTTGGTACACCCAGGTGATCTTAGGTTGATTAAACAACTATTTTGCACCTTGTGCTTTTTACATGGCAATCAGGGCATCATAGAGTTCAAGCTCAATTAGGTCAGAGGGCCAACCCGTATCTTGCGTGATACTGCTGCTGGGAACTTGCTGCTGCAGCAGCTAACAGGGCATCCAGAAGCCCATACTCGATGGAAGCTGCACCCCCGCCTGCTCCAGTCTTCCACCTCCCCACCATTTCCTGTGGTATAGAAAAGTACCAAAGGGCAGGAGCAGGGCTGCCAGCTAACCATCGACAACAAGCACCTACAGCAGGCACTGTCCCAGGGCAGTCACAGCGTAACCCAGTTACAACTGTAACCCAGGGACAGTTACAATGGGAAACGGGCAAAACACCCAAACTGGTTCTGACAGATGTACGTGTGAAGGGAAGATGGAAAGACATTACTCAACAGGTAAAAAGTCAGGATAAAACAGCATTTTCACTGTAAGTACAATACAAGCAACAAGATGCAGATGGGGACCTACAGGGCTACAACCTGGAATAAAGGCTGGAGATGAATGAATAAAGATGAAATGTGAGACAGATTTAGTAACATCTTATACTCATTTCAAAGACACTTCCTAATAAATGTGTACACAGATTAAATTTCATTTTAAAACCCATATTTGGAAAATGGAAAATATATCTGCTTTAAGGAAAGAAGTATGCTTAACTCTTAACAGCACAATTTAAATGATTCAATATATAGAACATTAATTTACAAAGTCTTCAGTAACACTGAATTATCTAAATCATTTAACCACCTGATTATAAGCAACCATGAAAATGATCTAGAGAAATGAAGCCTCTTCCCTCTTATAAAGTAATTCACCATGTAGATACTTACCAAGTGCACTTGTTGCATCTTCAAAAAGGTTTGACCGAGAAGAATCACCTGATGTACTGTAAAATGTTTTTAGAAAATCATGTATCAGAAAGTATGTAAAATTTACCTTAAAGCTTAGTAGCTGTCCAATTTGTACAGACTCTTGGTTTTAATTAAATGTATAAGTCTGGCTACAGTGTTTAAAAAGGCTTCCAGATTAAAACCCAAAGCTTTATCCATAACATTTATGGATTGGGAAGAATTTTAATACTCATTCTGTTCTGAAAATCCATCATTTAAATAACTTACAAATAATCTGTAAGTCAAATCACAGTCAAAGAAATACCAAAAGCTGTACATGATAAACAGCACATGTAGAAACTGTATTTGGCTGGAAAGGCCTGGGAAGTCTTTATATAGTAGAATTTCACTTAGATCTTATAGTTAAGTTCCGAAAACAGAAGCTGCAAGAAAGTATTCAGGCAAGGAACATAGCATAAAAAAATGCAGAGGCAGGACAGACCCGAGCTATAACCAAGTTTTAAACCAGTTTAAAAGGACTAAGTTTTCATGGGACTTCCTTGGTGGCCCAGTGGCCAAGACTCCATGCTCCCAATGTAAGGGGCCTGGGTTTGATCCCTGCCAGGGAACAAGATCCTACATGCCACAACTAAGAATTGCTGCAGCCAAATAATATATATATAAAAAAAAAAAAGGCAGAGGAGGCATCTCCTGATCTCCCAAATATATTAAAAAAACAAAAGAATTAAGTTTTTGTTAGGCAACTGAAGAAGATGAGTCTAGAAAACAAAGTAGACACGAATACGATGATGAAAGACCAGGAAGAGAAGGCCAAAGAAAAATGAGGTTCACAAAACTGGTCAAGACAGCAGTTAGCAATTTAAATTACAACATACACAGACACAATATACACATATACCTGTGTCCCAATTTTACAAACAAAACTCAGTAGACTTCAGTTCTGAGAAAACCCTACAGCACAGCAAGACAACGGAAATATCCAACTTTGAATTCATAAATTACTTATAGTATCCTTGTATCCCCAGGTTCTGTGGGCAGGGTTACTGCTGCCAAAAAGTGCCTGACATCCTAACACTCAACATGACTGGTAAGCGTAAAACTAGCATTTGGTACCCCACTCCAGTACTTTTGCCTGGAAAATCCCATGGACGGAGGAGCCTGGTAGGCTGCAGTCCATGGAGTCGCTAGAGTCGGACACGACTGAGAGACTTCACTTTCACTTTTCACTTTCATGCACTGGACAAGGAAATGGCAACCCACTCCAGTGTTCTTGCCTGGAGAATCCCAGGGATGGGAAGTCTGGTGGGCTGCCGTCTATGGGGATGCAGAGTTGGACATGACTGAAGCGACGCAGCAGCAGCAGCAGCAGCATGTGGTATAATTTTTAACGTACCTTCATTAACTAATGTGTAGAAGGCAAAACTTCAAAATGAAGTTTTTGAACTATAATTCAACACTATACACACACACATATATGGAAAGAAACTCTCCTGCCCTGGACCCTACCCAGAGACAACCACTACCACTAGTTTCTATATACTGACTTGTGTCTTACTGTTGTGCTTTGGAATAACTGCATGTCAGAAGAACTACAACTGCCTCAATTTTTCCCAGAGAGGCATGACTTTCCATTTAATTGATCAAACCAAACTAATAAGAACCTGTTTGGTTTCCAATCTTTAAATTCTTTCTGTACTCAAATTTATTAATCATTTCTTTCATGACTTTTTTGTGTTAAGATTGTTTTTCCCATGTTCTCCTCTAGTTTACAATTTCACTTCTACATTAAATCTTTCTCTGTTTAAAATTTATTTACTCTTTTTACTTTGGGCCACACTGTGCATGCAGCATATGAGATCTTATTCCCCCACCAGTTAATCAAACCCATGCTGCTTGCAGAGCTGTAACAACTAAACCACAAGGGAAGTCCATAAAACTTATTTTTATAAGATGACCTCCAGGTAACTAGACATTTACCCCAACAGCATTTCCCAGAGTGGTCTGAAATTATTTTTATCTCATATTAAGTCCCTGTATGTATATTGGTCTGTTTCTAGACTACTATTTCATCAAGTAGCCGTTCTAATAAGAGCCATTCTAAATTTGCAATCACTACCATGCATAATTCTTAGGCGCTCGGCCTTCTTCACAGTCCAACTCTCACATCCATACGTGACCACTGGAAAAATCACAGTCTTGACTAGATGGACCTTTGTTGGCAAAGTAATGTCTCTGCTTTTCAACATGCTATCTAGGTTGGTCATAACTTTTTTTCCAAGGAGTAAGCGTCTTTTAGTTTCATGGCTGAAGTCACCATCTGCAGTGATTTTGGAGCCCCCAAAAATAAAGTCTGACACTGTAGAATTTATGCTTTTGAACTGTGGTGTTGGAGAAGACTCTTGAGAGTCCCTTGGACTGCAAGGAGATCCAACCAGTCCATTCTGAAGGAGATCAGCCCTGGGATTTCTTTGGAAGGAATGATGCTAAAGCTGAAACTCCAGTACTTTGGCCACCTCATGCCGAGCTGACTCATTGGACAAGACTCTGATGCTGGGAGGGACTGGGGGCAAGAGAAGGGGACAACAGAGGATGAGATGGCTGTATGGCATCACTGACTCGATGGACATGAGTCTGAGTGAACTCCAGGAATTGGTGATGGACAGGGAGGCCTGGCATGCTGCGATTCATGGGGTCGCAAAGAGTCGGACACAACTGAACGACTGAACTTTGACTGACTGACCATGCATAATACATTTTATTACCTGGCAGAATTAATTAGACCCTTCATTAATGTTCTTTTATAAAACAATTTGTGCTATTTTTGCACACTTTTTTTCTTTTTAAACCTTACAGATAACATGGAGATACCGTTTAACCACCACTCAAATCTTGATTCTACCTCCACACTCCTCCCCCTCCCCAGAGGAAACCATCTTATCAGTTAGTGTGAGGTCCCTCTGCTACTGTTTCTCTACACATTAACATGCTAACCCACAGAAAAATGAATATTGTCATGTGGTTTTTGTTTGGTTTATGGTTACTGACTCTACTGTTCTGCAATCTGCTTCTTTTCACTCGATTAACAAAGCCTTGAAACCACATTTATTTAATATGCATATATACTGCATACTTTACCTGGGCTACAGTACTGGATATTAGAGTTTCTTAAACTTTAGGAAGCCTAAGAGTTCACCAGTTTTACTGTTTAGTCGTTCAAGGCGTGTCTGACAATTTGAGACCCCATGGACTGCAGCAGGCCAGGCTTCTCTTTCACTATTTCCCTAGGGGACTCTACTAGAATTCACTAGCAGAGCTTGTTAAAAAACAAGACTTCTAGGACCCCCAAGTCGAGAATTCTGATTTACAGAGGTCTGGGGTGGAGCCTAAGAATTAATTTCAAAGTAACTCCCAGTGATGTTGATGCTGCCTATTTACTGCCACACTACGGAGAATTCCATGGACAGAGGAGCCTGGAAGGCTATAATTCATGGGGTCGCAAAGAGTTGGACATGACTAAGCAACTATCACTCAATATGAATAAGCACAGTTCTCTAATATGAACAAATAACAAGTCAAGTCATGCTCTTACTAACGGAATTTAACTTAGTTCCAATGTGTCCTCAATTACAAGCAATACAGCCCTGTGCACAAGTTTGGTTTCTCTACAGTAGATATTAAGGAGTGGAATTTGCACTGTAATATGTAGTTTTTACTGCCATCCACACTTTACAGATGAGGAAAAATCCAAAGATGTTAATTTCTTTTCTAAGGTTAAGACCAAACAAATGTCAGACCTGAACACAATACTATGTAGCAACTGGAAAAACTTACTGATATGGAAAGATGTAGCTGACAGATGTGACCATAGTAAAATAATATACAATAAATAATGATGGGGGACAATGTCAAGTTGTTTGTATGTCAAGCTATAATATACTGTCAGGTTATTTTATGATTCTTATTCTTTTGCATCATTTGTATTTCCTAACTTTTCTATACAAAAGTTTTTTTCCTTTCTCCCTGGGAGAGAAAAAAAAAAATCCAGATTATGGAAATTTAAACAGACATAAAAAGCATACTATTTTAGTCAGGGTTCAAAGTTTAGATAGAAAGTTTGTTTGATCCACACAATAATCAAAATAAATACATGCACGAAGTACCTGTTATGAACACACGCCTATGCAATTTCCTGGAGCCCCGCTCTTACCTGTCGGTTGACGTTGGGGTGGTGGCCACTGGGGTTTCCGCTGGCCTCTCCGCAGGCTTCTCCTGCTTCGCTGCGCTAGCGGGTGCAGGCTCAGAAGACGCTGTCGTCGATGCTGGAGTGACAGACGCAGGTGTGGGAGTGGGAGCCGAAGTGGGGGCAGGGGCTGGGGCCTGCGCCACAGCTGGCGCTGTGGAGGAACTAACCGCGGCGGCGGCGGAACTTGACTGCTGAGTCGTGGCTGGCGCTGGTGTTGTCACCGCTTTCGGCTAAACACATTACAAAGAAAGTCATGCATTACGACAAAATACTACATTATTATCTGACCTCTGGATGCTATAAACAAACATAACAATACTAATACAAATTTTTAGATTGAAAGCAATTTTGTAAGGTGACATAATGAGCGATCAACAGCAGCAATCTGAATCATTATTTATGTTACACATTCAAAGCTGCTAAGAGCATATATATATCAACTACTAATCTCAGTTCTAGCCAATGATTTCAGTCTTAGGATCATTATGAAAAAGAATCGAAAAAGCAAATATTTTAAAACATAAAGCATGTGTGTATCCAAAAAAATAAATAAAAGAAACACATAATTCACCCCCCAAACTTCATAACTGAAGTTTCTTGGTTACAACTTCCAAGTATTTATCGTCATTTGAAAGCATTATGAAAATAACTTCCTTGAAATTAAAGTATACACAGAAGTATGATTAATGAACATGCCAGATAATCTGCTGTATTTTAGAAGAGGGAAAAAAATCCCAATGTTGACCAGAAGCCAATGGGTTTAAGTACAAAGAGACTAACATTACTTCTGAGATGTATATATAGTTAAACAGAGGCCAAGTAATGTTATAACTGCACGCTCAGCACTTTCTGAACTAAAATCAGAGCCATAAGCATTCCCACCAAGCAAAACGCAGTTACTTATGTATAAAAATCACACTATATGAGTTTTATCTTTCTCTGAAGGCCTATCAATGCTCACGACCTACTTAGTTCATAACTTTCCTAAGGTAAAAAGGAACAAACTGTAAATGAGTGGATCTGTGTCTTATTCTAACTGAGCTAGTATAGAGTGTATTGGAAAAAAATGTCTTGTGCAGGTAGGGGGATGGGATGTAGCATCCCTCCTTTACCTATATTAAGAGTCTTGAATTTGGCTCTGTGATTTTTATTGCCAATGTAATTTCCTGCAAATGATTAATGTTCTATAACTCCAAGTAGATAAGAATGTAATTTAAATGCATTATGTCCATTTACTATTTCCCTTAAGATCAATATAATACTGATTATATATATGTTATATATATATTATATATGTATAGTGATTAATATAATACTATAATATACCATGTCCTCAAGGTCTCTGTTGCCACAAACAGCTTTTCAAACCTCACTCTAAATAGTACCAAACCCATCTGCTTTTCAAAGGTCCTCTGCTTAACTTTTGATATTAATAGTTTTTTCTCTCTTCTTTGTAATAAGGGAATTTCTCACTGCTTCCAAAATGTTTAACTGTAGCAGTCTTCTTCCCCTTCTAAAAGCTGGCCTATGTAAAATAAGAATCTGCTTGGCTCCAAGTAGCTGTTTTTCAAACGCATGCACCTATTCTGAGACGCAGCCTGCTTACTTAGTTATGCTCTTAACAGTCAAGGTTACCATAATACTAAAGGAAATAAAACCATAACAAATACATACCCAAATGTCTGTGGCTACCAGACATACTATGTATGATAAAATTAAATAAGGGAATATTATTCAGCCCTAAAAAGGACAAATTCTGACACATGCTATAATACGGACAAACCTTGAAGACATTTTATGAAGGAAAATATTAATAAACAAGTCACAAAAGGAATCACAAAAGGAAAAATACAGTATGACTCCACTTATATGAGGTATAAGGTGCAGTCAAATACACAGACAGAAAAGCTAACAGTGGTGTCCGGCTGGGGCACGGCATGGCTATTCACTCTTTAACAGGTACAGAGTTTCAGTTTGGGAAAATGAAAAAAGTTTTAGAGATGGATGGTGGTGATGGCTACATAACAATGTGAATGTAGTTAATGCCAAGGAGCCATGCACTTAAAGATGATTAAGTTTGTACATTTTATGTTGTGCATTTTATCAATTTTCGAAAAAACTAGTTGAGACAAAGTTTCTTCATATGATTCTGTTAATCTGTATTTAATGTTTAATATTTTAATAATTAAGTGCTTAAATATATATAACAAAATATTTTAAAAATTAACCCCAATACATATGAAATGTTTAGCTGTTTTTTGTTTCTTACTACAAAATTAGTTTGTTCAACTCTTATTTTCTACTGCATATATTCCTTTGAGATTTAAAAAGTCTTTGACAAACTGGTTTTCAATTACCTATTTAAATTTAGTTTGGGTGCTTACAAGTAACATTATTCCTAGATTATTAGGAGCTCAGAATTTAGATCATAATTCAATCTTAAAAATGAGCGTCATAAGTACCACCATTCCTCTATTGTCTTAACACTCTACTGCATATTTATCTTTCTGTCTTTCCCTCTATCTCATTGACTAAAAAATATCACTGAAATTTTTAGTCTATATGCCTTTTTGGCCTTGAGGCATTTGTTAGATTTAGTACATCATTTAGCCAAGTCCTTTTAAGGCATTCTTAATAAAAACTATAAAATACGAAACATTTGAAAAATCACATTCTCTAATTACATATTTTGTGATTTTACTAATCCAACAATACCTAATGATGTTTAACAGGACATTTCACATGTATCAACATATTTAAAATTATGCTCAAACTACAAGTACATAAAACTATTAATGTTATGGTTGACTCAAAGCAAACTGTTAACACACTTAATAACTATTAAGTGCATGCCACTATGGATGTATATATACTGTTTTCACTTAAAAAGTAAGTGTAAAGAAAGACTTGGGATTTTTTTTTTAAACTCACATGGATAAAGATATATACAAGGAGGCTGAAACTTACTTTTGTCACCATAACTACCACGAAGTTTTTCTCATCAATTTTATATTCTTTTAGAGCAGTATCATCATTTAGGATTTTGCCTAGTACATTAAGAAAAAAACATATTATTAAAGGCACCATAAACTGTCTTACACTGAGGTTAAAACAATCATAAACATTAATTTTATCAATTAAAACTTTCCCCAAAGAAAAACATTAACCAATCAGCCAAGATATACATAAATGGATACAAGATTAGTTAAAAAGACATGAGCACCTGACTAAAAGACAGCAAACACATACATTGTCTGTAGATAACTGAATCCCAAGCACTTCTTAAAAATTATTTGTAATTAAAAAAAAAGACTTGCTGGGTAAGGAGATATTAACTAGGTCCTGAGAAATGGGAGATCATGAAAACAAATAAAATTCAATTTTGAGACGCTCAAAGAGCCACCCCCAACCCGGACTGGGAATAACCTATAAACCTTCTTGATGGAGGGAGAAAAGTACTCCTTACTCCCACAAATACTGGATACCTGCAACACAGAAATGTTTCACTGCCATAAAAAGTAAGATACTCATAATGACTTGGGACACAGAAATGTCAAGATACAGAACTGAGTAAGCCACATGGACTGTATGACTTCAGTCATGCAGAATGACAGATGTAAGGTCACAATTCCTTCAGGCTTCCTTTTCCTTGAAATTAGTTTTCCATTTTTAAAGTTATTGACTTAAAAGCTGCAAGCATTAAGACAAAAGGGAATAGTGTCTTTGTCTGCATAGGAATGAAAAAAACAGCCAAGAGTAGGAACCAGAAATTCTAGTTTTATATCTGCCACCAACTACCCATGCCTCTTCAGGCTTCTGAGTCCTCATCACAGGGCTGGTGTTTCCTCTAAACTACCTCAGTTAAGAAAGTACTACAAAATCTCTATCCAAAAACAGACAAGAATCCAGGGGTAAGTCAAGATCCATCTTACTGACATCCGCACTCAAAGTGCTCAGTATTTCTTCTAAATAACACAGATAAGAATTTTCTCCATAAAATTCACCTATTAAATCTATTTTTAACATACATCTTCCTGGTTACCAGTGAGGCTAGTTAATTTGCAACTTCCTATTCATATCCTTTGTTGCTTTTTAATTGGGTCATCCTTTTCCCTACTGATTTGTCAAGAGCTCTTCATATAATCTGAATAATAATCTTTTTTTTCCCCTGTCATTTATTGTAGTGTCTTTTGACATAAGGTTTTCTATATTCTTCAGTCAATTTTGGCATTTTATTTAAAAACAGATAAACTTGTGGCTTCCATGGTGGTCCAGTGGTTAAGAATCCACTTTTCAGTGCAAGGGACACTGGGTTGATCCCTGGTCCCAGATGACCTGACATGCCACGGAGCAACTAAGCCTGCGAGCTGCGACTACTGAGCTCAAGCGCTGCAACTGCTGAGGCCCCTGAGCCTGAAGTCTGTGCTCCACAACGAGAGAAGCCACTGCGGCGAGACGCCCACACACCACGAGGAGCAGCCCCTGCTCCCGACAACCAGAGGAAGCCCACGCACACAACCAAGACCTACCATAGACGAAAAATAAAACAACATTTCAACAGATTACAAAAGGTGCTCAGTTTGATGGGAAAACTAAAGAAAACACATGCAGAACAATAAAACTGGACCCCTATCTCGTACCACTCACAATGATTAACTTGAAACATAAGGACTGTTACCATAAAACTCCTGAAAGAAAACATAAGGAAAAAAGCCAGCAATTGTGGCTTTACCAACAATTTTTTGGGAATCACGAAGAAAGCACACACACACAAAATTCAACAAATGGACTACATCAAACTCAAAAGCTTCTGCATAGCAAAATAAACAATTAACAAAATGAAAAGAATTCTACAGAATGGGAGAAAAATTTCAAAAACCATGTCAGTTATGTGGCTAATATCCAAAATACATAAGGAACTTAATAACAAAAAAAAAAAATCTGTTTAAAAACTGGCAGATTAAATATAAATCAACATTTCTCCAAAGAGGATGTGGAAATAGTCAAGAGACAGATGAAAAGATGCTCAACATCACTAAGCATCAGGGAAATGTAAACCAAAGCAAGATACTACCTTACATCTGTTAGAATAGCTTGATGAAGGAGACAAGAGGGGCTGGTGAGGTTATGGTGAAAAAAGAATCTTTACACACTGTTGGTGGGAATGTAAATTGGTCCAACCACTATGGAGAATATGGAGGTTCCTTAAAAAATTAAAAACAGATCTACTGTATGACCCATTGTGTGTATGAGTTACGTCTTTTTTATTCATTCATCCCTTGATGGCCATTTTGGATTGTTTCCGTATCTTAGCTATTGCGAATAGTGCTGCTATAGACATGGGAGTGTATATGTCTTGGCAAAATCCCGTTTTTCACTTCTTTGGGTATATACAATATTATTCAACCATGAGAAAGACAGCAACTTCCTATCTGCAACAACATGAATGGACCTTGTGAACATTATGCCAAGCAAGATAAGTCAAGCACAGTATGATATCACTTATATGTGGAAATGTATGTGGAATTTAAAACTCTGAACTTTAAAAAAAAAGTTATTTTACCTTGGTAGTTACCAAGGGTTTGGGGCATGGGGGAGATAAGAGTGATCGTGTTTAAGAGTACAAACGTGTAATGAGTATTAAATAAGCCATAAAGATCTAATGCACAGTATAATGAATACAGACAATAATATTGTTAATTCTGTAATGTGGTAGATATCACTACAACAGCAATCATATTACAATATGTATCAGAGTTAACACTTTGTATACTTTACACTTAAACAATGTCACACAAAGTAATCCAATAACATTTTTTAATTCAAAAAACAAAGCAAAACAAATACAGCCAGTTACACAATGCTTACAGAAGAAAAAACTAACAAGCAAAACTAACATTACTGGATGGAGAAATACATAAAGCAAATGTGAAAAATAGAGGACTGAATATTAATAAAAGAACATTCAAATGACTGTTCATTCTCTGCTTTTATCTCTACAGTGTTTCTGACAATCAATTTCTATATGCTACAATTCTTAAGATGGCAATTTCTAAAACTAAAAGATATCACAGTACACATGAAAATGGCATGTTAATTTCAGTACTTAATTCATACCTGCATAAATTAACTTTTGACCTGCTACAGGAAAGGCATCTTTACCCTTTTCAGATTCAATCTTCTCTTTCAGTGCTCTCACCTATGGGAAAAATTTTAAAATATTTGAAAAAAATATAAACAAAGGAAAATCCAGAATCTGAACAAGTGATGCAACATAAAAATTTTATACATATTATTGATTCCAAAAACTTAAAAGATCATGTCTTCATAATATTATTTTAAAAAATTCTATTGATAACCCATACTATTAGATATGGTTAAGTATAAACTGTTTTACCATCTGTTACACAGGTTTTTTTTCCTTAAAAGACTTTAATTGACTTTAAAAATCTATTCAAAATAAATGTTTCAAAAGCAGAAACTATGATTCTCATTATAAAGTTTATGGGTTTATTTCCCACAGAGTAGGAAAGTAAAGAAAAGCTCTCTAATCTAAAAGGTTTAAGAAATAAGGTGGTCTTGTCTACAATGATAAAAAGTAAGTTAAATGTGAATGTCAAAAAGCAAATTATTTACCTTAAAAGTGGCTAATGTTTCATTATAATCACCTGTGGGAGCTCTATAAAGACCAATTAAAACATAATTTCTGAGTGTGGGTCTGGACATCATTATTTTGTAAAAGCTTCACAGATGATTTCAAAGTTTGGCCAAGGTTGAGAACCACTGTATTACTTAACTGATCTCGAACAAGTTGCTCAGTTTTTCTCAGCATCAGTCTCATCTATAAAGAGGGACTGGAACGGATGATATTTATGGTTTTCTATCTCTAAAATTACATGACAACAGGTTCATCATAAAGTACTCAGAAAACAAATGTAAACTATTTCCTAAGTAGGGTGGCATAGAAGTTAAAAAAAGAGAGACATCATAAAACTAAATTTCACTTAATGCCCAAGAATCAAGGGGGAAAATGTCATTTCTTCCAATTCCCAGAATACTTCTGAAAATTGTACAAGTTGATAGTTCTAAGCTTTACGTGGAAAACTGTCATGGATACAAAAGGGAGGGCTCCTCCCCAAATCACACTGTTACTGTAATGTAAGCAGTGGACGGAGGAGCCTGGTAGGCTGCAGTCCATGGGGTCGCGAAGAGTCAGACACGACTTCACTTTCACTTCTCACTTTCATGCACTGGAGAAGGAAATGGCACCCCACTCCAATACTCTTGCCTGGAAACTCCCATGAACGGAGGAGCCTGGTGGGCTGCAGTCCATGGGGTCGCTAAGAGTCAGACACGACTGAAAGACTTCACTTTCACTTTTCCCTTTCATGCATTGGAGAAGGAAATGGCAACCCACTCCAGTGTTCTTGCCTGGAGACTCCCAGGGATGGGGGAGCCTGGTGGGCTGCCGTCTATGGGGTCGCACAGAGTCGGACACGACTGAAGTGACTTGGCAAAAGCAGCAGCTGAAATCCAGACCCAGATCTTCTGACTCCAAGCTTTAGAGCAGAGTATTTTGCAAATGTCACATAAATCATCCTTGCTATACTTATCATCTTCCTGAAGTGGGTCAGTAGCATCACTGCTATTCTGTTATTTCCCAAAGTGGAAACCAGTCACAAGAATCTCAACCACTAAATATATATGAGTACAAGAGGGAAAGTAGGGCAAACGACAACAAAACACCCTTCCAATCATTTTATTACTAAATAACACTGCTTCAAAGAAATCAAAACTGTGATTAAGAATATTAAGAAATAACAATGAGAACTCTATATACATTAATACCTATATGATGTGATTTAAAAAGTAATCACAGACTAACACTAAACATTTATTATTGAATGAAAATTAACAAACTAAGCATGTAATCACTGCAGATGGTGATTGCAGCCATGAAATTAAAAGACGCTTACTGCTTGCAAGAAAAGTTATGAACAACCTAGACAGCATATTAAAGAGCAGAGACATTACTTTGCCAATAAAGGTCCGTTTAGTCATGGTTTTTCCAGTGGTCATGTATGGATGTGAGAGTTAGACTGTGAAGAAAGCTGAGTGCCGAAGAATTGATGCTTTTGAACTGTGGTGTTGGAGAAGACTCTTGAGAGTCCCTTGGACTGCAAGGAGATCCAACCAGTCCATCCTAAAGGAGATCAGTCCTGGGTGTTCATTGGAAGGACTGATGTTGAAGCTGAAACTCCAATACTTTGGCCACCTGATGTAAAGAGCTGACTCATTTGAAAAGCCCTGATGCTGGGAAAGACTGAGGGTAGGAGGAGAAGGGGATGACAGAGGATAAGATGGCTGGATGGCATCACTGACTCAATGGACATGGGTTTGGGTAGACTCCGGGAGTTGGTGATGGACAAGGAGGCCTGGTGTGCTGTGGTTCATGGGGTCGCAAAGAGTCAGACACGGCTGAGCGACTGAACTGAACTGAACTGAAGCATGTAATTCAAACAGAAATAACAAGACACATACCGAAAGGAAAATGCACATAAAACAAATTAAGAGAAATAGTAGAAAATGGTTCCCATAGCAATAGAAAAATGCACAAATGACAAGGCAGGCAATTCACAACTATACACCCAATAAAAAGAAAAGCTGAACCTCATTAATTACCAGAAGCACAAATTTTAATGTCAGATTATCATTAATCCAATAATGGTCACACTGGAAAAGATTGTCTTGAATAATTTTTGGTGTTAAGTGTGAAGAGAGGGATAAACTTTCAGAATGAGAGTATCAAATGATATAATGTTTTGTGGACAATATGCCAAAATGTCTCAGTATTTTGGCAGAGGGTGTGTGGGAGTGCCTGTGTAGATTCAACCTGGCAATACCACTTTGGGTCATGCATCAAAGAAAACAGAGCTAGACTTTGGAACCAGGTTCACTGACCCATTCAAGCTTCTGGCATTATTCCTTTACCTCAACCCAATGATCTTCACTTCCAATCCATTTAAGTCATCTACTCACAGCCATTTAGAACACAGGTTGAATCTCATCATCCCCAAAATGCTCTTCAAAATCATAATAAAAGTGCTAATCTCTTCCCATCAACTCTCTCAGTAACTGCTCACCACACCTGGTCTTGCACTTCATTACGACTCTGGTCCCTTGAGCCTCTCCTTTCATTCCAGCTCTGTTCAGCTTAGACAATAATGCCACTGCTTCTGTCACTTCCTAACATGACACACTTGTCTTCCTACTGCTCCTGCCAGGCACATTTCCACATGTGGGCCAACGCAGCTGAAGTTTTCAGTACTCAAAATTGACTTCAACCACTCTGTGGTGTCATACACTTCTACGTTACTTAGCTAACAAATCTCACCTTTAATACCTAACCAGCTACCTATCCACATTCACCGTCTTCTAAATGTTACTGAAGAAAAGGAAAGACATCCCCAATCCTTCTGTTCCCCTGGTTAACCCTCTCTTCCATCCTCCACGACGTTGTGTTTCAAATCCATACTCTCCTCTAAATCTGATTCCCGACACTTGCCCCCTCCCCGCAGATGACCACTTGAATCCTATTTCATTCAAGACACATTCAAGACAACACCCCAGGAGCTCACACTCTCAACTCGCTGTTTCCAAACTGACACATGGGGTTTTTTTCCATCCATTCACCTAATCTCCGTTTTCTTCTCTACTAAATGAAAGGTATCCCTCTCTTCAAATCTAATTCCTGTTGTCCCTCCGGTATTCTCCAGTACCTTGCTAGATTCATTATGTTTCCTATCCCCTCATCCACTTTTATTTTCAACCTCTCCCTCAAGGCCAGTTCATTTCCATTCACATTTACACAGACCTAATTCTCTATCCTCTTAAAAACAACCCCCTCCCCCAATCTGTCCCCTGCTAGTTACACTCTCCTCCCCTTAGACTCAAGCAATTTTCAAAAAAGTTAACTACACATTGCTTTTACTTACTCACAACTGCATACTTCTTACTCAAGAGCGCAATACAATGCGGATAAACTGAAGCATGGACTTCGTTCTCATTTTGCTGCCTATTTTCTGCAGCAGCGCTACTCCTACAATGACAGTAAGGTGGCCCTCCCCAGTACCCCTGAATTTAGCAGCATCAGCACCCAACACGTCTTAATCCTTCTCTACAGTATTCCTTGCCCTCTGCCACAGCTGCCAGCACCGACCCATTTCGCCCTTTCACACTGTCTTACCTTGGATTCCGTAACACTCAACTCCTCCAGGTTTCCTCCTACCTCTGTTCCCTTCATTCTGAAATCCCCTCCCTTGCCCAGACCTTTAAGTGTTACTCAAGGCTGTGCTTTTGACTGAATTTTCTTTTACACACTCTTCCAGGATAATCTACCTCATCTACTTCTAGTTTTAAGGACCAATCGGATGTCACCTGTATCTCTAGCCCAGTTCTCCCTTGACCTTCAGTTTTGCATATCCAACTCTACTAGAAATCTTCACTGGATATCCTATAGGCATTTCAACCAGAATGTATTTGCTGAAGGATGGTTTCTAGACTACTTTAAGTCTTCTATAACCCAATCAAGCTGAGCACCATTTTGAAACAGCTTATACAGAAAAGCCTTCTTTTCAGATGTCGTGAAGGAGGAAAAGGTAGCAACTCTTGCACATGGCTTCTCTGGGAAAGGTTATGTCCAGCAGCCAATGTAGTTACAACTTCTCTAACACAGTCAACAAAAGAGTCCAAAATGCAGTACTTGAGTGCAACCTCAAAAACGACAGAGTGATCTCTGTTCATTTCCAAGGCAAACTATTCACTATCACAGTAATCCAAGTCTATGACCCAACCCCTAATGCTGAAGAAGAGGAAGTGGAACGGTTCTATGAAGACCTATAAGACCTTCCAAAACTAACACCAAAAAAAGGTGTTCTTTTCATCACAGGGGACTGGAATGCATAAATAGAAAGACTAATACAGGGAGTAACAAGCAAGTTTGGCCTTGGAGTACAAAATGAAGCAGGGCAAAGGCTAACAGAGTTTTGCCCAGAGAATGCACTGGTCATAGCAAACACCCTCTTCCAACAACACAAGAGACGACTCTACACATGGACATCACCAGATGGTCAATGTCGAAACCAGATGGATTATATTCCTTGTAACTGAAGATGGAGAAGCTCTATACAGTCAGCAAAAAACAAGATCAGGAGCTGACTGTGGCTCAGATCATGAACTTCTTATTGCAAAATTCAGACTTAGATTGAAGAAAATAGGGAAAACCACTAGACCGTTCAGGTATGACCTAAATCAATTTCCTTATGATTATACAGTGGAAGTGACAGATTCAAGGGATTAGATCTGATAGGGTGCCTGAAGAACTATGGACAGAGGATCGCAACATTGTACAGGAGGCTTGTGATTAAAACCATCCCCAAGAAAAAGAAATTCAAAAAGGCAAAATGTCTGAGGAGGCCTTACAAATAGCTGAGAAAAGGAGAGAAGCAAAAGGCAAAGGAGAAAAGGAAAGATATATCCATCTGAATGCAGAGTTCTAAAGAATAGCAAGGAGAGATAAGAAAACCTTCCGCAGTGATCAATGAAAAGAAATAGAGAACAGAATGGGAGAGACTTGAGAACTCTTCAAGAAAATCAGAGATACCAAGGGAACATTTCACGCAAAGATGGGCTCAATAAAGGACAGAAATGGTATGGACTTAACAGAAGCAGAAGATATTAAGAAGAGGTGGCAAGAATACACAGAAGAACTATACAAAAAAATCATCATGACCCAGATAATCACGATGGTGTGATCACTCACCTAGAGCCAGATATCCTGGAATGCGAAGTCAAGTGGGCCTTAGGAAGAATCATTATGAACAAAGCCAGTGGAGGTGACAGAATTCCAACTGAGCTATTTCAAATCCTAAAAGATGATGCTGTGAAAGTGCTGCACTCAATATGTCAGCAAATTTGGAAAACTCAGCAGTAGCCACAGGACTGGAAAAGGTCAGTTTTCATTCCAATCCCAAAGAAAGGCAATGCCAAAGAATGCTCAAACTACCACACAATTGCACTCATCTCACACACTAGTAAAGTAATGTTCAAAATTCTCCAAGCCAAGCTTCAACAGTATGGGAACCGTGAACTTCCAGATGCTCAAGCTGGATTTAGAAAAGGCAGAGGAACCAGAGATCAAATTAATGGATCCAACATCCATCAGATCATAGAAAAAGCAAGAGAATTCCAGAAAAACATCTACTTCTGCTTCACTGACTACACTAAAGCCTTTGACTGTGTGGATCACAACAAAATGTGGAAAATTCTTCAAGAGATGGGAATACCAGACCACCTTACCTGCCTCCTGAAAAATCTGTGTGCAGGTCAAGAGGCAACAGTTAGAACTGGACATGGAACAACAGACTGGTTCCAAATAGGAAAAGAAGTATGGCAAGGCTGTATATTTTCACTCTGTTTATTTAACTGATATGCAGAGTACATTGTGCAAAATGTTGGGTTGGATAAAGTACAAGCTGGAATCAAGACTGCCAGGAGAAATATCAATAACCTCAGATATGCAGGCGACACCACTCTTAAGGCAGAAAGTGAAGAGGAAATAAAGAGCCTCTTGATGAAAGTGAAAGAGGAAGAGTGAAAAAGCTGGCTTAAAAGCCAACATTCAAAAAACTAAGATCATGGCATCCGGTCCCATCACTTCATGGCAAATAGATGGGGAGACAATGGGAAGAGTTGAAGAGACTGGAGTTGTCTTGGGTCCAAAATCACTGCAGATGGTGACTGCAGCCATGAAATCAATAGACACTTGCTCCTTGAAAGAAAAGCTATGATCTACCTAGACAGAATATTAAAAAGCAGAGACATTACTTTGCCAACAAAGGTCCATTTAGTCAATGCAAAGGTTTTTCCAACAGTCATGTATGAATGTGAAAGTGGGACCATTAAGAAAGCTGAGTGCTGAAGAATTGATGCTTTTGAACTGTGGTGTTGGAAAAGACTCTTGAAAGTCCCTTGGAGTGCAAAGAAAGCAAAGCAAAGCAGTCCATCCTAAAAGAAAGCAGTCCTAAAGATTCACTGAAAGGACTGATGCTGAAATTGAAGCTCCAATACTTTGGCCACCTGATGCAAAGAACTGACTCATTGGGAAAGACCCTGATGCTGGGAAAGAGAAGGCAGGAGAAGGGGACAACAGAGGAAGAGATGGTTGGATGGCATCACCAACTTGATGGCCAGGAGTTTGAGCAAGCTCTGGGAGTCAGTGAAGGACAGGAAAGCCTGGCATGCTGCAGTCCATGGGGTCATAAAGAGTTAAGACATGACTGAGCGACTGCACTGAACTGTGCTGAGCCCCGTGTCAATGCTTCCAGTAAGTTATCTCAAAAGGATGGGCCTAATACTAAGCACTACGATCAGAGTAAACAACAAGTTTCTCCTGGCTGAAGCAGGGATATTCATTTTGCTGCTTATTTCCCCCTAGATAAAGGATGTTAGTTTACCACTGATTAGAGACAGAATATGGTTAAGACTCAATAAATCTAGTTTTTTTTCCTAGCCACATACTTCTCTTTTATGAAACTGTGCATTTTAAAAGAAAAACATACTCAACACCTACTAGACATAGCTAACATCGTTTTACCCAAAAGGAGACAATCATAATAGTTTACTGAAAAAGGCCAACACAAAAGCAGATCAGTTATCCTTTTCATCCCATTCTGTTCTGAGGTAGCTATCTCTCACTTCTCCAATATTCCTCACATTAAATCCAGTGGTTCCAACTTATCATCTAACTACTTTCCAATGTGAACACTATATTGTATCCCATGACACTATCTTAGTTCAGGCCAACCACCATTAAAAGTAGTTATTTCCACGAATTTAAGTTGTATGTTTCAGATATAAAAGTAATGTCTTTTAAATCTTATCTCCATAGTAGTATAACATTTTACAAGTCAGTCTTCCTACACATCACTTAGTTCATGGGTGCTACGTACTTACCACGTGTCAGGCAGTGTACAAAGAGCCTCACAATATTTAACTCATTTACTCTGTGTTAGATCTCTATTTGAATCCTGGCTGGTTATTCAGACAGACTTAGTATTTGAAAACAACAAATACTGTTGAGATTTGTGAACACTGATGCAAGCATTTTTGAGGCAATCTGCCATCCTTTGACCCAAAAATTCCACCTCTAAGAATCAATACTAAAGGGATGTTCACAGAAATACTTCAAAGATACATGAATAAAATATGTGCAGTACACTACTTATTGTAATACTGCAAACAACCCTAAATATCCATCAACGGTGAAATGGTAAAATACATTATTGCTCATGCATACAGCTGTATTGTTATACAATTCAATAAGAACAGTGACTATATAGAGAAATTAACAGAATGCATGTACATTAAAATGACTGGAAGGAATATTTACAATTATCTTTAAGGACAAAGGGCTTCTCTGGTGGCTCAGAGGTTAAAGCGTCTGCCTCCAATGCGGGAGACCGGGTTCGATCCCTGGATAGGGAAGATCCCCTGGAGAAGGAAATGGTAAACCACTCCAGTATTCTTGCCTTGAGAATCCCATGGACGGAGAAGCCTTGTAGGCTACAGTCCACAGGGTCGCAGAGAGTCAGACACGACTGAGCGTCTTCACCTTCACCTTAAGGACAAAAGCAATGGATTTTTAAATACATAGTGTTGTTGTTTTTATGTATTATACGCACACATTTTTCTGAAAAAAAAAAAAAAAAAAAAAAAAAAAAAAGACAAGCAGCATATACAGAATTCAACAGTGGTTACTTAGACCAGGGGCCTAAAGCCTTTTGCTCTTTATACACTTTACTTACTATAACAAGTCTCGATTGTTTTTAGTAATGAGGGGAAATGTAAGTAGTTTAAAAGAAAAAACACCTCCTGGTACCCTCTTCCAACCATTACTAATATTATACAAGAATACACTGCAATTTATGAGATCTCATTAAAGCTGAAAATTCTGGATAGTTTGAACACTACATAGCCTAGCAAATTAAAAATTAGTAACAGCAAGTAAGTTTTAGCCATTAACCATTATGTATGTGTTAGTCACTTAGTCGAGTCTGGCTCTTTGCAACCCCATGAACTGTAGCCTGCCAGGCTCCTCTGTCCATGGAATTCTCAGAAAAGAGTACTGGAATGGGTTGCCATTCCCTTCTCCAGGGTATCTTCCCAATCCAGGGATCGAACCTGGGTCTCCCACATTGCAGGCAGATTCTTTACCATCTGAGCCACCAGTGAAGCCTCCATTAGCAAAAGGAAACAGAGACCTAAAGCAAAATATGTTTACAAAAGGATTTCATACATTTACACTATGGGCAAAACTTTTCCTTTTTGGTTCCCTGGGTGGTATCCTTCCATTTGGGAGACTAGTGCAGGCACCCGAGAGTATTTCCTGAATCCTTCCCACAAAGCGGGTTTCAGGTAATTCTAAAAACAGAACTGATTATGAAGATGTCAGCTGACATTAATGCAGCAGGAAACTTCTTCCCACTGGACCAAAGGAAAGAAAAAATGTGGTACAATTTTTTTTTTTTAACTGAAAAAATAATTCAGATTACAGTATTAACAATGTGTGGATAACAGTAAACAAAGGCAGTAACCCTAATTTTCAAATTAGGGTTACGATCTAAAAGTTACTATTTTAAGTATAATTTGAAATTCATAATCCATTCTCCCCCAACAGAAACTATGATAATTAGGCTCCTAAAGCCAAAGTACTCAAAGTGTTAGTCGCTCAGTTGTGTTCAACTCTACAACGGAAAGCTGTTGGATTATAGCCCTCCAGGCTCCTCTGTCCGTGGAATTCTCCAGCAAGAATACTGCAGTGGGCAGCCATTCCCTTCTCCAGGGGAATCTTCCCAGTCTGCGTCTCCAGCATTGCAGGCAGACTTTTTACTGTCAGAGCCACCAGGGAAGCCCCTGGTAACCAACAGCAGCTACTAATGTCTTTTCTTTTTGTCTTTTTTTTAAAAAAAATTAAAAAAGCCTATCTATTTATGCCAGTTTAATCTATTCTACAATATTATAAATACATTCCTAACAGTATGGTCTCATCAAGATCAAAACAGACACAGACTTTGAAGACAGTAAAGCAGAAATTCCCAAGTTACTTATAAATTTTAAAGTCCCTATACAGGCAGAGAACGGATCTAATACATGACAAATAAAGCCACCCATCTAATACAACCAGACATGCAGAGGACAGGACAGAGGGAGAGACAACAACTGTTATCCAACTGCTCAAGCATCGAGGACCTATGCATACATATTAGTCATTTGTAGCTGGTCTACTTCCTCTGCTGGAATAGGTATATATAATGTTAAAGGGTTTATAAAGTTCATTCCGCTATAAAATTAGCTGTCAGAGAGCCAAATACAAGGAATGTATTTATCCAAACTTATAGGGAACAGACGTGTGGTGTCCCTCAGCAGGATTCACTGTTCTATACCAAGTTTAAATTTATAACATTTCTTTCCAAAAGCAAAAGAAATTTTATATACTATCTATCAAATAATCTCAATTTCCAGGACTAAAATGGCAGAATACTGCTCTCAACACTGAAGTTGCTGACTACATCAAGCTGAGAAAATAAAGATATCTCACACAAACCATGTTCAAAAAGGACAGTGAAAACACTGATCACAATGAATGGAAAACTGATAAAAACAGGATGTTTTTTTTAAAAATTGCATAGATTTCTGATTTCACAATTTACTCAAATTTTCAGATCCATGATCTCACCTGATTTTCACACCAACTCTATGAGGAACGTAAATTACTATTACTCCCATTTTACCCATGAGAAAACAGATTTAAGTATACCACACTCAAAGATACAAGGCAACTACAAAGTGGGGAAAAGCTCTCCTCTAGCTTAGGAACAGTATGATGTATTTGAAAGAGCAAGATGTTAAAAAAAAAAAAAGCAAACAGATTCAAGAGCTACCCTTAAGTTCTGCTATAAGGAAGAGGGGGAAACGGGACAGTAGACAAATGTGGAGACAAGGGAGGGTTTTATTAAAACAAGGACAGTGTTTAGATAACTCTAGAAATGGAAAAATCAATGATGAAGAAAAGGAGACCCGATGGAGTGACGTCCTTTATAAATGAGTTTAGGATGTCGTGGGAAAGTGAAGGAACTGGCCTTAGATAGCACTATGCACAATACAAAGCTATCCCCACAATCAAGAGAGGCTGTCGGGTGGAGTGCGAGTGGGGCCATGTTGTTAGCACTGTCACCAAGCATACTGTGTGTTAGCTCAAACTCACATAACCTTCAAAACGATCCTGAGACGGCAGTATTTCTGTGGCTGTATTCTCAACTTTACTGATGAGGAAACAGGCACAAAACTGGGTAACTTGCCAAAGGTCACATCACATGGCAAGTGCTACAGCCAGGACTGAAAGTTAGGCGGCCTGGCTCAAGAGACATGCTACACCTGACCCTTGCAAGGGAGAGATTATAACCACTGGCTCTATTTTAGCTGGGCAAAAGTGGAAGCAGTAACATGAGGGGAGGGCCAGAGAAAAGCAGTATGGATCAAATGGATTCTAAGTCTCCTAAGAACTGGAAACAGAGGAACGTTAAAGTGAGGTACCAAAAACAGATTACTGTGGACAAGAGGAAGAGCTCCAGTTACTTGCTGTGATAAGAGCTAGTTACCACTCCTGGGTCTGAATAAATGAGTTAAGTAGAAGGAAAGGTCACCAGATGTGCAATTAATGAATGGAGATCAGACTGTGGACAAGACCATCATTCAAAGACAGTGAAACTACCAAGGCCAGAGAAGTTACTAATCATGCTGGTCTCCAATTCTTTTTAAAACACACATTATTACATATTTTTCACAATTCTGGTTTTTTGTTTTTTTTTTGTTTTTTTTAAACAATGCCTACCACAGGCTGTGACACTCAGAATTATTGCAATTGTTTTCACGTGTCTCCCATGCATTCCTCAATTCACTCAAATCTAACTTCTGGCCCCACCGCTTCAAGGAGACTCCTCACCCAGGTCACTTATGACCTCCAAGTTGCCAAAACCAAAAGTCATGTTCCTTGTTTTCATCTTACATTTTTGCAAGTAGCAGATACACTTGACCCTTTCCTTGTCTTTGAAACTTTTTTCTTCTCTTGGATTCTTCCTCCTTCAAAGGTTGCTCCTTGACTGCCTGACCTTTTCACTACTCAGTCTTCACATGGAACAGCACCCCAAGTTTCAGCCCTAAGCCCCATCCCATTCCACTCTCACCAAGGTTCCTCAACTCTAGTAGCTATAAGGGGTAATTTAGGCTCTTGGGCTCAATTTTGTCCAGAATGGGCACTGAAAAAGGTTGAGGCAAGATGATCTCATCCATTCCTATGGACTGAGGTCAAACACACATGTGGCTTGTCATGTCTCTAACCCCAGCCCAAATTTCCCTCTGGAATTGAAATTCGTATCAAATCTCCTTGTCATTTCCACCTAAATGTTTAGCAGGCATCTTAAATGTAAGTCTTTGAGTTCCTACCCCAATCCCTAAACCTGTTCCTCTCCCAACCCTTCATGTCTCAGCAAAGAACATGGTGTTCACACAAGTTATACAACTAAAACCTTTACTTAATCTTTGATTTCTCTACTTCCCCCACTACAACCCATCATCAGCTCTTCCCTTCCAACCATATCTCAAATCCCTCCAACTCTCTTTATATCTCTACTCTTACTTCCCTCGTCAAAACTTCAACTCTTGAGACTGTTGTGCAAGCCTCACTGCTCTTCGTACTGTCTGTTCTCCAGACAGCAAAGTAACCTTTCCAAATCATAAAAGAAATATTTTTTCTGCTCTGCTTAAAAGCCCCCAAAGGCTTTCTATTTTACAATGAAAATCTCCAGCTTATTACAAAGCCCTACAGGCCCTGGCCTCTTGCCTAACTCTAATCCCTCACCTCTCTTTCCCCTCACCTACTAGAACAACAAAACAGGCCTTTTTTGATTCCCAACGCACACCCTTGAAAGTCTTTCCCATCCCTCTGGGTCGTCCCAGTGGGCTGGTGCACTGGGACGACCCAGAGGGATGGAATGGGGAGGGAGGAGGGAGGAGGGTTCAGGATGGGGAACACATGTATACCTGTGGCGGATTCATTTTGATATTTGGCAAAACTAATACAGTTATGTAAAGTTTAAAAATAAAATTAAAAAAAAAAAAAAAAAAGAAAACACTCTCCCCATCTCTGAGTGCTTATTATTCAGATCTCAGTTTAAATGTCACCTTATTTAGAAAGGTCTTCTGTGACCAGTCAATTTAAAAGTAGCCACCCAGTCATGCACTATCACATTACCTCACCCTATTTCAATTCTCTACATAACTCTTACCATTATCTGGTTTTGAAAACTTGTTTTTGAACTGATTTATCCCACTATAACGTACACACCATGACAGCAGGACCTGACATTTTTAGTAAGTATTCAACCAATATTAAATAAATTAACATGCAAAGATTGAGGGATCACTGACTTGGCAATTCACCAAAAAATGTATTTAGTTCATTCAAAAGATCTTTACCAAACTGTTGTTGCTGTTGTTTAGTCTCTAAGTCATATCCGACTCTTTGCAACCCAATAGACTGTAGGCTCCTCTGTCCATGGGATTTCCCAGGCAAGGATACTGAAAGGGGTTGCCATTTCTTTCTCCAGGGGATCTTCCTGACCCAGAGATTGAACCCACATCAGCTGCATCAGCAGATGGATTCTCTACCACTGAGCCACCTGGAAAGCTCCCTTAAATGCTTCCTGTGTGCTAAGTACAGATGCAAGCCATGCCAGGTTTCCCAGGTACTTCCAGTATTTTGTTTTACCAAAATACCAAGAAGCCTTAGTTTTACCTCTGTGATATAGTATTTTAATACGTTAACAACTTAAAGGTTTTAATAATCTAGGAAACTTCCATAATAAGGCACTATCTCTAGCACAACTCTATTATAATACAATTAGTCATGATGGGAACAATGTGCTAAAAAATGATGGCTAGTAAATCCTATATACAGAACTAGTACTCAAGCAGTATTTTGCAGCGCAAATGTATCACAAAGTGAGATAATTCTTTGCAGAGTACTGTACAGAACATCAAATACACTGTCTATACTAATTAAAACTACTGTACTTTAGTAACTGTCTTATCAAAAACTTCCAATGTATACACATAGCTTTGTTGTGACTTATGTAGTATTTCAGCTTGTGCACTTCATGTCTCACCTCAAACTTACTGTTGTTTTTCCCCCAGTTATTTTATAAGAGGAGATGAATTATTATTCTAATAATAAAAAGATTTTTGTAATGGTTAACACGAAGGGCAGTGAAGGGCAATGGTCAAGGAAATGGCACAAAATGGCAACGTTAAGGTTTCACTGGTTTTAAACAAAAAGGCAGGGGAGGACTTTTAACATTCAAAAACCAAAGCAAGTAAGAACACCTTAAAAACAAATCTTGCTTTTTCTACTGTGTCCGTCTCCTATGCTATAGCCACTGACTGAGCTAAGACTATGTAAATATGTCTCCCCAAAAGCCCCAGACCATGTCTCCCGTGTCCTTGCATTCCTCTGGTTCTGCCAGTCAAAGCTCACTGAACATTTACTTGTTCAGCAAACGAATCACTCCCATGATTCCTCTTATCTCTCAGTCCTCTTTCACTCATTTTTGCTCCTACTCCTCTCAAGCTCACAAGAGTTTCTACACCAGCCATTTCAAGTTACTTAAGTAATTTAAGGTTCCTTAGTTACTTCTAGGTAAAAAATCAAACCTCTGAGTGGCCTACACATAGGTTTCAGACACCAAAATCTGTTCATTTTATGTGAATCTCCCTAAAAGTCTCACTAAAATCCTATTTTTTTCCCCTTTATTTTAAATTTATTTTCTTAATATCCTTGGCTATCTAGTTTTCACAAACAGGATACTTACAGTCTGCCGATAATTATATAATTTTCATTGCTTCTTTTCTTACTGGAAAGCTCTCAAATACGGTATTAAAAATAAATGTTAATTTAAAAATCACTATAAAGATGCAATTAAAATAGCTCTAATGTTTTCCCCATTTCTGAAATTTAAGTCCATTAAAGTAAAAACCCACAAGTCATTTTAAAGTAAATGTTCCAGAATATCCCAATTAAATGTTTTCATTTCTTGTCCCAGACTAACAATGTTAGGTTTTACATTTATATAAACAGCGGCACAATTATACTTGGACAAACAGCAACAAAAAACTGAAGAAGCAACTCTGTAACTAAGCTTTCTGAAAATCTACCTTCAGAAGTATGTTTATAATTCATATAAATAAAATGGAAAATAGCAACGTAGCTAATTATCTATACAAACACAAATAGTAACATAGCTAATTATCTATACAAACACAATATTGGCTCTAAGATAATGAATGCATAAAATGCCTAAAGAGCAATACAAATCTAGTAGAACATAAATGTTTCAGTGGAGCTGTAGAAAGTCACTGCATATCTTCAATAAACCCAGAAATATAAAACACCCCCCACACCCCCCCCCCCAAACCTTTAGGTTTCAATAATTCTGGAACTAATTGTGAACACCAGTTGGTAAAGTTCCTGCAGCACCAACATTACAAAAAACTAAAGTCAATAGCTATTTTATGGAAAAATTTGGCTGAAAACATTAAACAGCTGCATTTTCACTTCCATCCTTTAACTTATAAGTACACAATAAGCAGTAAAGGAATATTCAGGAAGAATTTGATGTTAGTAACAGCGATCCACAGGTGTTGTCAATTTTGAGGACACTGAATTTCTCATCAAAACTTGGTATCTCTTGCACCTTTTAAGAATTTATAATGTAGCATATTTACACATATAATTAAGTGCCTTGAACTAAAATCATTTTGTGCCACAATTTCAAAAAGCTTGGGAACTACATTTTTAAATAATTCAAGATGTAGAAAACTTCCTCCCTCAAAGGTACCCATTGATTAATAATCGATTTCATTTACTGACCACCAATTAAATACTATTTAATCTTCACGTCTTTGTAAAACAGGTACATAGCAAATTATGTTAGAGCCGCAAATGGGAGCTCAGGTTTATTTAATTAACCAACACCAAGTAGACCTGGATGGATGTGAGAGTTGGGACTATAAAGAAAGCTGAGCGCTGAAGAATTGATGCTTTTGAAGTGTGGTGTTGGAGATTCTTTAGAGTCCCTTGGACTGCAAGGAGATCCAACCAGTCCATCCTAAAGGAAATCAGTCCTGAATATCAGTGGATGGACTGATGCTGAAGCTGAAACTCCAATACTTGGCCACCTGATGCAAAATGACTCATTGGAAAAGACCCTGATCCTGGGAAAGATTGAAGGCAGGAGGAGAAGGGGACGACAGGGGATGAGATGGTTGGATGGCATCACCGACTCAACGGACATGAGTAAGTAAGCTCCGGGAGTTGGTGATGCAGGGAGGCCTGGCATGCTGCGGTCCATAGGGTCGCAAAGAGTCGGAAACGACTAAGCGACTTTACTGAAGGCCCCCGACATCCACCAAAATTGAATCAATTATTTTGAAAAATACAGACGGGCAGAAAGTTGCTGCTGTAAATACAGCACTGTGACAACCTCAAAGGTGTACAGACTCACACAAGAAGTCAGTTTACACTGAATGGCAATTTTTAGATCTTGGCATAAAGTTGTACTGATTTCAACACAATGGCTTTTTGCAGTCACAAATACAGAGGATGACATGAAAATTTAACACGTGAAGTTCGAGTCGTTCAAGAGTTTACAGAAGAGATTCAGAGTTTTTATTTTATTTCTCTTCTGAAAGGCTGTTATTTGAGGGTTGGGTGCAGACTTCCGATCCTACAATTTCAAGGCTTCTAACACAGGAACTTGCTAATCTGGAGTTAAGTTTGCGCCTGGATTTTATTGGAAGGGCTCTAATGCAACAACCTTCACCACCAAAAAGGCCTCGAAGTGCAATCTACGTATGGGTGTGGGCTGGGTGGCGGGAGAACTGCAGAGAAACGATTCAAGATTTATGCAAATAAAAGGGTCACCAATTCTGCGGCGAAGAGGGCAAAAAAGGCATTTTCACCACCCCTCACACTCACACTCTGCGGCTGACGGAACCTGATACCATTTTATTTAAGGCTCATTATCTCCAGTTACCACCTCCAAGACCTCACCGCCTAACCAGGTCCACGCAGGGATAGTGGCGACGCCTACCTCTCCCTCCCTAACCTGTGCACCCACACCCGGGAGCCCAGATCGACCGCCCAGGCCACCCTGACCTCCCCTCCCCCTCTGGCCCCTCCACCGAGAGCGCCCAGGCCGAGGCCTCCGGTGCCCCGCTAACGTGTGCTTCACGCCATATGCCACCCGGGCTTCAGTGTCCGACCACTGCTTCCCCTCACTCCTGCCACAAAGCCCACAGCCCACCCTGAAGGTTCAGTGGGCCGCACGCTGCCAGGTCCCTGGCCCTACCCGCGCCCGGAGCCCGCAGGCCTCATAAGCGCCCGGGTCCCTAGACCCTCCGCTCGCCATGCCGTCTCGGGTGCACCGCGGCTCTACCTGCTCAAGCTCCGCTCGAAGCTGAGGTCGAGGCCCCGCACGCGGTCCCGCCGCGCCATCCCCAGCCCAGGCCCTCCCGGCCCCTCGCGCGGACCGCCCCCGCTCCGGGCCGGGCCCAGCGCGCCCCGCCGCACTCACCGTCTCGTCGGGGTCGATGTCGATCTTGAAGGTCTGCTGCTGGAGGGTCTTCAGGGTGACCAGCATGGTGCCGCCGCGCAGCTCCGCTGCCGGGCCTGCTCCGGGTGCTGGCCGCTGGGCGGGGTCTGTGGCCTGGCGGGGCCCCGGGGTCGCCCGCGCTCCTCGCGCACTCGGGAGGAAGGCGGTGGGGGTGGGGGCTTGTCACATTCGCCCTGCAGAGCGGCCTCTCCCCCAGCCCTGGCCCCCGGCCGCGCCGCTGCCTCCGCGACTGCGGCCTTCCTCGCGAGCTCGGGCCACCGTGCTTCCTCACGCGCCCGGTTACCAGCCAGTGGGTCTGTCGGGAGCGCGAGGGGCTCTGCGAAAACAGCAGAGAATCCGCTAGCTCACCACAGGCTGGTGGCCGCCATCATCGTGACTCGCCGAGACTCGCCCTCCCCCCACCACCCTAAAAACCTGGGGGGATGGGGCCGGGCTGGCGGAGCGCGCAGGCGTAGGGTGCGGCGAGGCTGTGCGCAGGCGCAACCAAGAACTCCGCCCCGGAATTGGGGCGGGGTGGATTGCCGCTCTGGAATGCCGGCCGCCTGGATGGCGCGTGCGCAGGCGCAGTCAGTGGGCGTCTTGTTGTGGGGGCGCTCAGGGCTTCCTCGTCTCGTCTGTTTCTGGGGCCTTCTCCCGCTCGCTGTCGCTCCGCCTACGTGCAGACTCCGCCCGGTTGCCTGAGTTGCGCAATCCGTAGCCGGGGAAGCGCTACGTGGAGACACGACAGAGTGGCTGGCGAGCCTTGGAACTGGGGAACTAGAGGACGGTAGGTCGAGGCGAGGTTTAAGTGAGAGGGTCGCGGGCAACCAGCGTAGTGGGCCAGCGCTTGCAGGGTGCTTGCTATGTGGCTGAACCCTTATGCTGGGATTCATTTATCCTGAGATCTCTGACTTCAGCGCCAGACCACGTTAATGGACCTTGCGCCTAAATATAAGATCAAGTTATATCACTTCCCCAGGCAGATGTGTCCAATGGCGCCTCATGAGTAAAAGTCAAAGTTCCTAGAACTGGATACACAGCCCCTACCTCTTGCATCTTATTCTCTCGGCTTGCACTAGACGTTGTTGGTGGATGTTCAGCAAATGCTCTCAACCTGAGAGTCTACCTTCACCCTTGCTGTTTCCGCTCTGAGTCCTCTTCCTCGATACCTGGGTGGCTCGACTTCTCACTTCCTTCCAATCTTTGCTCAGATGTCGCCTTCTCAGGGAGATCGACTCTGGATACCGGACTTAAAACAGCAACTTCCCGAGTTCCGTTACCCTGCTGTGTCTTCTATAGCACTTCAGTTCAGTCGCTCAGTCGTGTCCGACTCTCTGCGACCCCATGGGACTGCAGCACGCCGGGCTTCCCTGTCCATCACCAACTCCCGGAGCTTACTCAAACTAAAGTCTATCGGGTCGGTGATGCCATCCAACCATCTCATCCTCTGTCGTCCCATTAATACATATTTATTGGGTTTATCATCTTTCTCCCTTCAATAAATCACAGGCAAGCTGCACAAAGGCAAAGATTTTGTTGTGTTGCGTGATGCAGCCCTAGCACGAAGAAACAAGCCTCAACTTCATTGATTATTGGAGGGGAGCGTTGAATAATGTATGTAAAATCTTTGTACGAGAACGCAGAGTTAGTAGCCCATAAGTACATAGCTGTTTGTAGTACACCCATTTCAGATAAGAAAACTGAAGTATAGAGATGATGAAAAAGGTACCTGGAGTCACCCACCTGCTAAGTGGCAGGTCCAGAATCTGAATCCAAGCAGAATGACTCCAAAGTCCATGCTCCTAGGTGCCTGGCATTCCTCTCTCTTAATTACGTACCCTGCTGCACATTTAGGGGCTTCCCTGATAGCTCAATGGCAACCCACTCCAGTACTCTTGCCTGGAAAATCCCATGGATGGAGGAGCCTGGCAGGCTGCAGTCCATGGGGTCGCGAAGAGTCAGACAGGACTGAGCGACTTCACTTTCACTTTCCACTTTCATGCATTGGAGAAGGAAATGGCAACCCACTCCAGTGTTCTTGCCTGGAGAATCCCAGGGATGGCGGAGCCTGGTGGGCTGCCATCCATGGGGTTGCACAGAGTCGGACACGACTGAAGTGACTTAGCAGCTGACAGCTCAGGCGGTAAGGAATCCGCCCGGAATGCGGAGACCAGGGTTCGATTCCTGGGTCGGGAAGATCCCCTGGAGAAGGGATAGGCTACCCACTCCAGTATTCTTGGGCTTCCCTTCTGGCTCAGCTGGTAAAGAAACCTCCTGCAATGTGGGAGCCTTGGGTTCGGCTGCACATTTAACTTAAAGTAATTCAAATGCAAAGTTACAGTTCTGTCACTAGCTGTGTGACTAATTGCAAATTACCCCCACTATACCAGCATCCTCACTGATAAAATGTCACTGCTTGGTTTTCTGTGGATTCTAGGAGCTCAGATCTAATTCTTCCATGGAACTTTGCTTGACCAGCCTCCCTCTCCACTAACCTCCTGTTGTCCTGTTCAGACCACATGTCTCCCTGTATTGTAATTCAGCATCTAACCCTCCACCCTCTGAATTTCCCTATATCTATTGTTAGTCACCAGGTGATCTCATCTTATCCCTTGTTTTGAAATACCTCTCTCCTGGACTTTTCCCCTTAGCTATCGTTAGCTGATTGCCTGCACAGTATCTTTTTAAAAAATATTTATGTATTTAGCTGTGCTGGGTCTTAGCTGCGGCACATGGGATCTTTCGTTGCAGTGTACAGGCTTAGTTGCCCTGTAGCATGTGGATCTAAGTTTCCCAGATCAGAGATCCAACTCGCCCCCTCATTTGGAAGGCAGATTCTTAACCACTGGACCACCAGGGAAGTCCCAACACAATATCTTGACTTGAAATATAATTAGCCTCTGAGACTTAACATGGCCAAACAGAACCATTGACCCCCTCTGGGCCTCCCTTCCCCCTGAATCCTGTTCTCCCAGTTTCCCCCCATCATAGTTCATGGCACCGCCATCTACCCACATGCTCAGACCAAGAATCTAGTCATCATGCCTGATAAGTCTCTTCCCTCTCTTCTTCCCCACACCAGCCACCACATCTAATCCATTACCAAGTCCTATCAACTTTATTCTCCAAGTTATATCCCCAAGTCAGCCATTTCTCACCATTTTGACTTCTAAAACCCTAGGCTAGTCCATCAATATCTTTCATTTCAGTTCATCTTTCCAAGAGTCATGACCTATTCTTTGTGACCCCAGAGACTGCAGCATGCCAGGCTTCCCTGTCCAGCACCAACTCCTGAAGCTTGCTCAAACTCATGCCATCCAACCACCTCATCCTCTGCCATCCTCTTCTCCTCCTGCTCTCAACTTTTCCCAGCATCAGGGTCTTTTCAACATCTTTCACCTGCCTCCAAAGTGGTCTCTCCGCTTCTACTCTTTTTCAGCCTCCTCAGCAGTCAGAGTGGTCTTTTTCAGATACAAATCATGTCACATCTGTTCTTAAAACCTAATTATACTTAAGAATAAAATTCAAACTCCTTACCTGACCTTGCAAATTTACCTGACCTTGAACACTTCATGCAAATATGGGCTCAGGAAAGGACAGAAATGCTATGGACCTAACAGAAGCAGAGGATATTAATAAGAGGTGGCAAGAATACACAAAAGAACTGTACAAAAAAGATCTTCACGACCCAGATAATCACGATGGTGTGATCACTGACCTAGAGCCAGACATCCTGGAATGTGAAGTCAAGTGGGCTTTAGGAAGCATCATTACGAACAAAGCTAGTGGAAGTGATGGAATTCCAGTTGAGCTCTTTCAAATCCTAAAAGATGATGCTGTGAAAGTGCTGCACTCAATATGCCAGCAAATTTGGAAAACTCAGCAGTAGCCACAGGACTGGAAAAGGTCAGTTTTCATTCCAATCCCAAAGAAAGGCAATGCCAAAGAATGCTCAAACTACCACACAATTGCACTCATCTCACACACTAGTAAAGTAATGTTCAAAATTCTCCAAGTCAGTCTTCAGCAATATGTGAACCGTGAACCAGATCAAATTGCCAACATCTGTTGGATCATTGAAAAAGCAAGAGAGCCAGAAAAACATGTATTTCTGCTGTATTGACTATGCCAAAGGCTTTGACTGTGTAGATCACAATAAACTGTGAACAATTCTTCAAGAGATGGGCATACCAGACCACCTGACCTGCCTCTTGAGAAATCTGAATGCAGGTCAGGAAGCAATAGTTAGTACTGGACATGGAACAACAGACTGGTTCCAAATAAGAAAAGGAGTACGTCAAGGCTGTATATTGTCACCCTACTTATTTAACGTGTATGCAGACTACATCATGAGAAACGCTGGGCTGGATGAAGCATAAGCTGGAATCAAGATTGCCGGGAGAAATATCAATAACCTCAGATATGCAGATGACACCACCCTTACGGCAGAAGGTGAAGAAGAACTAAAGAGCCTCTTGATGAAAGTGAAAGAGGAGAGTGGAAAAGTTGGCCTAAAGCTCAACATTCAGAAAACAAAGATCATGGCATCTGGTGCCAACACTTCATGGCAAATAGATGGAAAAACAGTGGAAACAGTGGCAGACTTTATTTTGGGGGGCTCCAAAATCACTGCAGTTAGTGACTACAACCATGAAATTAAAAGACACTTACTCCCTGGGAGAAAAGTTATAACCAACCTAGACAGCATATTCAAAAGCAGAGACGTTACTTTTCCAACAAAGGTCCATCTAGTCAAGGCTATGGTTTTTCCAGTAGTCATGTATGGATGTGAGAGTTGGACTATAAAGGAAGCTGAGCCCCGAAGAATTGATGCTTTTGAACTGTGGTGTTGGAGAAGACTCTTGAGACTCCCTTGGACTTCAAGGAAATCAGTCCAGTCAATCCTAAAGGAAATCAACCCTGAATATTTATTGGAAGGACTGATGCTGAAGTTGAAGCTCCAATACTTTGGTCACCTGATACAAAGAACTGACTCATTAGAAAAGACCCTGATGCTGGGAAAGATTGAAGGCAGGAGGAGAAGGGGACGACAGAGGATGAGATGGTTGGATGGCATCATTGACTCAATGGACATGAGTTTGAGCAAGCTCTGGGAGTTGGTGATGGACACGGAAGTGTGGTGTGCTGCAGTCCCTGGGGTCGCAAAGAGTCGGACAGGACTGAGCGACTGAACCTAACTGACCTGACCTTGGGGAGGTCACATGATCTGCCAAACTCTCTGGCCTTATCTCTTCCCTTCTCCCTCTCATTCATCATCATCCCTCTGCACCACCTTTCTTTCATACCCCGAACAGACCAGGCTGGTACTAATCTCTTGGCCTTTGCATTTGAGTTTATTTCAGCTTGAAATTCTCTTCCCAGATGTTTGAATGACCAACTTTTCATCATTCAGGCCCAAGTCATAATTAACTTTCTCAAATTTCTCCAGCAACTTTAAGAATATATAATAAACATACATTAACCCTTAGGCAAGGCACCATTCAAGGCACTTTCCATGGAACCTCATATCTGAGCCCCACCAAACTATGTGGTATCTGCAGCAGTAGTGCGTGCGTGCGAAGTCACTTCAGCCATGCCCGACTCTGTGCTACCCTATGGACTATAGCCTGCCAGGCTTCTCTGTCCATGGGACTCTCCAGGAAAGAATACTGGAGTGGGTTGCCATGCCATCATCCAGGGGATCTTCCCAACCCAGAGATCAACCCTGTTATGTATTCTGTATTGGCAGGTGGTTTCTTTTATCACTAGGGCCACCAAGGAAGCCCATCTATAATTCAGTTCAGTTCAATCACTCAGTCATGTCTGACTCTTGGCAACCCCAGGGACTGCAGCACACCAGGCTTCCTTGTCCATCACCAACTCCTGGAGCTTGCTCAAACTCATGTCCATTGAGTCAGTGATGCCATCCAACCATCTCATCCTCTGTCGTCCCCTCCTCTTCCCGCTTTCAGTCTTTCCCAGCATCAGTCTTTTCCAGTGAGTCAGTTCTTTGTATCAGGTGACCAAAGTATTGGAGCTTCAGCTTCAGCATCAGTCCCTCTAATGACTATTCAGGACTGATTTCCTTTAGGATGGACTGGTTTGATCTTGCAGTCCAAGGGACTCTTCAAGAGTCTTCTCCAGCACCACAGTTCAAAAGCATTAGTTCTTTGGTGTCCAGCTTTCTTTATAGTCCAACTCTCACATCCATACATGAGTACTGGAAAAACCATAGCTTTGACTAGATGGACCTTTGTCGGCAAAGTGATGTCTCTGCTTTTTAATATGCTGTCCAGGTTTGTTGTAGCTTTTCTTCCAAGGAGCAAGTATCTTTTAATTTCATGGCTGCAGTCACCATCTGCAGTGATTTTGGAGCCCAAGAAAATAAAGTCAGTTTCCATTGTTTCCCCATCTATTTCCCATGAAGTGATGGGACCAGATGCCCTGATCTTAGTTTTCTGAATGTTAACTTTTAAGCCAGCTTTTTCATTCTCTTCTTTCACTTTCATCAAATGGCTCTTTAGTTCTTCTTTGCTTTCTGCCATAACGGTGGTGTCATCTGCATATCTGAGGTTATTAATATTTCTCCTGGCAATCTTGATTCCAGCTTGAGTTTCATCCAGCCCAACATTTCGCACAATGTGCTCTGCATATAAGTCAAATAAACAGGGTGACAATATACAGCCTTGACGTACTTGTTTCCCAATTTGGAACCAGTCCATTGTTCCGTGTCTGGTTCTAACTTTCTTCTTGACCTGCATGCAGATTTCTCAGGAGGCAGGTGAGATGGTCTGGTATTCCCATCTCTTGAAGAATTTCCCACAGTTTGTTGTGATCCACACAGTCAAATTCCATCTACAATAGAACCCTTGTTTAAATTTTTTCATGGCTCTACCTGAAATTATTATTTTTTATTATCTTGGCTAAATAGTACAAGTTGGGCAGGCTATATGCCTCCATGTCTGATATAGGTGTGTTTGCCTAGAGTCCCACAGTTCACATAACAGATGATGGGACCCCCTCCAACTCACCAGTGCAAAGGCCACCAAGGTGAGAGTGCTTATGAGCAAAGCCTTGTAGGATAGGCCTTGAGCTTCTTCAGTAGCTGTTGAGCCAAAATATAAAGATGGAAGGCTGTCATTACTTCCAAATACTTGATAACAAGCCAGGGAATTTTACTTGCATTTTTGGAAGTTGGTCAAATGATTTCAGGGAAGAAGATGAGCAAGCAGAGATGCAACAGCTACTGACTTAGAAAATACTGGGGTAGAAAATGCCAGAGTCCAAGCCATTCATTCACTCATCAGGTAATTCTTGAGACTTTCTCCATGCCAGAAGCTGTTCTAGGTGCTGAGGATACAATAAGGAGAAAAGTCTCTGCCCTCATGGAGTTTGTATTTTAGTGGAATAATAGATAATAAACTAAAAATCAAAATTATAACAGAGGGGGTACTGATAAGTACTATTTTTTTTAAAGAACATGAAGAAGATCAATAGTGCTGAAAAAAGATATACTTGCTACAGAGAATGTGCCAGCTATTTTTCATTCCCCTCCCTCACCTTCTTTTTAAAAAATATTTTTTCGGCTGCATCAGGTCTTAACTGCAGCACGCAGGATCTTCATTTCCTCATGCAGGATCTTCATTTCCTCATGCAGGATCTTCATTTCCTCATGCAGGATCTTTCACTGGGGCACAAGGACTGTCTGGTTGTAGCTCATGGCCTCAGTAGTTACAGCACGTGGGCTTAGTTGTGGCACGTGGGATCGTAGTTCCCCACCCAGGGGTCAGGCCCACAGCCCCTGCCTTGAAAGTCAGTCAGCGTCAGTGTTAGTGGTTCACTCTTGTCTGACTCCTTGCGACCCCATGGACTATATAGTCCCCTAGGCTCTTCTGTCGGAGAAGGCAATGGCACCCCACTCCAGTACTCGCCTGGAGAATCCCAGGGACGGGGGGAGCCTGGTGGGCTGCCGTCTGTGGGGTCCCACAGAGTTGGACACGACTGAAACGACTTAGCAGCAGCCGCAGCAGGCTCTTCTATCCATGGAATCCTCTAGGCAAGAATACTGGAATGGGATGCCATTTCCTTCTCTAGGGGATCTTCCTGACCCAGGGATTGAACCCAGGTCTCCCACATTGCAGGCAGATTCTTTACCATCTGAACCACTTGGGAAGCCCTCCTGCATTGCAAGGCAGATTCTTAACCACTGGGCTGCCAGGGAAGTCCCCCCTTCCCCATCTTCTTTCTTACCCCTTCTTCACCCTGCAGTTGGTCCCAAGAAGACTACCCTGTATGGGTTTCCACAGTTGGCTTCTCAGGGAGTCTTAGCAGGAGAGGACTGAGGGAGGAGAGTGAAATTAGGTGTGTAGTTGGCAGTGCTCTTGATACAGGATAATTGCTTCTGTATGGCCTTCCATGTGACTCTGTCCTTCCAGGTTCTGGTGAGTGCTCCCTAGAGGGCCCTACTTCTCACTGCAGGGTGCTGTCCTGCCCTTGTAGTGTGCCTGTACACTTCCCTACATCATTGTGAAGAGTCCCTTTATTGAATCTCCCTGGATTACACCTTGTTAGTTTCATAGGACTGCTAAAACAAAGTACCACGAACCGAGTGGCTTAAAACAACAAAAAGTTATTGTCTCACAGTTTTGGGGGCTAGAAGTCCAAAATTAAGATGTTGGTAAGGCAATGCTCTCTCTGATACCTGACACACGGATTCTTCGTGGCTTCTTCCTAGCTTCTGGTGGCTTGCTGGCAATCATTGGCATTCTGTGGCTTCCTGCACCACCTTGATCTCTGCCTCCATCATCATCTGATGTTCTCCTCTTGTATATCTGTCCCTCTGTCTCTTCTTATAAGGACAGGAACAGAATAGGAAAAACTCTTATTGTGTCTCCTCTACTCACTGCTCTATTACTACTTTTAATATTTTCTTCTGAACACCAAATTATTATTAGTTAGTTCAGTCGCTCAGTTGTGTCCGACTCTTTGCGACCCCATGAACTGCAGCACGCCAGGCCTTCCTGTTCATCTCCAACTCCTGGAGTCCACCCAAACCCATGTCCATTGAGTCAGTGATGCCATCCAACCATCTCATCCTCTGTCATCCCCTTCTCCTCCTGCCCTCAATCTTTCCCAGCATCAGGGTCTTTTCAAATGAGTCAGCTCTTCGCATCAGGTGTCCAGAGTATTGGAGTTTCAGCTTCAACATCAGTCCTTCCAATGAACACCCAGGAGTGATATCCTTTAGGATGGACTGGTTGGATCTCCTTTCAGTCCAAGGGACTCTCAAGAATCTTCTCCAGCACCACAGTTCAAAAACATCAGTTCTTCAGTGGTCAGCTTTCTTCACAGTCCAACTCTCACATCCATACATGACCACTGGAAAAACCATAGCCTTGACTAGATGGACCTTTGATGGCAAAGTAATGTCTCTGCTTTTTAATATGCTGTCTAGGTCGGTCATAACTTTCCTTCCAAGGAATAAGCATCTTTTAATTTCATGGCTGGAATCACCATCTGCAGTGATTGTGGAGCCCCAAAAAACAAAGTCAGCCACTGTTTCCACTGTTTCCCCATCTATTTGCCATGAAGTGACGGGACCAGATGCCACAATCTTAGTTTTCTAAATGTTGAGCTTTCAGCCAACTTTTTCACTCTCCTCTTTCACTTGCATCAAGAGGCTCTTTAGTTCCTCTTCACTTTCTGCCATAAGGTTGGTTTCATCTGCATATCTGAGGTGATCACCAAATAGGTGGGTTTTCTTTCTCCACACCAAGTAATTCTCCAGTTCTCTGTGGACACCAGCTGGGCATCCTACAGTGTGATTCAGTCCTGGCACTACCTGGAGTTAGTGTCTGATCCCACATGCCTTCCCTGGTTACTCAGATGGTAAAGAATCCGCCTGTAGTGCGGGAGACCTGGGTTGACCCCTGAGTTGGGAAGATCCCCGGAAGAAGGGAATGGCAATTCACTCCAGGATTCTTACCTGGGAAATCGCGTGGACAGAGGAGCTGGGAGGGCTACAGTCCATAGGGTCACAAAGAGTCAGACACAACTGAGCAACTGAGAATGCAGGCATGCATGTAGTAGCTGCAGCTTGTAGTTCATTGGGACCATTGCTGTGTCCCCTCACAGAGTACTCCCCCTTTGAAGACCAAGACTTCTAACTGCACAGGTTTCAAAGATATGGGACCAGAAAGGTCCTCAGTGGGTCACTGGGAGTGGTAAATGGGCCCATTCCTGCTTTCCTGTCTTGATTTCTGGACCATCTGGTCTTCCTGCTGGGGACACAGTACCCTGTAGGACACTTTTATTCAGTCTGTAGGTTCTACCCTGGAGAATAAGGCCTTGTTCTTGCACAGTATTGCCCCTGATAGTGAAAATGAAAGGTGCTCAGTCGTGTCTACTCTTTGAGACCCTATGAACTATACAGTCCATGGAATTCTCCAGGACAGAATACTGAAGGGGGTAGCCTTTCCCTTCTCCAGGGCACCTTCCCAACCCAGGGATCAAACCCAGGTCTCCCACATTGCAGGCGGATTCTCTACCAGCTGAGCCAAAAGGATTGCCCCTGAGATGGTACTTCATCTGCCCCACCAGCAGCTTGTTCCGTCACTCTCTCAGGTTGGCACTTCTGGGGAAGGTGGTGTGTGGTAAGACCAATAGATCCCGTGAACATGGGATCACTCCCAAACCTCCTTCACTGTGAAGCGGGTCCCCTGGTTGGATGCTGTTATGGGTAGGGTTCTGGTCTACGTGTCAGGCACTCTGTAAACTGCAGAATGGTAGAGGCTGAAGCTCTTGTACTTCTTAATACAAACCTGTACTCAGGATAATTATCTGTTCTTGTGGGAACAAATTGCTTGGCCTTCCAGGATACAAAGGATCCTATGAAGTCAACTTGTTGCCATGTGACCAGTAGGTCCCTCAGAGAATAGTACCAGATTGGGAATTCATCTCTGGTCTCTCTTTCTGGCAGGTTGGACATTCAGAGGTGATCGTGGCTAGACCACCGTTACCGAGAGGTCATGCCGAGAGGCCATGCGTTGTCTTCACCTCTGCCACCACGGTCACTGCACTCAAGTGCCTATCATGTTTCCACTCTTGCTTCCTTATAGTCTATTCTAGATTTAATAGCTATATTCTTTTTAAAATATAGATCAGTTCATTACTGTTCAAAACCCTGTACTAGCTTCCTATTTCAATCAGTAAAATCTCAAATCTTTACATCGCTCCTCTCTCTCCATCCTCTTTGTTACTTTTCTGATGTCATCAGCTATATATTTCCCCAGGTGCAATCCGCTGCAGCCTTGCTGTCCCTTGAGTTCACCAGGTCCACTGTAATCTGGTCTTTTGATCTCTTCTTCCCAAGACAGTCTTGTACTGGCTCTCTCCCTCACATCCTCCAATTATTGCTCAAATATTCAACTTCTCAATGAACCCTGCTCTGACCGCTTGACCACCCTATTTGCTATGACAATGTCCATTTCCCAATCAACACTCCCTATACTCCTTACCCTGCTCTCCTCCTCTTTGAAGACACTATATTGTTTATTTATTTATTATGTTTCTTTAGTGTCTCTCTCCCATGCTAGAAGACAGGGATCTTTGTCTGTTTTACTTGTTCAGATTCTGTAAGCACCAGGAGGAGTGCCAGGAACAGAGAAAGAACTCAACGGTGAAAGGAAAATTCAGCCACTCGTTAAAAAAAAAAGGCATATTAAAACAAGGTGATATTGTTATGTGTTAAAATGTAAAAGTAAGACTCACCTCCAATAATATTATAAATTATTATAATATTATAAAATTATAAATAATAAAACTGTATGACAAAAAATGTCTTCATAGTTTTCTGGTGACTTTACAGTTTGTTACATTCTTTTGGAAAGCCATTTAGCCTTATGAAAATAAAAGTGAAGTCACTCAGTTATGTCCGACTCTTTGTGATCCCATGGACTAGCCCACCAGGCTCCTCAGTCCATGGGATTTTCCAGGCATGAATACTGGAGTGGGTTGCCATTTCCTTCTCCAGGGGATCTTCCCAACCCAGGGATCGAACCCGGGTCCCCACATTGTAGACAGACGCTTTACCGTCTGAGCCACCAGGGAAGTCCATAGGTGTTCTTAACTCTTGGAATTTCAACTCTTGTATGTGTGCTCATGCGTGCTCAGTCACTAAGTCGTGTATGACTTTGTGACCCCATGGACTGTAGCCCGCCAGTCTCTTCTGTTCATGGGATTTCCCATGCGAGAATACTGGAATGGGTTGCCATTTCTTCCTTGACCCTGGAATTGAACCTATGTCTCCTGCATTGGCAGGTGGATTCCCTACCACTGAGTCACCTAGGAAGCCCATTAACTCTTATACACATTACATGAATACCTCTGAAACTACTTTTCTCAGCTTAGCTATCTAACTGTGATTAGAAAAGTTGATGCAGTGGTGCAGTCAGCTGGCCACGGGGTCAGGGGCTCAAGGTTCACATGTTTTATGTTTAAACAGTATCGTTTATATAACCAAACAGTCTCTCTTTTTTCATTTCAACTGAATTTCTCATTAATTTTGCAAGAGAGTAGAAAAATTGTTTCACAAAACAAGTTGTGAAATAGACCTTTTGCTAAAGTTCAATATGTTTAAATAGTTTTGGTTCTTTTGTTTTTTCTCCAATTTAACATTCCTTTTCTCATTTAGCAGGTTTTTTTTTATTACTAGCTAAAGCTGATTTTAATACATGATATATTGCAAGTATACCTGACTTGTCTTTTGAGCTAAAAAGCGTAGCTGGCTTTTTGTTGAAATCATGTTTATGTGTTAATTACTTTATTGTCATTTATTTTCCTGTATTTATTGGGAAGCAGTTATATGCCAGGCCCTACCTGTGTCTGATCTGCCTTTTGAGAAATTTGTATGCAGGTCAGGAAGCAACAGTTAGAACTGGACATGGAACAACAGACTGGTTCCAAATAGGAAAAGGAGTACGTCAAGGCTGTATATTGTCACCCTGTTTATTTAACTTATATGCAGAGTACATCATGAGAAACGCTGGCCTGGAAGAAACACAAGCTGGAATCAAGATTGCTGGGAGAAATATCAATAACCTCAGATATGCAGATGACACCACCCCTATGGCAGAAAGGGAAGAGGAACTAAAAAGCCTCTTGATGAAAGTGAAAGTGGAGAGTGAAAAAGTTGGCTTAAAGCTCAACATTCAGAAAACGAAGATCATGGCATCCAGTCCCATCACTTCATGGGAAATAGATGGGGAAACAGTAGAAACAGTGTCAGACTTTATTTTCTTGGGCTCCAAAATCACTGCAGATGGTGACTGCAGCCATGAAATTAAAAGACGCTTACTGCTTGGAAGGAAAGTTATGACCAACCAAGATAGCATATTCAAAAGCAGAGACATTACTTTGCCAAAAAAGGTTCGTCTAGTCAAGGCTATGGTTTTTCCTGTGGTCATGTATGGATGTGAGAGTTGGACTGTGAAGAAGGCTGAGCGTTGAAGAATCGATGCCTTTGAACTGTGGTGTTGGAGAAGACTCTTGAGAGTCCCTTGGACTGCAAGGAGATCCAACCAGTCCATTCTGAAGGAGATCAGCCCTGGGATTTCTTTGGAAGGAATGATGCTCAAGCTGAAACTCCAGTACTTTGGCCACCTCATGTGAAGAGTTGACTCATTGGAAAAGACTCTGCTGCTGGGAGGGATTGGGGGCAGGAGGAGAAGGGGACGACAGAGGATGAGATGGCTGGATGGCATCACTGACTTGATGGACGTGAGTCTGGGTGAACTCCGGGAGTTGGTGATGGACAGGGAGGCCTGGTGTGCTGCGATTCATGGGGTCTCAAAGAGTCGGACGCGACTGAGCGACTGAAGTGACTGACTGAACTATGTTTGATGGCTGTCTGAATCTCTGCCCTCAGGAAGTTACTACAAAGGTCTCTGCCATGTGCCGGGACCGAGGCTGATTCCAGGAAGGCAAAAAAGCCTGATTGGCTTTTAATGAGGTAGGAGATGGACACAGGCATCCAACATCTTTTCAGTTCTCTATCTCCCTTTCACAGCTGGTCATCTAATCTCTGTATTGGTCACATGTTCTAAAAATTATAGTATCTTGTCATAAATGAAACTGAATAAATTAGTGTAATCCTATGGGCTTCTCTAAAGAAACTTTAGAGCATTTAAAAAGTTTTTTCTACTTTAAATGGAAAGCATGTTTTCCTTTTCCCAGACCCGTTTATTATTTGTGCTTCTGCAATACATGCAATATGTGTTTTGCAGAGCTGTTACACTATACATATATATATATATATATATATAATATATATATATGTATAATTTTTATTTAACTATTTTAATTTTTGGCTGCACTGGGTCTCATTGCTGCATGACGGCTTCTCTCTAGTTGCCTCAAATGCAACTACTCTCTAGTTGCAGTGCATGGGCTCCTCATTGCAGTGGCTTCTCTTGTTGTAGAGCACAGGCTCCAAATAAATAAATAAATTTTAAAATAAGATATATCACCAGAACCAGACATGGAACAATGGACTGGTTTCAAATTGGGAAAGGAGTACGTCAAGGCTATATATTGTCACCCTGCTTATTTAACTTCTATGCAGAGTACATCATGTGAAATGCCAGGCTGGATGAATCACAAGCTAGAATCAAAATTGCCAGGAGATATGCAGATGATACCACTCTAATGGCAGAAAGCAAAGAGGAACTAAAGAGCCTCTTGATGTAGGTAAAAGAAGAGAGTGAAAAAGCTGGCTTAAAACTCAACATTCAAAAAACTAAGATCACAGCATCCAGTCCCATCACTTCATGGCAAGTAGATGGGGAAAAATGAAAACAGCGGCAGATTTTATTTTCTTGGGCTCCAAAATCCCTATGGACAGTGACTGCAGCCACAAAATTAAAAGACGCTTGCTCCTTAGAAGGAAAGCCATGACAAACCTAGACAGCGTATTAAAAAGCAGAGACATCACTTTGCTGACAAAGGTCCATCTAGTCAAAGCTATGGTTTTTCCAGCAGTCATGTATGGATGTAAGAGTTGGACCATAAAGAAGGCTGAACACCAAAGAATTGATGCTTTTGAACTGTGGTGCTGGAGAAGACTCTTGAGAGTCCCTTGGACTGCAAGGAGATCAAATCAGTCCATCCTAAAGGAAATCAGTTCTGAATATTCATTGGAAGGACTGATGCTGAAGCTGAAGCTCCAATACTTTGGCCACCTTATGCAAAGAACCAACTCACTGGAAAAGACCTTGATGCTGGGAAGGATTGAGAGCAGGAGGAGAAGAGGGTGACAGAGGATGAGATTGTTGGATGGCATCACCAACTCAATGGACATGAGTGTGAGTTCATTTCCTTTAGCCTTGACTAGTTTGATCTTCTTGCAGTCAAGGGACTCTCAAGAGTCTTCTCCAGCACCACAATTGGTTGAATTGATTAGTAAATATAAAAAATCAGACTACAGAAATAGAATAAATAAGAAGCAAGTGTTTGTCAAATTTCCAATTGGCAGCAAATATTCGAGCTTAAAAAAATACCCATAATGGAATTGACTACATAAAAATTTCATTGTCTCATTATAGTAACAGTGTAAACAGAATGAAAAGCATGCAGCAAACTGAAAAATGTTCCCAAGATGTGACAAATTGAATATCCTTACTATATAAATTAGTCATACAAATTGAAAAGGAAAGCCTTACAATCCAGTTAGGTTTACACAGAAAATTCACAGGAAAATTACATTTAGCCAATAAATAATAATGTGGGTCATCATTTGAAGAGTGCTTATTATGTGTTTAAGTGCTTTTCTAAATGTGTGATGTATTAACTTTTAATCCTTATATCCATTATGAAATGACTCGGGTCAAGTTATTTAACCTTTCTGTGCCTGTTTCCCTCCTCCGTGAACATGTCTGAGAATTATTCCATGAAAGATGCAAAGAAGTGAGATTGCTGGGTCAAAAGAGAATGTGGATTTTCAATATAACAAATCTTACCAAAATTCTATCCAAATTGCCACATATATTCTTATCAACTTCCTATCAACACAGTTTGAAAGTACCAGTTTCCCTGACCCTCCAGCCAACACTGAATAAGTTCTGTACTTTTATTTTTTGTCAATTTAATGGGCATATCAATCTTGCCTCTCAAGAATTCAAGTCCTTTTCATCCTGAAAGCCAGATTTAATACCCACGTTTTCTTTGAAGAGTCCCGTCAACTGCCCAGTAAAACATTTTTCCTTCCTTTCAGTTCCCTCATCACTTTTCATTCATTCAACAAATATTTGTTGAGCATTTATTATATGTTCTAGTCAGTGCAGATAAAGCAACAGATAAATCAGGCAACAATTTCTACCTTCATGGAGCTTACATTCTAAGGAGGAAGGCAGACAATAAAAATAAATGTAAATTTATAGAATCTTAAATAGCTAAGAACAAAGAAAGCTGATGTGGGGATTAAGAAAGTATCAGGATATGGAGAAGGAAATGGCAACCCACTCCAGTGTTCTTGCCTGGAGAATCCCAGGGACGGGGGAGCCTGGTGGGCTGCTGTCTATGGGGTTGCACAGAGTCGGACACGACTGAAGCGACTTAGTAGCAGCAGCAGCAGCAGCAGCAGCAGGGTAAGTGCAAGAAAATAAGAACGGCTGGAATGAAGAGTGAGTCCAGGAGAGCAGAGACATGGGGTTAGTGAATGAAGTAAATGTGACATCACAGAGTGCCTTCATGTCAAAAATAAGCTGAAGTCATCCTAAGAGAAATGGTACAGTTTCCTCAGGGACATAGCCTAGTTTGTCTTTCTTTTAGAAATATTAATTCAATTCTGAAAAGAATGCTGAAAACGGTTTGCAGTAAGATAGCATTCCAAATAAGCTTTATTTACGGAAGTCCTTTTGAGATAGAAGGGAAGCCTGAACCAAGGTGGTAGCATTGACATATGAAAGAAGCTCATGAATGTGGAAAGTTTATTGATATTTTCACCTAAAGAATAAGAGGAAAAGAAATTATGTATCCAGGATACTACCCAAGGTTCAGACTTTGTGACTAAGAGGATGATGAGGCCATTTAGTAAAAGAGGAATCCATTCTGGTTGCAGTGGACTCAGATCAGGGTTTGCAGCTTGAAGATAAAAGAATGTGCTCTGAGACAGAGTTCAGATTATGAACCATTTGGCTTTTAATCCTGCGTGATCTTAGCCTTTCTGAGTCCAATTTCATAATAGAAAATGAGGTAAGTGGATTCAGAAATCAAGGGAAATATATAATGTGTAAAGAGAATTTTTCTCAACATGGAAATTCTGAAGGAAATAGTAACCAGTAAATATGGGGCTTCTTCCTGCGTCATCCCACATCACTGGGTTGGGAGACATTTTTCCCGGGTCTCCCTTTATACACTCACACACTGTCTTTATTTTGGACTATTTTAAATAATATTAATAGAGCTGATAGAGATAGCATCTTCTCTAGAAAAACTAGGTCAGTTAGGCTCATCAAGAACCTGAGTTCCTAAGCTCATGGTTCCTTGCATATGATACAGTATACATCAATACAGATGTCACCTGACCCTTCTGCTGTCACCCTGTGGGAACTGGAAGTCAGATTGCTGCTTATGCAATGCTGACACCTTATTTTGTCATAACAATGTCCTGGGTCTAAAACCAAGGAGTCTCCTGTCTTCTGCCATAATCCATGAAACTGAGGCATGCTAAATTTCTCGTTTGCAAATTGAATAAAATCTCAGGTTTCTTACCAAAAAAAAAAAAAGAAAGAAAGTATCAGGATAGAAATAGAATTGAAATTTTAGGTACAATGACAGAGGAAATCCTAGCAAAAGGTTGCTTGTGCCTTTCTTAAAGCATTTACCACTTTCTAGTCTATATTAATTTTATTATGGTAAAATATATAACATACAATTTATCATTTTAATCATTTTTAAATATATACAATGACAGTAAGTATACGGACATTCACATAGTCGTGCAGCCATCACCATTCACCTCCAGAACTTTTTCATCATCCCAAACTGAAAGTCTGTATCCCCTTAAACTATAACTCTCCATTCTGCTCTCCCACCCACCTTTCTGTCTCTGAATTTGACTACTCTCAGTTCAGTTCAGTTCAGTCGCTCAGTTGTGTCCGACTGCGACCCCATGAATCACAGCACGCCAGGCCTCCCTGTCCATCACCAACTCCCGGAGTTTACCCAAACTCATGTCCATTGAGTCAGTGATGCCATCCAGCCATCTCATCCTCTGTCATCCCATTCTCCTCCTGCCCCCAATCCCTCCCAGCAGCAGAGTCTTTTCCAATGAGTCAACTCTTCACATCAAGTGGCCAAAGTATTGGACTTTAGCTTCAACATCAGTCCTTCCAATCAACACCCAGAATTGATCTTCTTTAGGATGGACTGCTTGGATCTCCTTGCAGTCCAAGGGACTCTCAAGAGTCTTCTCCAGCACCACAGTTCAAACGCATCAATTCTTCGGCGCTCAGCCTTCTTCACAGTCCAACTCTCACATCCATACATGACCACTGGAAAAACTATAGCCTTGACTAGACGGAACTTTGTTGGCAAAGTAATGTCTCTGCTTTTGAATATGCTATCTATGTTGGTCATAACTTTCCTTCCAAGGAGTAAGCGTCTTTTAATTTCATGGCTGCAGTCACCATCTGCAGTGATTTTGGATCCCCAAAAAATAAAGTCTGACACTGTTTCTACTGTTTCCCCATCTATTTCCCATGAAGTGATGGGACCAGATGCCATGATCTTCATTTTCTGAATGTTGAGCTTTAAGCCAACTTTTTCACTCTCCTCTTGCACTGGCATCAGGAGGCTCTTTAGCTGACTACTCCAGGTACCTCATTTAACTGGAACTATAGAGTGTTTGTCCTTCTGTGTTTGCTTCATTTCACTTAGGATAATTTCTTCAACGTTCATCCATGTTGCAGTATGTATCAGAATTTCCTTCCCATTTAAGTTTGAGTAATATTTCATTGGAAAAGACCCTGATGCTGGGAAAGATTGAAGGCAGGAAGAGAAGGGGACGACAGAGGATGAGATGGTTGGATGGCATCATCGATTCGACAGATGTGAGTTTGAGTAAACTCTGGGAGATGGTGAAGAACAGGGAAGCCTGGCGTGCTGCAGTCCATGGGGTTGCAAAGAGTCAGACGTGACTGAGCGACTGAAAAACAACAACAATATTCCATTATTTGTATATACCACCTTTTGTTTATCCATTTATCTGCCAAGGGACATTTGGGTTGTTTCTGGGTTTTTCTGTTATGAATAATGCAGTGAACATAGGTGTGCAAATATCAGTTCAAATCTCTGCTTTGAGTCCTTTTGGGGATATAAGCAGAAGTGGAATCACTGGATCAAATGGTAGTTATATGTTTAATTTTTTTAAGAACTACCATACTGTTTTTCATAGTGGATGCACCATTTTACATTTTTATCAGCAATGCACTAGGGTTCCAACTTCTCCACATCCTTGCAAAAACTTTTTTTTTTTAATAATAGACATCGTAATGGGTTTGAAGTGGTATCACATTGTGGTTTTGAGTTGCATTTCCTTAATGATTAATGATGCTGAACTTCTTAATCACGTGCTTTCTGGCCATTTGTATGTTTTCTTTGGAAAAATGTCTGTCCAATATGTCTTCACCCATTTTTGAGTTGGGTTGTTTGGTTTTTTTTTTGTCATTGCATTCTGAGTGTTCCCTATATACTCTGGATGTTAATCCCTTGTCAGATAAATGAGAGCAAATATCTTCTCCTGTGAGTTGTCTTTTTATTCTAGTAATAGTGTCTGTCTTAGTCCATTTGGACTGTTGTAACAAAATTACCATAAGCTGAGTAGTTTACAAACAACAGAAATTTGTATTTCACCACTCTGGAGGCTGGGAAGTCCGAGATCAAGGACTTCAAGTATCAAGCAGCTTCAGTGTCTGGGGAGGGCCCACTTCCTGGTTCATAGATGGCATCTTCTTGCTGTGTCCTCACATGGGGAGGGAAGGGATCTCTGTAAGGGTACTGATCTCAGTCATGAGGGTGTGCCCTCATGACCCCATCACCTCCCAAATGCCCACCCCCTAGTAATATCATCACCTTATGGGTTTGGATCAACATACGAATTTTGAGGGGACATAGACATTCAGACCGTAGCAGTGTCCTTTGATATACCAAATTTTAAAAATTTTAATGATGTCCAGTTGGTCTATTTTTTGTTTTGTAGACTCTGCTTTTGGTCTCATATCCAAGAAATCATGAAATCCAGTGTCATAAAGCTTTCCCCTGTTCTAAAAGTTTTATAGTTTTAGATCTTACATTTTGGTCTTTGATCCATTTTGAGTTAATTGTATATGGTGTTAGGTAAGAGTCCAGTTTCATTCTTTTGCATGAGGATGTTGGATATTCATTTTTATTACATTTGTTGATTTTCCTAAGACCCCTTGAGGACGGCACTGTGTCTTATAATCCTTTATATCCCTTATAGTACCAGGCATTTAACAAGAGCTTAATGCACTTTAAAAAAATGCTTTGTGGTTCCTGACTATTGAATCAAAACTGTCTGCACCTTATTGTAGGACCTAGCACATAAGTGGCATTTTAAAAATGTTTATTAAATTAAGGAATTACATATATACTTATTCTGAAGGATCTCATGGTCAAAAAAGTTATTCTTTCAATTAAGTGATATTCAGAGGATTGGAGAATCAGTAAATTATTATAAATGCATAATACATATATATAAAAAGAGAATGACATAAATAGCAAAAATAATTTCCATAGCCACCTTCAAAACAAATACTTAACTTCCATTTTGAAGAAGATGAACTGTAACTAAGAATTCATCATTTTTTTCTCCTTGAAATCTTTTTAAAATAATCCAGTTTTTAAAAAAAGGCTAACATAAGAGTTCTGGAAAACCAAGGAGGTGATGTGATAGTTACACAAAAATGTTCCCAGTGAACCAGCTCATTGGTACTTAGGGCCTTATGTGGTTCCCCTCCCATATTGAAGTTGAACTTCAGCCAACAGAATCCCAAGAGTGGTGCTGGACCATTTTGTATCTAAACCTGTGATACATAGATTTTGTATCTAAACCTGTGATACATAGATTTTGTATCTATAGCATCTGGAAATGGACTGACAGAAACAAACACAGGTAGATTTTTCTGTGAGTTGCAAGCTCAGAGCAGAGGCAATGCTATCAAGAGTTAGCCTTAGGAAAAAAAAAAAAAGAGTTAGCCTTGAGATGCAAAGAATTGGGTGGGGTTGTGAACTGAAGGACCTCGGGATGTTGGAGCGTTGATTTGGCAAAGGTGTGCTAGCTGAGGGTGGAATTTGCCACCTCCAGCTCCTGGATTGGGCGGGACCGAGTTTCATGGCTGCAGTGCCCCTTCAGGTTACCATGGTGAATTGAGCATGCAGGAGTCCAGCATGTCACTTCCATGGTAACCACCTGCTGTATCCCTAATATCCCAGGAAAGAGGCTGGAATGTTTGGCAATTTTTTAAGGGTGGTGGGGAGGGTGGAGCACCCCATTCTTTGGTGGAGCAAATAATTTGGAGAGCTCCATTTATCTTGAGAGAGTTTCCAAACTGTTTCTAGGGAGGTAAGTAGTTGAAAATATTCAAAGAGCAAAGGTCAAAGCTTCCTGAGACTGATCTCAGCAAATGAAGCAGGATGTGAAAACAAACAAAAACCACAACAGGAGAGAGCGTTTAGCCAGTGTAATAATGACAGCTGTCGCTTCTGCACGATTTGCTACACACTGAAGGCCACTGCCCCCGATCACTCGCAACCTCACAGAAAACGACGACGAAGAGGACAGCAGCCATCCGATCCCAGGGTTTTCACTATTAACCACTAGTCTATATAAACAGAATGTGATCAAAGTGACCCTTTCAGATCAATGGGAGAAGGATGTTTCAATAATAGTAAATTTGTACTGTAGTTATAGAAAGGGGCCAGTGCTCCGGCTGTACTTCATTCTTGAAAAGATAGAGCAGAATTCAAATGAAGACAAAAAGAAACCATGTGTTCTGTTAATATCTCTAGTTAATAGAGCACACTTACAAACTGATAAGAAAAAGTTAAATAGTCTAATGCCAAATGATATGGACAGCAATAAACAAAAGCACACGTGATACCATTAAAATATGATGCAATGATACAGTGTTAGGAAAATATACGTATATAATTTATGTATTACAATCCTGGTCTTGTAAGGAAATAAACAACCGCCATTACCACCACTGCAATAAATACATGCACAAAAAGACAGAACAATGACTTGAAGAAAAGAAAAGAACCAGAATGTTCACAGTGGTTCAGTTCAGTTCAGTCCCTCAGTCGTGTCCGACTCTTTGCGACCCCATGAATCGCAGCACGCCAGGCCCCCTGTCCATCACCAACTCCCGGAGTTCACTCAGACTCACATCCATCGAGTCAGTGATGCCATCCAGCCATCTCATCCTCTGTCGTCCCCTTCTCCTCCTGCCCCCAATCCCTCCCAGCAGCAGAGTCTTTTCCAATGAGTCAACTCCTCACATAAGGTGGCCAAAGTACTGGAGTTTCAGCTTGAGCATCATTCCTTCCAAAGAAATCCCAGGGCTGATCTCCTTCAGAATGGACTGGTTGGATCTCCTTGCAGTCCAAGGGACTCTCAAGAGTCTTCTCCAACACCACAGTTCAAAAGCATCAGTTCTTCGGCTCTCAGCCTTCTTCACAGTCCAACTCTCACATCCATACATGACCACAGGAAAAACCATAGCCTTGACTAGATGGAACTTTGTTGGCAAAGTAATGTCTCTGCTTTTGAATATGCTATCTAGGTTCGTCATAACTTTCCGTCCAAGGAGTAAACATCTTTTAATTTCATGGCTGCAGTCACCATCTGCAGTGATTTTGGAGCCCAAGAAAATAAAGTCTGACACTGTTTCTACTGTTTCCCCATCTATTTCCCATGAAGTGATGGGACCAGATGCCATGATCTTCATTTTCTGAATGTTGAGCTTTAAGCCAACTTTTTCACTCTCCACTTTCACTTTCATCAAGAGGCTTTTTAGTTCCTCTTCACTTTCTGCCGTAAGGGTGGTGTCATCTGCAGTGGTTAGCCCAGGGTAATAAGTTGCAATTTATGAATGTGTTTTCATTTTTCCAAAATTTCAATAAATAACCTTTATTTAGAATTAGAAAAATAAACCACGACACAAATTATTTGAACATTTGTGAATTAAGTTTAAAATGAAAATATTATACTTACATGTCTGTTGTTAAGCTTAATTACTTAGAGCATAGTACTTGTTTAAAACCCATAGTGTACAACACAGAGTGCACCCTAATTTATACCGTGTACTTTGTTTGATGATGATGTGTCTGTGTAGTTTTATTGGTCATAACAAGTGCACCTCTGTAGTACAGAATGTCCATAATGGGAAAGTTGTATGTGGGAGAGGACAGGGGATACATGGGAACTCTGTACATCCCATTCAATTTTGCTGTGAACCTACAACTACTCTAAAAAAACTAAGTTCATTATTAAAAAAAAAAAAAAAGAACATAGCATCCATAATGGTGTCAGGCATAGGATTTCTTTAAGGAGGAAATTTTGTAAATACTCTTTATTTAAATTTGGCATAAATTTGGCATGTTTCTGTCCCTCAATGCCAAAAGTATGGTTTTTCACATGGTTAGCATATCCATTTATAAGGGGCAAACCATTATTTCTTAAGCACATCAGATTGAGGTATAAGACCAATGACTTTGTTATTTAGAATGACAGTTCTGTCACATGGGCTGGAATACACGTATGGACATAAGCAATGTCTTTTCTTTGTGAAGTCATGGGAAAAGGCTATATTATCAGAAGGTTTCCTGGAGAACCTGAAATTAGGAGAAGTAGGAACTAGTGTCATGACTTGATTATTTAAAATATTTCTCAAAGCATGAGTCCCTTGACTACGTATATCAGTCTCACCAACGACGTTCACTAAGATGGAGGTTTTTAAACACGAACCTAAATTTACTCTATCAAAATCTCCAGGTATGAAGTCAGAGTCTGCACTTTGAGCAAGCATCCAAGATGCTATTTATGTGCATGGAAGTTTGCGAACCAGGGGTACTTGGTTCCAGAGTAGCAAGGAGAAAGGGTAGTGGTGGCTATAGAAGTCTTTGCCAATAGAAAATTAGCAAGGCAAAAGTGTTGCTAAGACTGACTTCACTAAATCTACTGATAGAGCACAGCTAATCCACAGTTCTGACACTGCTTTTCTGTGATTCCTTGATGTTCTTAACTTCTTTTGATTGCTGTCAAGTCATGGGAGAATGTCATTCTTCTTTCCACTGTATATCACTGCCCAGATTTATTATATATTTTTTTATATATTTATAGAAGCATAATTGCATACCAATGACAATTTCATGAGTTTTGACAAATGTAGATATCCATATAACCAGTACTGCAGCTGAGTATACCTTCACCCTACGAGGTTCACTGTGGTCTCTTCCCTTCTCTCCCTGCCCCTGTCCATCCTGGCAACCACTATTTATGATTTCTCTCCCTGCAGATCAGTTTTGCCTGTTTTATAAATCCATAAAATGATGTATTGACTATGAGGGAACACCATAATTTTTACAGAAGACAGTGACACTCATTTTTCTAAGTTCTTTCAAGAGAAACCTCTCTCAGTTCAGTTCAGTTCAGTCACTCAGTCGTGTCCAACTCCTTGCGACCCCATGAATCGCAGCACACCAGGCCTCCCTGTCCATCACCAACTCCCGGAGTTCACTCAGACTCACGTCCATCAAGTCAGTGATGCCATCCAGCCATCTCATCCTCTGTCGTCCCCTTCTCCTCCTGCCCCCAATCCCTCCCAGCAGCAGAGTCTTTTCCAATGAGTCAACTCTTCACATGAGGTGGCCAAAGTACTGGAGTTTCAGCTTGAGCATCATTCCTTCCAAAGAAATCCCAGGGCTGATCTCCTTCAGAATGGACTGGTTGGATCTCCTTGCAGTCCAAGGGACTCTCAAGAGTCTTCTCCAACACCACAGTTCAAAGGCATCAATTCTTCGGCACTCAGCCTTCTTCACAGTCCAACTCTCACATCCATACATGACCACAGGAAAAACCATAGCCTTGACTAGACGGACCTTTGTTGGCAAAGTAATGTCTCTGCTTTTGAATATGCTATCTAGGTTGGTCATAACTTTCCTTCCAAGGAGTAAGCATCTTTTAATTTCATGGCTGTAGTCACCATCTGCAGTGATTTTGGAGCCCCAAAAAACAAAGTTTGACACTGTTTCCACTGTTTCTCCATCTATTTCCCATGAACCACTCTAGACTCTTACAAAACTCCAAAACATTTCAATTTGGGTTGGTAAAGGTGGAATACCTTAAGTAGGATTTCATGGCCTCAAATTATAAACAGTATCCTGCTAAGGATGTTAGAAACTGTCCTTCTGTAATTAGCTAGTTTTAAAATCTTGAATTAGACATATTTTAATAGTTAAAAACACTCTGATAGTGAGAGTACGAAGATGACCCAAATGGAATCAATTCTTCTGATCCAAAACAATAATATCCGCAATCTCCTAGAAGAATTTGAAGATCAACTTGCTAACTTAGGAAGAAGAAAGAAAGTGTTCAGATAGGCAAAAGAATGCCACTTGATCCACAGACCAGAGACAACCAAGTTTGATCCCAGATCAGATTCCAAAAGGGATCAGTAACATCTTCCCCAAACTTGGATTTCAACATATTCTTACCCATTTCTGTCTTTTCAGCCCCACAATTACAGTCTTTTTCACGGCCCAAAAGAGAACTTTGAGGAACAGTACATCCTTTCTACCATCCGTTATCGCAATTCCTTTGGTCCCATAACACATTCTGTGGTCCTTACCAGATTTGCATGTTTTGATTGCTCCAAGACTTTAACATTCTGTTACTATTTGTGTGGTTCTATGTCACTCTCGTAGAGTTATCACTTGCCTTCATCTTTTTGAATGTTCCTTCTATATTCTAGTTTAAAGGGTTCTGTGCCATTGCTCTAATTTGTTTAAGAATCTCCCCGCCTCTTTTCTCTTCATTGGAATTGCCCCAAGTCATGCTTCAGAGCACTTCCTGATACTGTCTTCTTTTGGAAACTTGTGGAATTATGCTTATTTTTTTAAAAATATTTTAAAGTCTAGCTTCCTAAAGTCTGCTATACACATTTTATCTAGCTCATCCTTGTCTTCCCTTGAAGATGACATGGTCTCCCAGGGTCTCAGTCCTTCCTCTCTGACAAATGGCTTCTTCCCACTGGTTGGAATCAGTCAGAGCAGAGTTATTTTTATTCCTTCCTCTACCATCTAGGATGTGAAATTGTTGGGAAGGCAAGTGAAAAACTCTGCTTTTATCTGAATGAAATATCCAGAATGTTATCCCCAGCGTGTGTGCTCTGCCAATTCTGTGGCTTTCCCCCATGTGTCTCAGCTCAGTTTCCATAAAAACCTCATTTCTGTTCCTCTCTCCTTTCATCTTCATCCAAGTGTTCAGGGATTCCTCTGCATCTATTGTTATTACAGCCTACAATGCTGCTCCGTCTCCTGTCAACGGGTCTTTTGTGTACAGCACACCCTTCTATCGCTGTGTTCCCATGGACCGGTTCCACCCCGCCAACTCTCCCGGTATCTGTGAGGTCTTGTTTGTCACACTGTGCTGTAATCTCAAGGTTACTTACTATGTTCTGGGTATGCTATCTGGACATCTGCTGCCTACGTTTTGTTTCTGATGTCCTTCCCAATTGTTTTCTCATTGAATCACTCAGCACCTGCCTCACTGTTTCCCTCACTGTTGAAATCCTTCCCAGGCCCTCCTTCATGTCATCCATGGAAACCCATTTCATTTTATCTAGGTGATTTTTTTTTTCCTCCCTTCCCATCTGTTTTCCATTTACAGCCCTTTTGGCCAGATGAGTTGGTCTCTGACTAAACACATTCTTTTCAGTCTTTGAAAAATGTTCTCCATTCTTAGTCAAATATCCATCATTCCTACATTTGAAGCTGTGGCCCTGAAATGAAAATTTGCACCAACTGTGTACCCAGTCATTTATTTTTTCTTGTATCATATTTTTATTCTCTGCATTGTGCCCTAAGTCTTTTATGTTCCAAATTTCACAGCATCTTGAGATGCTTCCATACGCTATTTTGATGGCTTTTCAGTTCCATGTAACTTGGCAGTTGATAGTTTGACCAGCCTCAGCAGGCTCTGCCATATGCTAGATTCATATTCCATGAAGATAACTCCCCTTCCGGCACAACTTGATTGTGTCAATTCAGATATTACCATATCCCTCTCTGGGAGTCCCAGAATTCCAGTGTATGACTTTTCCTCCATAGCTTTACCATCCTCTGTGGGAAAGGAATATCAGAGGTGGTGCAGAGTAGTAAAAAGGAGGTTTGCTCTGCCACTTGTTACTGGGCAGCTAAAGAGGACACTGGGCTTTCCAAGAGGCGCTAGTGGTAAAGAATCCACCTGCCAATGCAGAAGATGTAAGAGGCGCAGGTTCGATCTCTGGGTTGGGCTACAGGAGGGCATGGCAATCCACTCCAGTATACTTGCTTGGAGAATCCCATGGACAGAGGAGCCTGGCAGGCTACGGCCCATAGGATTGCAAAGAGTTGGACACTACTGAAGTGACTTAGCACACAAAGAGGACAAATAACTGGGCTTCCCTGGAAGTCCAGTGGTTAGGACTCCATGCTGCCACTTCAGGGAGCATGGGTTTGATCTCTGGTCGGGGAACTAGGATCCTGCATGCCATGCAGCATGGCCTAAAAAATAAAAAAGAGTGCAATAACTAAAACAAGGAGTCAACTTTCCAAGCCTCAGCTTCTTTACCCTTTAAGTGATAATAGAATACTGACCTTTCTAGGTTATTATGATGATTTAATAAGATACTATTTATGAAAACACTTTGTACATTGAAAGTAACACAAATACAGACTTCAAGAATAATCACTGGGTAATTTCATTTTCCTAGAACCTGCAGAGCACGTGCAGCAGGCGTGAGAGGTTGCTCAATATTTACTCCAGCCTTGTATTAACTCAAATATTGAGTGCCTCCTAGAAGCAAGGTTCTCTAAGGAGAAACAGAGGCAGGTGCACACAACTCAGCAGTGGAGTTCTCAGGCAGGAGGAAACTGAATTTGGGCAAGCGTCCTTTCCCCAGAGGACTGTGGGGGCATTGGGATGGGCTTCACACTGCTCACAAACATCTGTGCTGTCCCTTATTCTTTGGCTTCTAATACCATCCTGCACACATGTTCCTGAGCATCCCAGGGGTCATCCCAGAGAAGAATCTGCTCTTTGTCCAGAACCCTGGGAAGTTTGGGCCTCTGGCTCATGCAGGCCCCATCCTCGGCTAACTTCACCTGGGAACGGGCCATAGTACCCCCTTTTCCACCCTCATCATGATGGAATGGCCTAGCTCTCTAGTTAGCCTGTAGGACCATCCTAAGAAAAACCATCCGTGATAACAGCACGGGCAGTTCTCATGTTCTGAATACCTACCATGTGGCACATGGTCTGCTAGGCTCTGTATAGACATCACTATTTTTCAACCATTTAAAAAAACTATTGCTCCCCTAAGGAGCCATTTAGTGTTTTTCTAAATATCCCCTTCATAAAATTTTAATGCCAAAGACATACAGTGTATTTGTTTAAGTTTTATTATCTATGCTTTATAAGTAAAAAGAGATTTTTTTCATCCCCTCCCTTGAGAACCAGTTTTCCCCCCCTTGAGGATATTATGCTAATTGAGAATGCATTTGATTAATATATCTAATTTGCATATAGTCTTTCCTCCCCCTTCCCATAATCATTCCCTGAATAATTTCTAAACTGCTCAATCTCTGAACCTGTTACACAACCATTGGCCCCTGAGAAAGAAACCTCGCTGTGGCGGTAACAGGAAGCACTCTATTTGAGGAAAGGCCATGTTTCCGCAGCAAGTCCAGCCCCCAGGTCAAGCCTGCACAGACCCTGCTTTGGCTCAGTCCTGTGGGCCCTCTCGACTCACACTCACTTCTTCGTGATCTCCTCCTCCAGGATCTTGAACGGGACGCTAGCCATTCCTCGCAAGAAACCCAAGGCGGACACTCACAAGACGGCCACAGTTTTCCTACTGCCTGCTGCCAAGTTTCTTGAGGGCCCAGCTATTGGGATAAGATGTTGCAGAATTTTGATGTATTTATTTATTATTATTATTTAAAATTTATATATAATATACAGCTCATACATATTATATATAAATTCTAAAATTATATGTATGTATAAAAACCTCTGAGATTTCAGATTTTCTGTAGTGTCCAAGGGCTAGAAAATGTGGCAGTGGGGGAAGGTAGTGGTGGAAGGATGGGTGAGAGAGAGAAGGAGAGAGAGGAAAGGAGTGGAGAGAAGCCCAGAGGGCTGGGGGTGGGAGGAAAGAGAAAGGAAAGGGGAATGAGGGAAAAGGTGCTGGAAAGAGCACAGGCTTTGGAATCAGACAACTAGCTTGTTACTCTGTGACCTTGGGAAAGTTACTTAAACACTCCAGGTCATTAATATTTGTTTTCCATGGTTTATGTTGGGTATGTACAATATCTGACGCAAGACATTCTGTGAGCATGGCTTCTATCTTTGAGCAAGTAGGGTTCTTAATACCAAACTCCGGGATTTGACCAACTTATTCATCAGTCTCAGGCAATGCCAGAATACGGCAGGCTTCCTCAGGTGGAGGGAGATGCCCGCTGTGGGTGGCTTCTAAGAAGAGGAACAGAAGCAGGAGCTAGGCCATGCATGATTTCTTTCTCCTCCTAAACTCTCCCCCCGAGGGAAGTCAGTTCACCTCCCCCGGGGGAGGGATGGGTCAGGAAGCTGAAGAGGCCAGGTGTGTTATGCTGATGACATCCTTCCACCTGGATAAGGTCAATCAGGAGGAGTTGGGGCACAAGCGTCCCACCATCCAGCCAGTTCTCAAAGTCAGCAGCGGGACATTTGCAGAACTAGGAGAATTAATGGGCCTCTAGAACTGGCCCATTTCAATACTTTGAACAACTCTCTGAATAAAAAATTGTATCAGTTTATAAATTTTACTGATATAAAGGGTGTGTAGCACACGACTTATAAACAATAATAAAATATACAATACTCTTTATTTTAAATTCCATATAGCCAGCTGATTCTCACTGAACGCTTTCACTCATTTTTGCTGAACTCTTATATCCATAGCCAGCCTATGGTTGCAGTTTAACCATGATTTGATAAGTGGAGTAATTTCCACCATCCAGATAACAATAGATATAAGTAACTCATAAGTGTAGAAAATATTAAAATTTAGTAAGATTATGAAAAAGTGATGAGTTTTGAGTATTTATGGCCTTTGTTTTTAATGTAAGTTAATTTTGTCTACACATTACTAAATTTTAATAATGACAGTGTTAATAGTCCAACTTGTAAAAAGCCTACAAATTTATCAGTTGGCACACCATCCAGGAATATCCCACAGTTCTAATTATGTTTTTTACAGGTGTGGCAAATTACAGTTTAATCCTCGTTTGAGGATATATTTGGTTACTACACTTAGGGAGGGGTGGGCTGGCTGCAGGGATGTTCAGGCAGGAAGAATGGTACCCACCAGGGGGCAGTGTGATTCCAAGTGGTCCCTTACATAGAGAGCCAGAGCCCTTCCTGCCCTTACTAGAGGAAGAAGGATGTCACGAGTCGGGGAGACTCAGGGCTGCCTTCTGGGTGCTGGCCAGGGTTCAGTTCAGTTCAGTCACTCAGTCGTGTCTGACTCTTTGTAGCCCCATGGACTGCAGCACGCCAGGCTTCCCTGTTCATCACTAACTCCTGGAGCTTGCTCAAACTCATCATGTCCATCAAGTTGGTGATGCCATCCAACCATCTCATCCTCTGTCGTCCCCTTTTTGTTGACCAGGGTAGCAATCAGGAAAAGAAAACAGAAATCCTGAGGTGATAAGAGAAGGAGTTGATGCTGAGAGCTCAGCTTCTCTGTACTTCTGTGCCGAATCTCAGAGACAGAGGTTTAGATTAAGTAGAAAAGAATAACATTATTGCTTTGCCAGGTCAAGGGGGACACAGCAAGCTAATGCCCTCAAAACTACATGTCCCAACTTGGGAAAATAGACATTTTATAGTAATTGTTCAAAGAGGGTGTGATTAGCTCATAGACATTCCTCTGATGGGTTAGTGGTGAGGTAAGTGGGAGTCCGCGTTAAACTTCAGGTCGAACTGGTCAGGGGTCTACAGGCTTGTGAGCAGCATACCATTAACTCCTCTCACCTGGAGGAGTTTTAGTATATATGTAGAAAATCTCAAAGATATCGTCTTGTGTGTCTGTCTGTTGATGGAGAAATAGGACCTTGCCCCAAGGCTGCTCTTGACTATTTCACCCTGGTCTCACATCCCCTCCTTTCCATAATTAACAACTGCTTGAATCTGCCTGTGGGAACTCAGGGAAGGCTGTTTCCTACAATCAAATAAATGAGGAACACAGAAAAGCCTTGTGCCCAGGAGCCCACCAAGCCCTGCGCTGTGTCAGAGTGAGAGGAGAAGACTTCTACCCCTTGCATCCATCTGGCGACAGGGCAACAAGGCCCCCTCCAGACCCTTTTCTGGGGCAGGGTTTGGTGGCTGGAGGGGTGGGTGGGGGTGGGACTCACTCAAGTCAGAGGATGAACCTGGGCTCAGGAGCTGGAGCAGGACAGAACTTAATTACCCCAAATGGGGCTCCGGGGCCTGTAGTTGAGAGGGTCAGGGAGGAGAGACCAGTACTAGAAGCAAAGCAGAACTTTCTAGTCAGTTAAACAATTTGGAACCTTGGAGAACTCAAGCAGGATCACAAAAATCCAGTTTCCAGACTGTTCCCTTTGCTCCGTACAAGGTCTGTGGTTGAGCTTTTAAGCAAAATCAAGTTACACAGCACCACACATCTATCCACAGGGGCTCTGGTATGGGAAGTATGTTAGATGTGATTTTTCCTCATTCCATTTTTTACTCTTACAGTCACTTTCTGGAAAGCCCATTTCAGTCTTAAAGGCCTCTTTCAGGAGCTTGGAAGTGTAATGTCTTGGTGACTTACTTTTTCCTAACTAAGATAAATCCAGCTGCCTTAACAGAGCAAAAGCAAAACTGGTACCTGGAAAAATTGCGTTTTCTTACTGATTTTGGCAGAACTGTCTCTAAAATGTTATAGACTATCCAAATCATTTATATATATATATGTAAATATGTAAGTTTTTGTTTGCATATATATATATAAAACACACATTATATATTTGCAAACTATATATATATGTATATATTTATATATATTGTTTGTCTACACTCGTCTTTTAGGAGATTCAGATTGCTGACTTTGTTTGTGACCTAGCAGCAGCAGCAGCTTTGTATTGAAACTTGAAAGCCCAGGATTTCAAAAGCATTGTGCTCTTCTCTTTTCTTGGCATAAAATGCTCCCAGGCCATAAGATAAAAGTCACTTCATAACTAGTGTATGCGCCTTAGGTCAATAGAAGACCAACAAATTTAGTTTGTGACAAGTACCTGACATCATCTTACATGGCTATTTTTAACAGTTTATGAACACAGTGATTTACTAGAAATAATAAGAAAAAAAATTTTTTTGATGATTAATATCCGTTATAAATTAGTATTGCAAGAGAAGGGGCAGGGGCAAGAGAATATTTCAAGTCTCAGGTGAGTTCCTGGGATGGGCCGCTAACTGAGGGTCCTTGGCTTCACATAGGAAAAACTTCAAGAGCAAGTCAAAGTAAAGTGAAAGCAGGTTTATTAGAGAGATGCACATTCCATAGGCAGAATGCAGTCTGTCTCTGAAAGTGAGACTGGCCCTGGGGTATGGAGATGTTAGTTTTTATGGGCTGGGTAATTTTATACTCTAAGGAGTGGGAGGAATATTCTAACTATTCTGGGGAAGGAGTGGGGATTTCCAGGAATCGGACCACCGCCCACTTCTTGGCCTTTTATGGTAGGCCTCGGAGCTGCCATGGCATCTTTAGTACGCCGTTTAGCTGTCTTGTTACAATGATCAGGTGTTGAGGCTAAAGGTCTCCTGAAAGTCAAATCTTCCACCATCTTGGCCCTAGGGGGTTCCTACCAGTCTTTGCTGAATCCTGTTTTTCTCAACAGCTTTTTTCATGGTTGTGCCTGCTGCCTTCCTTCTTGTCTCATGCATTCAAATTGTTAAATCAAATATGACAAAAAGTGTTCAAAGATTATCATGTTTCATATTGAAGAATAAGAAAAACAATAGCTAAAACTAATAAATAGGATCATATATACTGTTTTCAAATGTAAACATGTTTTTACAGTGTTTTGTCTTATTTATTATTATTTTTTGTCCATGAATTGAGGCTTTCAGGATCTGTTCCCCAACCAGGGATTGAACCTGGGCCACAGCAGTCAAAGCATGGAGTCCTAACTACTAGATCAACAGGTAACTCCTTCTGCAATGCATAATTTTAAATTTGCGCAGACTTAGAGAATGTAATGAACCCTCAAACTTTGTTAACTTGTTTCATCTATAGTCTTATATCCCATCAGCATAGCAGTTCATCTCTAAATATAGAACTTAAAAAATAACATACCACTGTTACATTTAAAAAATAGTGATAAAAAATCCACAGTGACATGTACACCAATGTTCATCACAGCACTGTTTATAATAGCTAGGACACGAAAGCAACCTAGATGTCCATCAGCAGATGAATGGATAAGAAAGTTGTAGTACATACACACAAAGGAATATTACTCAGCTATTAAAAAGAATGCATTTGAATCAGTTCTAATGAGGTGGATGAAACTGGAGCCTATTATATAGAGTGAAGTAAGTCAGAAAGAAAAACATCAATACAGTATGTTAAGGCATTTTTATGGAATTTAGAAAGATGGTAACAATGACCCTGTGTGCAAGACAGCAAAAGAGACACAGATATAAAGAACAAACTTTTGGACTCTGTGGAAGAAGGCGAGGGTAGGACAATTTGAGAGAAGAGCATTGAAACATGTATATTACCATATGTGAAATAGATGACCAGTCCAAGTTCAGTGCATGAAACAGGGCATTCAAAGCCGGTACACTGGGAAAAGCCAGAGGGATGGGATGGGGAGGGAGGTGGGAAGGGGGGTCGGGATGGGAGGACACATGTACACCCGTGGCTGATTCATGTCAATGTATGTCAAAAACCACCAAAATATTGTAAAGTAATTAGCCTCCAATTAAAATAAATAAATTAATTAAAAAATCCATAGTGTCTTTCAAAACTGGTCATTATGCAGATTTCTTCAATCTTACACCCACAGGTGTGTATGCTTGGACTTATAAAGGCAATACAATTCAATGCAATTAATTAATATTTCTCTTGTTTCTTTTAATCTCTAAGTTGTTCCATCTCTTTTTTTTTCCGTTTCATTTCTTAAAGATAACATGTTCTTTAACATAACATATCACAAACATTTCCCCATAATACTACAAGGCTTCATAATATTCCACTGTGTGGATGTTCCATAGTTTATTTCCAAAATCCTCTAATTGTTGGATAATTAATTGTTTTGAATATTTTTCTAATATTCAATTTCCTGCACTCAACACCCTAACACATATATTTTTGGAGAACTGCTTGATTGCTTATTTAAGAAAAATTACTGATTGAAAGAGTCACACTCTCTCCATCCCAGTCCTTTACCACATGGCTTGCTTTACTTTTAAAGACCTGCTTTTGAATTTTATGTAAATTTATACTTTCCAAAAACTGAGGTTTCCTGCAATAAATTTTGAAATAATTTCTTACTGTATGGTAAGGCTCAGGATTGGGTAAACAGGGTCTCATTACAAAAGGGTTAGGAGAGATTTATGACACAGTGATTACACAGGTGTTCAGCCAAAGAGCCTGTTGAACTGGAAGGTGTCATGTGTCCTCTATAGCCCATCCCTCTGGCTGGATGAGTCATTTTAGTTTGACTAGAAAATATCACCCTCTTTATGATTGATGAACAGCCTTGAGCCTGCAAACAGAATGCCTTGGAAAAGGCGTCCATTCCTTCTTTGATGGCTATGCTCAAACTGTAAGGTTACAGGAAAGTCGAGTCTTCAGGAAAGAATGTGAGCAGTTGTTATCACCACAGGCTAAGATTCCATGACTTCCTTTGAAAGCTCTCAGGAATTCAGTGTGGGGTTGGATGAATGAAAAGGGGGTCGGGGCAAAGATGAAACAAGATCAGCCATAAATTGGTAATTATTGTAGCTAGCGATGGGTTGGAGAAGGCAATGGCACCCCACTGCAGTACTCTTGCCTGGAAAATCCCATGGACGGAGGAGCCTGGTGGGCTGCAGTCCATGGGGTCTTGAAGAGTCGGACATGACTAAGCGACTTCACTTTCACTTTTCACTTTCATGCATTGGAGAGGGAAATGGCAATCCACTCCAGTGTTCTTGCCTGGAGAATCCCAGGGACCGGGGAGCCTAGTGGGCTGCCGTCTATGGGGTCACACAGAGTCGGACACGACCGAAGCGACTTGGCAGCAGCAGCAGCAGCAGTGATGGGTATCTGGAGATTTGTTCTACTATTCTCCCTCATTTGGGATGTGTGTGAAAGTTCTTGTCTGTAATAAAATTTTAGAAATTCTCTCAGAGCCATATGGCCAATCCATGGCCATGGGCACCTACGTGGCTCTTTGGGGATCCAAGTACAGCCCTTGAAGCAAGCAGTGAATAAGGTTTCATGATAAATTATTATGATGGAGTGTTTTTCAAGTCATAACAATCGTTGGAGAAATTTCAAACAATATTCTACGTGAGTATGTGCCACTCTTCACTTTTATTTCATGGAATAAGTGAATAATATAGGAGTATTTTACAAAGGAAAATTATTGTGGCCCCTTGCTAATGATGCTGGAAGATTCTGTCATACTCTTTGTTAAGCAAACCACTCAAAAAAAGCAAAACAAAACTTCACAATCAGGAAATTCTGATGAATTTGTATAATCTGGTTTATAAAAGGTCCTGAAAATACTTGTTGCTGAGTTGCTAAGTTGTGGCTGACTCTTTTGTGATGCCACGAAGAAGAATACTGGATTGAGTTGCCATTTTCTCCTCCAGGGGATCTTCCTGACTCAGGGATCCAACCCACATCTCCCACACAGCAGGTGGATTCTTTACTGCTGAGTCACCAGGGAAGCCACTGAAAAATACCTATGGTGTGCCAAATTGAGATTCATGAGATAATACTGGATTTTTTTCTCTTAAGCTTCTTTAGGAAGTCAGGGATTCCAGAGGACCTCCTACACAGTAAATAGTCACGAAGAGCAGCTGTAGGAAATAAAGTGTCTAAAATTTTAATTGTACAATTAATCCCAAGTCCTGGTGGAATAAATTTCAGACATTAGAATGCTTACATTAGTTATTCAGATATTTTACCTATCTGAGGCCCCCCTCATAGTAGGACTAAGTATTGATACACAAAATCAAATCACTTAAGCAGCCTCAGTGGTGGTACTCTGATGTACAGAGGAGAAAGAAGTTTTAATTTATGGGCTGGAAACCACTAGTAAGCAGCAGGTGGTTGATTTTTAGTGTCCCCATACCCTGATAATTACAGTAAAGTTGGCGCTAGTGGTAAAGAATCTGCCTGCCAATTCAGGACACACAGGAGTCATGGGTTCAGTCCCAGAGAAAGGAAGATCCCCTAGAGGAGGAAATGGCCACCCACTCCAGTATTCTTGCCTGGGAAATCCCATGGACAGAGGAGCCTGGCAGGCTACAGTCCACGGGGTCACAAAGAGTTGGACATGACTGAGCATGCATGCACGCACCCTGATAATGAAACTAGAAAGCTATAACTCCTAATGGGCATAACTTAGATCTTGGTTATAAAAGACCTAATTTTATAAAAGAATAAAGATTTTATCCCTTCAGTTCAGTTCAGTTCAGTCGCTCAGTCATGTCCGACTCTTTGTGACCCTATGAACAGCAGCAGGCCAGGCCTCCCTGTCCATCACCAACTCCCGGAGTCCACCCAAACCCATGTCTATTGAGTCGGTGATGCCATCCAACCATCTCATCCTCTGTCGTCCCCTTCTCCTCCTGTCCTCAATCTTTCCCAGCATCAGGGTCTTTTCAAATGAGTCAGCTCTTTGCATCAGGAGGACAAAGTATTGGAGTTTCAGCTTCAACATCAGTCCTACCAATGAACACCCAGGACTGATCACCTTTAGGATGGACTGGTTGGATCTCCTTGCAGTCCAAGGGACTCTCAAGAGTCTTCTCCAACACCACAGTTCAAAAGCATCAATTCTTTGGTGCTCAGCTTTCTTTATAGTCCAACTCTCACATCCATACATGACCAGTGGAAAAACCATAGCCTTGACTAGATGGACCTTTGTTGACAAGTAATGTCTCTGCTTTTTAATATGCTGTCTAGGTTGGTCATAACTTTCCTTCCAAGTCTATACAGTCAGCAAAAACAAGACCAGGAGCTGACTGTGGCTCAGATTGTGAACTCCTTATTGCCAAATTCCGACTGAAATTGAAGAAACTGGAGAAAACCACTAGACCATTCAGGTATTACCTAAATCAAATCCCTTACAATTTTACAGTGGAAGTGAGAAATAGATTTAAGGGACTAGATCGGATAGACAGAGTGCCTGATGAACTATGGACGGAGGTTCGTGACATTGTACAGGAGACAGGAATCAAGACCATCCCAAAGAAAAAGAAATGTAAAAAAGCAAAATGGCTGTCTGAGGAGGCCTTACAAATAGCTGTGAAAAGAAGAGAAGTGAAATGCAAAGGAGAAAAGGAAAGATATACCTATTTGAATGCAGAGTTCCAAAGAATAGCATGGAGAGATAAGAAAGCGTTCCTCAGTGATCAATGCAAAGAAATAGAGGGAAACAATAGAATGGGAAAGACTAGAGGTCTCTTCAAGAAAATTAGAGATACCAAGGGAACATTTCATGCAAAGATGGGCTCAAAAAAGGATAGAAATGGTAGGGACCTAACAGAAGCAGGAGATATTAAGAAGAGGTGGCAAGAATACACAGAAGAACTGTACAAAAAAGATCTTCATAACGAAGATAATCACAATGGTGTGATCACTCACCTAGAGCCAGACATCCTGGAATGTGAAGTCAAGTGGGACTTAGGACACTATGAACAAAGCTAGTGGAGGTGATGGAATTCCAGTTGAGCTATTCCAAATCCTGAAAGATGATGCTGTGAAAGTGCTGCACTCAATATGCCAGCAAATTTGGAAAACTCAGCAGTGGCCACAGGACTGGAAAAGGTCAGTTTTCATTCCAATCCCAAAGAAAGGCAATGCCAAAGTATACTCAAACTACCTCACAATTACACTCATCTCACACACTAGTAAAGTAATGCTTAAAATTCTCCAAGCCAGGCTTCAGCAATACGTGAACCGTGAACTTCCAGATGTTGAAGCTGGTTTTAGAAAAGGCAGAGGAACCAGAGATCAAATTGCCAACATCCACTGGATCACCGAAAAAGCAAGAGAGTTCCAGAAAAACATCTATTTCTGCTTTTATCCCTTCAAGGGTTTCCTTAATTTACGCATAGGGAAACAAAGAATGAACAAGGCTTATAAACTCATGGTTAGATTGAAATCATGGTCGGTTCTGATTTACCTAAAGTGACAAAACCTAAAATTCATCCTGGTGACTTGCTTCATAAAACAAGAGAACATCTTATATTCTGTGAGAAAAAAAAATGCCCTCTATTCTATCTGCTATTAACAACTACTTGTTTCTCACTAATACCAAAGTTTGTGTGTGTGTGTGTGTGTGTGTGTGTGTGCTCAGTTGCTCAGTCATGTTTGACTCTGTGATCCCATGAACTGTAGCCCACCAGGCTTCTCTGTCTATGGAATTTTCCAGGCAAGAATACTGGAGCAGGTTGCTATTTCCCTTTGGAGGGGATCTTCTTGACCCATGGATTGACCCTTGCATCTCCTGCATTGACAGGTGGATTCTTTACCGCTGGGCTACCTGGGAAGCCCTAATACCAAAGTGCAGTATCATTTCCATTTAGAGTGCGTCTAGAACTGAGTTATAATACAGTAGTGAACAGAAGCCAGCTTGTATCAGCTCTGTCAATACATTTCTTCTGTAACATCACAGGAATGACTTGAAATCAGACACAGCAGGAGAATTAACACCACAGAAATAGGCAACCACTTCAACCAGTACTTGTTCTTGTTTAAATTTGGAAAGCCAGTTTGCCACTGTAGCACTTGTTATAATATATACACTTAATCCTCAAGGCTTTAATATTATAGTTTCAGCCTATTTCCAGGTAACCACAAAGGCTTATTATAATCTGCTAAGGCGTTGATCATGTCCAGAATCCTAAAAATGAGTTGGAAAGATTAAATGAGATGATGTAAGTGCACAACATCTGATTCAAAATATGTGCTTAAAGAGTAATAATTATTTGCATATAGAAGCATTTTTCCAATGAGTATACATTATTTACAGGGATCTTCATTGGAAGTGGGATCTAATCTAAAAAGATAATTGACAGGGAATCGGCCAATGGAAATAAAGGCCATTACAGAAAAAATTTTATAGATCACATTTCAACATTTCTTTTTCTGATTTGTCATAAGGCAAGGAAGCCAAAGAGGACTTTGAACTAATTGGGAGGGCCAAGAAGGCAATTAACTGCTCTCTAATTAAGCTGGTAATAGCCACCTTCCATTGGAGCGATCAAAAGCTGGAGAATCACTGCCTGTGAGGACATTTGAAGATAGGCCTCTCTCAGTGATGCCAGCCTTGAAGTTTTGAGCTTACAAAGGTTCTGTCTGCTGGGGTCCAAGAAGAGGAAGGTCCAGGTGAATGGAGGACAGTTAACAGTTTATCTGGAAAGTGGTCACTTGTATTTGGGCATTTGCAGCTACACTTGTGATTTTTTTAAGTTTTCATAGGTACACTAGCCCCTTGACTAACAGGGTTAATCTGTGTATAACTTAGAGTCGGCCCTCCCTTTCCAAGTTTCCTTGGCATCTGCAGATCCAACCAACCACAGATCATATAGTACTGTAACACTTACTATTGAAAAATATCCACCCAATTCAAACCTGTGTTGTTCAAGGCTCAACTGTTAACACTTTAAAAAAAGTAAAAAGGAACAGGTAGAATTAGTTTTAATAATATATTTTATTGAAACCAATGTATATTGAATATTATTACTTTGTTGTTGTTAAATTGCTCAACTGTGTCCAACTCTTTTGTGACCCCCATGGACTGTATCCTGCCATGGGATTTCCCAGGCAAGAATACTAAAGTGGGTTGCCATTTCCTCCTCCAGGGGATCTTCCTGTCTGAAGGATCGAACCTGAGTCTCCTGTATTATAGGTAGATACCTTACCCTTGAGCCACTGGGGAAATACTTATAGACCTTTTACAGCTTTTTTAGGGGGTACAATTCTTTGAAATCTAGCGTGCATGCTACACTTAGAGCATAGCACAATTTGGATTACCATGTTTTACATGTAGCAGGGGCTCACGTGTTGGATAGTGTAGGGTAGAGGATGAACAACTGGAAGGTAGCAATCTGTTTTGCACACACACTGCTTTCTGCAGTGCCTGAAACATAACTGCTGTTCCATGAATGAATGTGGCAGGCAGAATTCTAAGATCACCTCCAAGGATCCTTGTCTTGATATAATTCATTCCTTTTTAAGGATGATGGTGAGGCAGACATCAATCTATCCCTTATGTTATACGGCAAAAGGGAAATGATCTTGAGTGGGCCTACTCTATTCAGGTGAGTCTTTTAAGAACAGAGAGTTTTCTCCGACTGGTAGCAAAGGAAGACATCAGAGAACATCTCTGCTGGCCTGGAAGAAAGCATACAGCGATGTAATGAACTGCCCCTGGAAGCTGAGACAGATTCCCCAGCCAGCAAGAAGACAGAGACCTCAGGCCTACAACCACAAAGAACTGAATTCTACCAAATACTAGTGAGCTTGTCAGAGAACTCTGAGCCCTGGATGAGGACTGCAGCTGATACTTGAATTTTTGCTTTGTGAGACACTCAGCAGGGAGCCCTCTGCAGAGAACCCACCCATGCAGCGCCCTGATTTCAACCCTATAGAACTGTGAGCTAAGACACGGGTGGTGTTTTAAGCCACTGTGTTTCTTGTAACTTGTTACACAGCAATAGGAAATTAATACTATGAATAAATGTCACAATTCAGCAATCATCATTCAGTTGGGGACAATATGTTTAAACTTTAGGCATAGTCCCTAAGAGGAAATAGTAGCTTGTGAACATTAGATTTGAAAATCAAGCCAGTATCACGATAGCAACATATTTATCTTAATTATGCCAGGGCATCAGCAGTGTGGGGCATCTGAGTTACTATCTCTTTTCCAGTGCCACTTGCATCAGAGGGAGGAGCTAAGTGAGAGGCAAAAAAAAGTATGTGGTGGGGGAAGCCTCTGGAAATAAGTTTGATATACTCATCCTGTAAAGGAGTGATTATTGATTAAGCAGAGACTCACATAAAAAGACAATGACAGTAATAAGCACAGCTCACACTTGCTGGGTTTGTACTCTGTGCCGGGCATGTCAGCCATTGCTTTACTATATCTGTACCAAAGCCCTGGAGGCAGAAACTGTTACTAACTTCATTTTATGGGTGTGGAAACGAAGCAGTTGAGGTAGGAGGAGATTTAGCTGCATAATCAGGTAATAAAGGTGGTTTGGAAGGAAGCGGATAAAAAGGTATTCTTGGAGGAAGCACTTTTCAGAACAGATTAGCCTGACTCCTAGATGCAGCCCGTCTCCAGGATGACAGAGAGCTTCATTTCTTCTCTGTTAACAAACTCTTTTTATGCCCCTTTCTTCTAACAAGATGCATTTCCCAAGTGATGATTGATCTATGCATTCAGTCTTTCTACTTTCTCCTATGGAGACATCACTGAATCCTATGACTCCCAGTAACATCTCTGGTCCTGATTCTGAAAGGCCCATTTTGAACTCAGCTGTTCTTCTGAGCACCAGCCCTCTGGTGACTGTACCTGGATGCCTCAATAACCTCTTAAATTCAGCTTGTTTAACAAAGTAGAGTTCATCACTATGGCCTGAAAACCAGCTTTCCTCTCCAATACTCTAGGCTTACCAACAATTCTATAATCATTGACAAGTCCACAGGGCTCCACACCCCGGAGACCATTCAACCCTTTCTCACCTCCATTCCCTTTAGTCAATCAGCTGCTAAAAGTATCTTTCCAGAATGTTAACTCAGCCGTTTCTTCTCCATTCTTCAACTTCCTGAACGCTTTAGTCCACCGACCTCCCTCACTTCCTTCCTTATCCAGCTATGATTTCATGCTGCATCAATTCAGTCACTCTTGAAAAATGAAAGTGTTAGTCACTCAGTCATGTCCGACTCTTTGTGACCCCGTGACCCCATGGAGCCCTCCAGGCTCCTCTGTTCATGGGATTCTCTAGGCAAAAATACTGGAGTGGGTAGCCATGCCCTTCTCCAGGGGATTTTCCCCATCCAGGGATCACACCCAGGTATCCTGCATTGCAGCCAGATTCTTTACCATCTGACCCACCAGGTCAATCACTCTTACCAGAGCCCACAACCCCTTGCCACTCTATTTTTCATCATTTCTATTTGACATAATGTGAACCCAACTATCTTATTTCTCTTCAACTGGGAGGCCAAGCAGTGCTGAAAAAAATGACAGAGGGGAGAAAAAAGTAAAATAGAACCCTCTGTTCTGGTTTTCACTGAGGCCCCAAGGTTGCCAAACACTATCACATTCCAAAGCAAATTATTTGGTCTGCCTACCCATGACTTGTGAAGAAGGTGGGTGAAAACAGATTTTATGAGTTTTATCTTTGACTTACCTTGAGCTGTGAATTCTTCCTGACACTCCCTCCCTCCCCACACCCTAGCCATGTGGGAGCTTCACAGGCATCTTTGATAGGTATCTTTTGAAGCTGGAGGAACACAAACAGGCATTAGATTCATGCCTAAGGAAAAAAGTCTTTAATGAGGGGCTGGCTGAAGTGAACTGTGTCAATATAGCTGAGGGCTGCGTTTAGGAAATTAACCACATTCTGGCGGATTCCAGGCCAAAGCTACATTTTTCCAGGGACCAAATGTGAAACCCACAGAAGGAATGCGAGTCTGGGTTGTTTAAAAAGGAATTCTGACCTAAAGGACTTCCTGTCGTCAATGAGGTGTCCTCAGCAAAAAGTGGTTGGCGATTCTACTGGGTAGAGAAGCAGAGATTGTAGGTGGCTGGTTAGAAAAGAGGCACTGCCTGAGACAAAGGCATTCCAAGTGGAAGGGTCCAGCAGGAGGGGGTCTGAGGAGGCCACAGATGCTCAAATGAGAGAATAAATGCAGCTTAGAACATCAGCCAGGGTGCTTCCCTGCTGGTCCATGGGAAGGTTAAGAATCCACCTTCCAATGCAGGGGACGTGAGGTCAGTCCCTGGTTGGGGAACTAAGATCCCACATGCCGTGAGGCAACTAAGCCCCTGCACCAGAACTAGAGAGCCCACGTGCTCTGGAGCCCCTGTCCACAATGAAAAACCCATGCGCCACCATGAAAGATCCCAGCTGAAAACACCTTTGGCTGATGCATGTTGATGTTTGACAGAAACAAGAAAATTCTGTAAAGCAATTATCCTTTAATTAAAAAATAAATTAATTTTTAAAAAAAGAAAGAGAAGAAGGGAAAAAAGACCATAGTACAGATTGGTTCCAAAAAACTAAAAAAAAAAAAAAAAAATTAAAAACAAACTAAAAACAACATCTAGTAGAACCAGAGGGAACTACACCAACTTATATCTGTGTCAGTTGAATAAAGCCTTCCTTCCCCTTACCTTCCTGCTGTCTCTGCTCCTATCCCAGAAGATTCATTGGTAGCCAAGTGGGTGGGAGATGAGAGAGGACTCAGGGGTAGTAGTACTAGTTGGGAAGTAGAGGTGAAATCTGATTCTCCACTTCAGGCTCTTTGTTCTAAAGCATGAAGTTTGGAATTTTGTGACAATAGTTCTGGGCATGTTGTTGCTGTTTAGTTACTAAGTCATGTCCAACTCTTCTGTGACCTGTGGTCTGTAGCCTGCCAGGCTCCTCTGTCCATGGGATTTCCCAGGCAAGAATACTAGAGTGGGTTTCCATGTCCTTCTCCAGGGGATCTTCCCAACCCAGGGATCAAACCCTCATCTCCTGCATTGACAGGTGGATTCTTTATCACTGAGCCAGCAGGGAAGCCCCAGTTCTGGGCATATTAATTTATAAACTGAGGCTGTGATTTGGAGATGAAATGACCAGAAGACATTTAATCACCTAAAGTGATCAGAGAGTTAGAAGACCTTCCTGATATTTCATCTGAAGGGTGAGAAAGAGCTGGCCCAAAAGAGAGGAAAATGGGCAGGGGGTGGGGTGGAGGGTGAAGAAAAAATTGTTTTCTCTTCTAGCCCGAGGAGTCAGTCTTGTTCAATGAGATCATTCATTTACATTACTGAAATAATCTCAATCCACAGCTAGGTTGAGACCTTTGAACCACGGCAATATAACAATTTTTTTTTTTTTCTGTTGGGAACCCTCTCCTATTCTCTGCAATTACCTTAAGCCTCTCTATGCTTAGTTGCTCAGTCATGTTGGACTCTTTACAACGCATGGACTGCAGTCTGCCAGGCTCCTTTGTCCATGGGGATCTCCAGGCGAGAATACCGGAGTGGGTTGCCATGCCCTCCTCCTAAGCCTCTCTACCTTCCCTGATCCCTGAGCTGTGCACTGCCCCCTTCTGTTCAGATGATCTTGCCTCAGTCTTTGCAGAAAGAGCATGATTCATCAGAAGGGAGGAGACTCTTTTCTTCTGCATCCCCAAATGAAGCTGAGAACCATACTTAGAGTACTGTTAATTAACACATATATCATTAACTATGTAAAAGTGCTTCCACTACTTGACAATCATATATTCTCTCAGGCAGGTAGACTCCTTTCTCCAATATTTTATTTTCAGTATTGGTTTGCTTATCATTTCATTTTCATACATTGCAAAAATAAACTTTTAGCTTAATTTGGAAACTTTTTCTGTTCATACTACAATTTATGAGAATCTAAAGTCAAGTTTTAATTTATATAGATTGCATTCTACAAAATATGTCCACAAGATTACCATTTGTATGACACGTTACAATATTTGAAACAGGGCATTTCACGCTTTGGCCATTACCCTCAGAGAGCATTTCTAGTCTCAGTTCTCTTATTTCATCTAATTACAATTTCATTTTAAAACCAGTCAGGAGCGTATATACCCTGAGTGTTTAAAAATGTTACATTTAATGTATGTAAGGAGTTTCTAATTCCAATATAACTAACAAAATAATTGAAAAACTGAGTTGCTAATGGAAGCATGCTCCTCTATCCAAGTCATTTACATTATCTAAAGGAATTATAAGTTCATGATAGAAAATTTGAAAATCACAATAAAATATAAAGAAGAAAATAAAAATCAGCCATAATCACACCATTATCTCCCTACCCATTCTTGAGATCTTTCAGCCTTTTCTATTTTTCAAACTGGGTATAATAATGCACATGCATTTCTTTCTTTTATTTATTTATTTTTTATTATTATTTTTTTAATGCACAGGCATTTCCCTGCAGTTTTCACAGTGAACATTCTAGCGAGGGCATCTTTGTTTCTGTGCTCTTTAATACTATCCAACAGTCTAATGTTGGTGACCAAATTGTATTCCATCATATTATAATCTGTTTTAATGTTTTATATCATAACGTGTATTATGTACAATTTTATATTTATAATATGTGAAAGTGAAGTCACTCAGTCGTGTCTGACTCTTTGTGACCCCAATGGACTGTAGCCTAATAGGCTCCTCCGTCCATGGGATTTTCCAGGCAAGAATACTGGAGTGGGGTGCCATTTCCTTCTCCAGGAGATCTTCCCAACCCAGGGATTGAACCCAGGTCTCCCTCATTGTAGGCAGGCGCTTTACCATCTGAGCCACCAGTCCTATTATAACATTAAATAATTCCCAGCCTGCTTATTTCTATAAATAGAAAAATACACTTTATACTTGACTTCTGGCATGTGTTCAGTTTTGATACTTCATCCCAACATCAATAACATTGACTTAAATTTTCTGCCAAATTGCAGACTTCATAGTCTGTATTGAATTGTAGTCCTATTTTAAATTCAGCAAAAATTAAAAGGCCACCAGACTCCTTAGGTTTCTGAAATTGCACTCTCCTTTCAGGGTCTCACTTTCCTCCATGCCCTTTACTTCCTAATTCCTTATTAACCAGCTTTTCCCCTTTATTAAATTCTTTATACTCTTTCCTATGTCTCTCTTTAATCTGGTTTGTTTTTATTGGATTTTTCGTTCTAAATGCTCATTGTAGAAAAAATCAGATATTACACATAAGGCTTGTAGGCCTTACGTTTGCCTACATACCATGCATTTACCTGCATATCAAGGGTGGAACCAGCTAGGGAGAGAATCGAAAATACCATTTTCATTCCGCTGATGAACCAGAACGTCAGTTTTTAAAGTTACTCAAATGAGAGGTGGAACTGTCATGTGGTCCCAGATGCTCTAATGTAACTAACACACACGCTTACTGATGCTAGACCTTCAAGGAGAGCCGAATCATAAGCAGAAGTTTGCTTAATAAGAATGAAATCAGAGCAAGGAGTTTGGGATTAGATATTTAGAATGTTTGGTGGCCACACGCTAAGGCAGCCTTATGTATGCATTATTATAATTAAGGCTCAATGTGGGGTTAGGGTGAGGCTGAGGAACAGAAGTTGTGACTGAGAAATTCATCAAGGAAATGAGTGCCATCTTGAAGTGTCTCTTGTAAGACAGGCATAAACCCCTCTGCCTTACTGTGCGTGGTGGACCCTTCTATTAGAAATTTCTGCTTTGATGACTTGCTCCTTTCTTCGCTGCCCCTCTTTCGTCCTGCTCATCCGTGACTCTGGCTTTCTTGGTCCTCCCCCATGTCTAATTGTTCTTTATCTGTCTTTTTTCCATGCTGATTCTTAGGACTTGCATCTCTGTAGTGACACTGTTTATACAAAGCCTGTCCTGGGCCTTGAGTAGTCATTAATGTGGCTCCTGATGTCAGCACTCCTCTCTTCCCGGACACATAGTTGGATGCAAGCCCTGCCTTCCTGTGGTTGGGTGGGGCTGTGTGATGAGTTCTGGCCTTTGAATTATGAGCAGGAGCAATGTCTGTCACTTCTGGGTGAGAGCATTTAAGTGCCATTATGAGGACCCTTCTTTCTTCCTGCTACAGAGACCAGCAATGTTCCAGGTGGGTAGTTGTTCATCAGTCTAAATCCCAGAGTGGGATGACACTGAACAGAATTCCTAGTCAACTCTTGACATAAAGAATGGATGAGAGGGACTTCCTGGTGGCCTAGTGGCTAAGACTCTATGCTGTCAGTGCAGGGGGCCAGGGTTCGATCCCTGGTCAGGAAACTAGACCCCACTTATCACTACTATGAGTTCATGTGCCATACAGCTAAGGATTCTGTGTGCCATAATGAGGAACAAAGATGCCACAACAAAGAACATGCCACGGCTAAGACCTGGTGAAAAGTGAAAGCCACTCAGCCGTGTCCGACTCTTTGCAACCCCATGGACTATACAGTCCATGGAATTCTCCATGCCAGAATACTAGAGTGGGTAGCCTTTCCCTTCTCCAGGGGATCTTCCCAACCCAGGGATCGAACCCAGGTCTCCCTCATTGCAGGTGAATTCTTTACCAACTGAGCCACAAGGGAAGCCCAAGAATACTGAAGTGGGTAGCCTATCCCTTCTCCAGCAGATCTTCCTAACCCAGGAATTGAACCGGGGTCTCCTGCATTGCAGGCAGATTCTTTACCAACTGAGCTATCAGGGAAGCCCTGGTGCAGCCAAATAAATAAATATTTTTGAAAAACATAAAAAGAATGAATGAGAAATAAACCTTTGAGGTATTAAGTCACTGAGATCTTGGGATTGTTTGTTCAGCAGCATAATCTGGCTCTACCCTGACTGAAACAATGTTCTCATCTGGTCCCCTGATGAGCTCATCCAAGATTATGGGTTTATCTTTATCCTCTAGTTAAATGAGTTCCAAATCCACTGAACTGAACATAATTGATCAGCTGAGCTCAGGTCCTTGTTTTCTGGTTACCTTTTTCTCTCTGTGTTCACAGGAATTGCAGTCTGAATGTGCCCCAGATATCTCAAACTCAGCACCCACCAAGCACATCTATCGTCTTCTTTCCTTCAATGGCTGCTTCTCCTCTATTGTGCATTATCTTCCTTGATTCACCCAGCATCTGAACCTTGGAAATGTGCAAATTTCCTCTCCATAAGTGAAGTGGGACTGCTCTTACCCGTGGAAGGTTCAAAAGTCAGCGAGACCAAGTTTAAACACAAAATTTGGGAAGCAGAGGCACAGTGGAGTTGTATCCATTCAAGTTGCTAGAAATCATCTTTATTAAATTCTTCCTAGTAGAAAAGAAAGGGGTTCTCATTTCTCTTTTCAGACCATGTGGGTTGACTTTCTCCTCCACTGGTTTTACTGAAAGCAGAAGTAATCATCTTATCCATCAGCCACCTAAAAACAATGAGATTATTTTTTTTCTCTTTCTTTTTCCTTTCTTTTTAGTTTTAATTAAAAGAATCCTTGTAACAGGATTATAGTCAGCATCAAGCACATTGGCTGCTGCAGGCTTCATAAACTGTGGTGGGTTCTCCGAGCATCACTTTCTTGTCTCCATTGCATAGTTGACGAGCAGCTGGCATTTAGCCCCTGAACACAGCCAAGAAAGGGAAATCAAGGCTGATGATCAGATGGTGAGGTAATATCAGATCTACGGCCCCTAAACCCAATGTCTCCACCCCGGTTTCATTATGCGTGTCTGCAGCTTTATAGCAATTGCAGATTTGGAAGGCTGCCACTCCAGATGACCAGGCCATTTATTTATTCATCAAACCAAGCCCAGGATCCAGTTGTTCCTCCAATCACCAGCAAAATAGGGAAGAGTGGTGAAATCAGTCTTTGGCAATGCAGCAGGAATCAGGAATATATTTGGGATTGGCTGCTTTTGTCACACTTTAGGTTATAATCACCCAAGAACAGGGAGCTGAGAATCAGGTACTGTGCAAAGAATAGAGAGAGTCCAGGGGAACACTCCATGCTGGTTCTTCCCTTTGCTGAAGCAGTTCTTCATTATCTCTGTAGGTGGAGAACTGAGGCCATTTCTTTCCAAGAGGGGGTGTGTTGGATATGCCTCACCCAGCACTTAGAGAGGCAAACACTAATATTTTGTGGGAGCCTTTGTATGAAGTCATAGTTGCAGAAACAAGCATGTGGAGTGAGGTGGGGTGGAACTGAAGGTGAGTTCACTGGGATCAGCTGCTGGTGTTGCTGTTAAGAAGATGATCCCATGCTCATCCTCGCACGCATGCTCAGTCACTTCAGTCGTGTCTGACTCTCTGTGACTCCATGGACTGTAGCCACCATGCTCTTGTGTCCATGGGATCCTCCAGGCAAGAATACTGCAGTGAAGGTTGCCATGCCTTCCTCCAGGGGATCTTCCCCACCCAGGGATCGAACCCATGTCTCTTGCATCTCCAGCATTGCAGGTGGATTCTTTACTGCTGAGCCATGGGGGAAGCCCCATGCTTATCCTTACTTCTTGTGACTAGTGTTCTCTCCCCTGTCTGCAATTTTTTTTTCCTAAGACATTGAGTATAGGACTTCCCTGGTGGTCCATGGTTAAGAATCCACCTGCCAATGCAGGGGTCACAGGTTTGATCCCTGGTTCGGAAGATTCCACATGCCACGGGGGACCTAAGTCCATGCCCACAACTAGTGAGCCTGTGCTGTAGAGCCTGCGAGCCACGACTACTTGGCCTGCGTGCCGCGACAACTGAAACCCTTGCGCCTAGACCCCATGCTCCACAAGAGAAGCCACCACAGCGAGAAACCCGAGAACCACAATGACAGAGTAGCCCCCATTCGCTGCAACTAGAGGAAGTCCCTGTGCAGCAACAAAGTCCCAGCACAGTCAAATAAATAAATAAAATAAAAAGATATTGAGTATATCAATAACCTCAGATACACAGATGACACCACCCTTATGGCAGAAAGTGAAGAACTGAAGAACCTCTTGATGAAAGTGAAAGAGGAGAGTGAAAAAGTTGGCTGAAAGCTCAACATTCAGAAACTAAGATCATGGCATCTGGTCCCATCACTTCATGGCAAATAGATGGGGAAACAGTGGAAACAGTGTCAGACTTTATTTTTCTGGGCTCCAAAATCACTGCAGATGGTGATTGCAGTCAGGAAATTAAAAATCGCTTACTCCTTGGAAGGAAAGTTATGACCATCCTAGACAGCATATTAAAAAGCAGAGACATTACTTTGCCAACAAAGGTCCATCTAGTCAAAGCTATGGTTTTTCCACTGGTCATGTATGGATGTGAGAGTTGGACTATAAAGAAAGCTGAGTGCTGAAGAATTGATGCTTTTGAACTGTGGTGTTGGAGAAGACTCTTGAGAGTCCCTTGGACTGCAAGGAGATCCAACCAGTCCATCCTAAAGGTGATCAGTCCTGGGTGTTCATTGGAAGGACTGATGTTGAAGCTGAAACTCCAATACTTTGGCCACCTGATGCAAAGAGCTGATTCATTTGAAAAGACCTTGATGCTGGGAAAGATTGAGGGCAGGAGCAGAAGGGGACGACAGAGGATGAGATGTTTGGATGGCATCACCGACTTGATGGACATGGGTTTGGGTGGACTCCGGGAGTTGGTGATGGACAGGAGGCCTGGTGTGCTGCAGTTCATAGGGTCACAAAGAGTTGGACATGACTGAGCAACTGATCTGAGCTGAACTGATAGTTCTCTGTGCTGTGTAGTAGGTCATTGTTTGGTTACTGCCAGTTCTATTATTTTATTTTACTTTACTTTATTCTGTTCTAGTTTATGCCCTGCCATGTGACTTGCAGGGTCTTAGTTCCCTGACCAGGGATTGAACCTGGGGCACATCAGTGAAAGCCTGAAATCCCAACCCCTAGACCACCAGGGAACTCCCCTCCTGTCTGCAGTTTTAAACTTGAATGGCAATATTTCTGAGAACTACCTTGAAGAAGGAAGTGCACCGGACTATCTGTGTCTCATGGGATTGATCACCCAGTCTCCTCGTTTAACTGTGGCGCCTGCTCTGTGCTCAGCTGTGTCTGGCATCCCAAGTCCAGATAGCATTGCACACTATGTCTGGAGGGACAGGGCAATGACTGTGGCCAGCTGGACACAAAGAGCTGGTGAGGGGACCTGGGGATCACTCACTCCTTGCAAAACTTGCCATCAGTTGTCCTGTTTTCAGACCCACTCAGCATTTCTTCCTTGGGAGGCACCTGGGTACATCCTCAGATCCTGAGACATGCTGGTGGCTCTGAGGCATGCACTGGTTTGTTTCCAGTTGAATCCTCCTCCCATGCCTCCTTTCCTTTCTCTCCTTGGGTTTCCATTTCCAAACAATTGTGGCTGTCTGTCATCTGCTGTCCTTTTCTCTTTTCTTTGTTTTTGTGGGTTCACGTTTTCTTTTAATTTTTACTGTCATCTTAGAAGGGTTTAACTGACTCGTTGGAAAAGATGCTGATGCTGGGAAAGATTGAAGGCAGGAGGAGAAGGGGATGACAGAGGATGAGATGGTTGGATGGCATCACCAACTCAATGGACATGAGTTTGAGCAAGCACTGGGAGTTAGTGATGGACAGGAAAGCCTGGCATGCTGCAGTCCATGGGGTCGCAAAGAGTTGGACACGACTGAGCGATTGAACTAAGAGGGGTTTGGCAAGGGAAAAGCAAATTTGTATGTATAGTCTTTTATGTTTATTCACTGTTCTATTCACTTATTCTATTAGTCACTTTGTCTATTCACTTATTCACTTAGTCTATTTACTTATTCTTTCTTCTAGTTTTTCTTATGTCTCTTAGAGCACCACTGAATGTGTCTTGAACCCAATAGGTACTTGATACAAGTCAGAGCGGTTATAATATGACAAAGAGGCTTCCAGGGGGTAAAAGGCAGGAATGAAAATTACCCTGTATGAAGATTTCTGAAAACAGCAGGTATGCAATATTTATCCAAATTTCTTGTTTTCCATTCATTCAAAAAGTTATGAACATCATGCTCAGATTTAGGTGTTGGGACGTGGATAAAAGGATTAGAAATCTTAGAGCATCTCCTGGTGTAGCTTTTGTGTTTCTTCATATGACACATGGTGGTTCGATCACTAGTGTAAGTTGAACTTTTGCTATAGGCTGGAGTGAGAGAGAAGAGACTGTCCTTTTATAGTGAGAAAACAGCTGTGCCATCGTTCATTTGCCAGGAAAGAGAGGAAAATTTGTCAGAGGTTCCTGTTTGTTCCTGGCAAAGAACAGTGAGATGCCGGGGCAACACAAATTATTCCAGAGGTGCAGATTCTTCTGTCAGTTTCCCAGAATTGACTTTCCTTTATCCACAAGGATTCTGAAATTTCTCTTCTGATCAGCCAAAGCCTGGCCTTTTACACAGAACTTTTCATGTTGCCAACAGATAGTTTCCAGAGAGGAATAAGAAATTAAGTGGAGCTCTGGTTGCAGATGATTCCTTTTCATGCCTAGCTACCCAAACAAAGGGAATGAGCCAGAAGCCAGATCTGCAAGTGAACGCACACAATGGAATTGGTGCATGGGAATGTCCAGGGCGCTGCCTGATTAAACTGCTGCCAGAGCGCCAGGGGGCAATTTCTGTAAGCCTCCCAGTCTTGTATTTTGGCAGCTCCGTCTTCTCTTCCCCCACCACCCTCCCCAGGTCCTCAGATCCATTTGCCCCGTTGTTTGGAAAGAGCCCAACACACAGAGATTGGCAGTACTGTAACTGGTGCTTGACTCACCTCGCCTCTTTTCTCTCTGAATTTGATCGTTCTGTTAATGACAGCTTATTTTCCCCTCCCTGTACCATCGGAAAACCAAAAGCAACTCTTGAGAGAGTCGTGCAGTTATATTTGAGTTTTCTGATTGTACACTGTTATGGGAAATACATTTCACATTTTAAATTATTTTCTCACTTCTGTCCGCTCTTCCTTCCCCCTCACCCAAACAGTCAATATGGATGGGAAACTTTAATGTTGAGAATTGATTATTTTTCCCCCTCAGAAGGTATTGTCATGACAGTGGAAACATCCTTGAGCGTTGACTTGTCAAAATATTGACAGTCTCATTTAAGACCTTCAACATTGTCATCCTAATTGGTGCCTCCTTTTGCTAGACTTTGCTTATTCATGTGCATTTTCTTTCAAGTGATATTTCTTAGGGTAATATTCACAAGGGTTTGGGGCTCCTGGAGTGAAATGTGTTCTATAAACTGAAATGTTTACCCCCTGGCAAAAGGTAATCTCCATTGCACACACCACCTGGTTTTAACAGCTCACATTTGCACAGTGCTTTGTAGTTAAGAAAGGATGTTCATGTATATTGTTTCACGTAATCCTCCTGAGAAGAACACAGAAGGGATGGTGTGGTGCCAGGAATCATCCCACCTTGCCCTGCCACCAGGCACGTGTGATTCCATACCTGGTGTACTGCTTGACTTTTCACAGGTGTTGTCGTGAAGCTCTGTAGAAGCCATGTCCCAGGTGGCTCAGTTTTGGAGAAGGGTTGAATTTATAGAGGCACAAATAAGCACAAAATAATTAGAGGATTTTTTTTCCCATTTTCTGATGTCTCCTAAGGAGGAAAACGGGGCAGGTAATTAATTACAGGATCTCTTTGGCAGACTGGGTGAGAGGGGAAATCTGTGCATACTGCAAAATTAATAAAGCTGATTCCATCACAACTGTATAAACATCTCAGTTAAGGATATGTATAGGGACTTCTCCAGTGGTTCGGTTGTTAAGAATCCGCCTTCCAATGCAGGGGATGCAGGTTGGATCCCTAGTTGGGGAAGCTAAAATCCCACATGACAAGGGACTACTAAGACTCCATGCAAAACTACTGAGCCCGGGAGCCACAACAAAGATCCTGTGTGCTGCAACTAAGACCCAGCACAGCTAAAATAAGTATTTTTAAAAATATAATAATAAAATAAAAAGTACTTTATTGGATGATCATATAAGAGCTGGCCCTTGGTCTGGAATCTGGTTTGTGCGAATGATTGTAGATAGGAATCGGCTTTTCATTTCCCATGCAACCAAGGAAAATGGATTACAGCTTACATTGTTGCAAATCATTTAAATGTCCTTCACCTACGGAGTCTGGAATCATTTTTAAGGAATATGGGGGCAGTGAGTGCCCTTGCTGGAATCTGAAGTGAGACTCACACTTGCCCTGCGTTCTTCTTTCTTTCCACAATCTTCACCATGGAACCTGGGAAAGGGACTTGTCTCTGTAGATGTTGACTGGCCAACCTCTTTCTGCACATAAACAGACTCAAAAGGAGGAGCTATCACACATATGAGAGTGAGCTAGTATATAGGTTGAACGCTTCTTGGAAAGCAGAAATCTGAACAAGTCAACTCAGGCAACATAGGAAATTTATTGGCTCAAATGATTTGGAAACTCAGGGATAATGCTGATTTTAGATGCCAGGTTTATCAACCCCAGTGAAAAAGAGGTATTCTGATTACTCTGGCAGAGAAGTCTTCGGGAGGTATACTTAGATTTGCCTTGCTGGACTAGCAAAGAAAATTGCACTATTGCCTGTCATATTCTATTATATACTGTAAAAATCATGTGGAAACTGATGTTACTTCTATTTTATTGTCTGCTTTTGTCTTCCTTTCCCTCCTTTTTTGTGGTTTGGGTATAGATTCTTCAGTGCTTCGCTGGTGGCTCAGACGGTGGGGAGTCCACCTACAATGCAGGAGACCTGGGTTTGATCCCTGGGTTGGGAAGATCCCCTGGAGGAGGGCATGGCAGCCCTCTCCAGTACTCTTGCCTAGAGAATCCCATGGACAGAGGAGCCTGGTGGGCTACAGCTCATGGGGTCACAAAGAGTCGGACATGACTGAGCGACTAAGCACAGCACATAGATCCTTAAATATCCTCAAATATGTTACATGCTTTCTATTTCTATTTCACTAATCATGGCGCTGCGTACATCACATGCCCATCTTTGAACCATTCACCATGACCAGAGGGATGAGCATATTCATTGGTGAGCCTGGGCCACATGACCACTCTTGAGTTGAGAGCAGGGTGGCATCACCATTCACAGTTGTATCAGGACCACGTGACCAGGGGAGGATGCAGGGAGCAAACAGTGTGGATCTATTGTACCCATCCTTGTACTGTACCTTTTCTGTTGAGAAATGTAATTGTTATGACTAAACCGATTCCTTCTGGCTAATTCCTTTCCTCTTCGGCCAGCTGGTCAGAATGTTTATCCTCCAATAAAAGGCAACAGTTAAACTCTTAAATGTTCTTGAGAAGTTACATTATTTCATAGCCTTTACAAATTTAGCAATGAGAAAAACAATCTCCATTTCCATTAAACTTTTTCCAGGCAGAATTTCTAAATCTTTTGTTATTTTCCTACATCTGATCGACAGTGTTGCATTTCTTCCCTGCCTTTTTCTAGTTCAGAATTCCAAGTGGAGCTGATGTGAAAGATACAGTGTAGGGTACTGGGGGAAAAAATATGAATTTCTGAGTCAACTGACTTGTATTCAAATCCCACTTCAACCACTAGACCAGCAGTTGTTACTGTTGTTCAGTTGCTAAGTCATGTCTGACTTTGTGACCCCATGCACTGTAGCCCTCCAGGCTTCTCTGTCCATGGGGTTCTCCAGGCAAGAATACTGGACTGGGTTGCCATTTCCTTCTCCAGGGGATCTTCCTGGGCCAGGGATTGAACCTGTGTCTCCTGCACTGGCAGGTGGAATCTTTAGCACCAGGGGAACCTGGAACAGGCATGTTTTTATAAAAGCCCACTACTCTGTGTCTCTCTAGCAGTGGTTAGGGAAATGCAAATATAAATGCTATTCTTTTCATTTGTGTTGGCAAAATTTTAAAATATTGATGTAATATACATCTGTTTTTTCTCCCCTGCCTTGCATCAGTTTCTTCTGTTTTATAGCAAAAATACCACATACATTTTGTATCTATTCCTATCTTAATTCAGATATACTCCTTGACTGCTCAGTTAGATGAGCCAAGGAATTCCCTTTTTAATTTAAACCACTTTGGATCAGTTATCTATTACTTGAAGTGAATTGCAATCCACATAATTGATCATTTCTGTTTCTCGTGAAGGTATGGGGAAGGTATCAGTTAGGCAGCTGGTAGCACATTGACTCTAGGGGACCCCTGTCTGCAGTGCTAGCTATATCAGTCAGGTTTATAACTGTTTCCAGGAAGCCTCCTGTTTTAAGTCTGTAGAGAGTGTAGAAAGTCATCACACTGAAGGGTATCTGATGAATGGGACTTAATGTTGGGCAAGAGTGGACCTGATCTGTGCAAGAGATGTTCTGGATCAGACTGTGTGTGTGCCACTTCAAATCCTTGTGTTTCCTCAGCCTACTTTTTACTCCAGCCAGTTTTGCAGCAACTAGCTTTGTGAAAACACACTCTGACAGCATCTCACTTCATCTGCATCATGTCTTCCTGCCCTGGGACTTCTCTAATGCTGCGTTGAGAGATAGCCGTGGAAATCCAGTCAGGCACATGGAACCTGAAAGGGCAAGGAAGTTAAAGTCAACGGGCATCTCTTTTCTAATGGGGGATGAGAGCTGGTGGATAAATGAGGCATATTCCATGTGGCTCCTCGGAGGGGCTAAGTGGGTCAAGCCCTACTAACACAGCAGTGATCAACTTGATAACATACCCTGGAATAGGCGTTCACTCTTGGCCTCATTTTTCTGAATCACTTCCCAAATAAACTGCTTGCATACCAGCCCTTGTGTCAGGGTCTGTTTTTGAAGGAGAATCCAGAATCACCACAATTTGAATGAGAGTCGCAAATATAATGCAAGTTTCCTCCAGTGTTACTTGCATAAATATGCACAATGGAGCACAACATGGGTAATGACCAAACATTTTTGGCTCTTGTCTCAAACTACATGAGTCTACAAACGTTGATCTCAAATTCTTTTTCTCCAGCTTACACAATCAATGTCCACCGAAGGAAAAGTCCCTCAGTGGTCACATTCCAGTACTTTCAGTGATGCCAGCACTTGGGGGACAACAGCTGTCTGCTCTCCAAGTGATACCCAAGGTGCAGACCCCAACTCTCCAGCTCCCAGGTGGCTCTGCAGTCCCTTGGCTCTTCTCTCTGTTGGATCCAAACAGCAATGAAGAGAAGATCCTACGTCCTGTCTGGATTACACTTAATTCCCAGGTCCAATACGCTGCAAGCAATATTCTCATGTCTCCTTTTGTTTCTGCCTGTGGCTCAGAGACATCAAACCAGACCCATAGTTCATGGGCTGGGTCAGGGAGCCATGCACAAGGCAGATCCCAAATCCTTCATTTCATCTGCATTGCTCTCAGACACTTTTCCAACCTTCTCCACTTGATTCTTCCAGGTAACCTCATAATTCAGGAAGCCCCTTCCTCAGTAGTTCTTCAGTTATGGCCTGTCCCCGTCTTTGATTCATCAGGATGGTCTAAAGCTCAGCAGTGGAAATATCTTTGGCGCAAATGGAGTCCTTCCTCTTTCCTGCCACAATATTATCCTCAGAAAATGAACTTCACAGCAAAAACACCAACATTAAAATAGACTACAACATGAACGAAATCCTTCTAGTTATAGACTGTGATTCCAAGTGTGACCAAGGATTTCCAAACCCTACTAGCCTCTGATGACCAACTAAGATCGTATTTCCTTTTATAATTTAAAGGAAAATGCCCCTGGACTAACCTGGTGGTACAGTGGATAAGAATCCGCCCGCCATTGCAGGGGACGTGGGTTGAATCCCTAGTCTGGGAAGATTCTATCTGCTGTGGAGAAACTAAGCCCGTGCTCCACAACTGCTGAGCCCAAGTGCTGCAACTACAGAAGCCCTTATGCCATAGAGCCCGTGCTCTGCAAGCAAAGCCACCACAGTGAGAGACCTGAGCTCCAGAAAAAGGAGTGGCCCCTACTCCCCACAGCTAGAGAAAAGCCGGCACAGCGATGAAAACCCAGTATAATCCATAATAAATAAATAAAAACCCTTGTGGAAATAAAAAAGTAAAATGATCCCAAGTCCTCACCCTTTGAAGGCCCTTCCTCTGCAAAATTTTCCTCACCAACCCAATTCTGGGAGTCAAGGGGTCACTCGCATGCTCAACATGTTTGTTCTCTGCTTGTGTTCGTCAGCCGTTCACCTCTGAGCTGACCTTCTCCAGGACGCCTTGTTCTCCACGTAGGAGCGCAAGAGCTGAAGGGGCCTATCAGCTGGATTTAATCAATTTGGTAACACAGCTCTTTGTTGTTGCTTTTAATGTATATAAGAGAATAGGCGGTCACTCAAAAAAGCTTGAGGTGAGGACAGCTTGCTACTGCCACGTACCTCACTGCCATATTACAATGAAAGCAAGTCTCAGACCAAGTTCTGCCACACAGCAGATGGTCACTAACAAGCGGGCATAAAACAGCTCACACTGTCTGTTCTGGAAGCTTGATGAAGCCACAGCCTCTGTCTGGCCTTTTGGATGGTCTGATGAACACCTTGCCTAAACTTCTGTTCATTGGAGACAAAAGCCAAGACTGCAGAGTCAGGGTTCTGTCAGCCTCTCAGTCAATATCCGACACGGACATCCCGCATCAATGGAAGCCCACTGGAGAAGCCTGTGGAACCTTCAGCAGTCCAGTCTGCTGAGTGTGGTGGGCTACTTGGCTCTCTGGATTCTGACACCCTGATTGTGAAGAGAGGGTAAAGTTTATTTTAGCTAGTCCACTTATTAAGAACACTTTTTTTTTTCAGCATTCTTAGAGACAACTTTACTATAAATTTTCTCTTCTTTTACATGTTTAAATTGAACTATATTTGACAAAGAGTCCTTTTAATTTCACTAAAAGGAGCCCATTTCTGAAATTTGTTGTGCTGATCAACAGGACATCATTTTCCACAATAAAAAAACAAAACAAAACAATATTTTACATTCTGTGTGCAAATGAGCAAAGCTGTGTATGACTATGAATTGAGATACAGACAGCAGAGGCACCGGTAGATGGACTTTATGTGAGAATGCTAGGTAACCACCCCAGCTGCTCGTAAAGTTAAAGCTGAAACTAACTGGCACATATATAAGACCTCACTGTCTATGTGGAAGTGTTTTAAAGTAAAGTACTGTCTTCATTATAGATCCCCAAACCTCAAGGTCTAAGGCTCCCAATCTCTTGGATTCCACAGATTGACCACTGGACTCAACAGTTGCATGCTTTTAAAACTGCAAATTGAGACCCGTTAACAGGTCATAATATGAATTCAGTGGGATATGACCAACATTAAAAACAATGGCAAAGACCTTCCCTGGTCGTCCAGTGGTTAAGACTTCGCCTTCCAGTGCAGGGGGTGTGGGCTTGATCCCTGGTTGGGGAGCTAAAATCCCACATGCTTTGTGGCCAAAAAATCAAAACATAAAGCAGAAGCAACATTGTAACATATTCAATAAAGACTTTAAAAATGGTCTACATCAAAACGATCTTAAAAAAAATAACAAACGACAAAGATATAGCTGATTCACGTCCTTGTACAGCAGAAACTAACACAACATCGTACAGCAATTATACTCCAATAAAAAATAAAAACAATGACATTATATAGAAACATCAGCAGAATAAGAATAGGTGTGGCTCTGTGAAACTTGTTTGTTAGATATTTGTGGCATGTGTTCACTGGAATACTATGTAAAATTTAAAATATCTTTTAAAATGTCTTTTTAATAAAAAAGGTGAAATTACATTTTACAAGGTTTGTGTTATTTACTCTTTGAATTCCAGTGGTCTGCTCTAGCTACACATTTAGGCAAAACATTTCTCACCTCTTCAAGGGCAGGGTTCTGGCCGAAGATACCCACTTACATCACTGGACAGGATTCTTGGCACCTTGATCTGCAGCATCAGCATTCAGATTTATGGTGACTTCACTGCCGTGGCCAAGGACAATGAGTGGGTACTTGCTTTATATTTATGTAACTACAGAGCCAGTCCTGGCAATTTTCCAAAAACAAAAAGGAATCAGTTCCAGAAATTCTGAGAGTTTTCTCAGCCCCACTCCCCCACCCCAAACTAAAAGCTGTCAGCAACCTTCAGTGGCAGTTCCAGCAAAGAAAAAGAGATTCTGTCTTTACTAGGTATCAGCATCATGAGTCTATTCTGAACACATACCCTTAACCAGATGTTTTACTTTATATCAAATAAGTTGAAAAGAATGATTGAAGTTTTTCTGATGATTGCATTGCCTCCTTCTCTTTTTGCAAACGGTGACTAGTGTTGAGGGGGAAATCTGTCTTTGGCAACCAAGTTCTGTCAAGTGTTTTTAAGAACCTTTTGGTGGAAAGGCAGCCCTACCCCAAGGAGAGATTTTTAACTTTTGGTAGCATTTCTATTAACTAAGTCATCGATGCTCCAAGATCCTGCAGAATTGAAAAATGGAGTTTGCAGGGATGAGTATGTCTACATGATTCTTTAAATGCAAGTTTCTGTGAACTTAGTAATATGACAAAAATTTACAGTATTGACTGCTAATGTGGTTGTTATTCAGTCGCTAAGTAGTGTTTGACTCTTTGCAATCGCATGGACTGCAGGTCCGGCTTCCTGTCCATCACTATTGCCTGCAGTTTGCTTAAGCTCATGTCTGTTGATTAGGTGATGCCATCCAACCATCTCATCCTCTGTCCCCTCCTTCTCCTACTGTCCTCAGTCTTTCCCAGCATCAGGGTCTTTTCCAGTGAGTTGGCTCTTCACATCAGCTGGCCAAAGTATTGGAGCTTCAGCTTCAGCATCAGTTCTTCCAATGAATATTCAGGGTTGATTTCCTTTGGGATTGACTGGCTTGATCTCTTTGCAGTCCAAGGGACTCTCAAGAGTCTTCTTTAGCACCACAACGCAAAAGCGTCTATTCTTCAGCTCTCACTCTTCTTTATGGTCCAACTCTCACATCCATACGTGACTACTGGAAAAACCATAGCTTTGACTATATGGACCTTTGTCAGCAAAGTGATGTCTTCACTCTTTTGTATGCTGTCTAGGTTTGTCATGGCTTTCTTTCTAAAAGCAAGCATATTTTAATTTCATGACTGCAGTCACCGTCTGCACTGATTTTGGAGCCCAAGAAAATAAAATCTCTCATTGCTTCCACTTTTCTCCCTTCTACTTGCCATGAAGTATTGGCTTCTAATATTAAAATATAAATATATGTATGTATGTGTATTAAAGGTAGTTGAAGAATATGATGTGTTAAAAGGGATGAATGAAAAGTGAGTTTGTTCTATAGTCCAATGGAAGGATATATGGTTTACTGGGAGGAAAACATGCCTAATAATGAGTGGAAAGTGATGAGAGAAGGAGCTCCCCAAGGAGGGCAAAGAGAGAAACTAGAGGGGAAGGAATCTGTGATACCTGGGGCAGAGTCTGGGAGTCAAACGATCTATAGGCTATAGACCATTTGACTCTGGGTTGGGGTGTACACAAAGGCCTTTGAGAGAAGCAGAAATAATGCAGTTAACGATGAGGGAGCCCTGTGAACCGTCGATACAGGAAGGGACTCAGAAGGTGGCAGGGATGAGTCATGCCAAGTTGTGGTTCCAGAATCGAGGAGAGGGCTTGAGAGCCCTAAAGAAACACCTCACGCTTAGAGCAGCCAGCAGATCATTGGAGTCCTTAGTGAGTGCATTGCTGCAGCGTGAGAAATAGCCTATTTTTCAAAAGCCCAGCCTCTTGTTTCAGCAAACAAAATAGTCTAGTTCTTCTAAAGTTCTTACAACTGACACCTTTTCAGCGCTGCAAAGTCAGAAAAATGTGAGAAATGATTGTCTTGTATAGTTTGGATTTTTTGATATGTGCCCTGGTGGCTCAGATGGTAAAGAATCTGCCTGCAATGAGGGAGACCCCAGTTCGATCCCTGGGTTGAGAAGATCCCCTGGAGAAGGGAATGGCTACCCACTCCAGTATTCTTGCCTGGAGAATCCCATGGACAGAGGAGCCTGGTGGGCTATAGTCCATAGGGTTGCAAAGAGTCGGATGCGACTGAAAATCTAGTGCTTTCACACTTTCATAAGAAATGAAAGTGAAGTTCCAAAATTAAGTACATTTTAGTTTCTTCAACATACAGTGTGCAGCAAATAATACAACGTATTGCCAGCCTGTTTAGTTTATCCTTAGACCAATGTGGTCCCCTGCTGTTGTGTCGGCTGCTGAGTGGGTGGGGCAGAGAGCATGGAAATAGTGTCAGAGAGCTGTGGGTTTGCAAGAGGCGTGATGATAGAGGTCAGGGGTAGCCCTAGGCACTGGACCATCTGCCTTCACATCCCAGCTCTGCACTTTCATCCACTGGAAATCTAGGGCAGGCCACCTGGAGTTTAATTATTTAAATTGGCTGCCCTGTGCAGGCCCCCAATCCCCATATGATTTCTCAGATCTCTGCTAGTTTTATCTAAGATGCATAGAGATGAAGAATATAGGCTCTGCGCCTGGGCATAAATTCTGACTCTGCCCCTCACCAGCCATTAGATCTTGGGGGCAGTTAAGCAACCTTTCTATGCCTCAATATCTTCAGTTGTGAAATGGGAATAGTAACAGTTACAATAATAAGTTGCTTTAGTCACGTCTCACTCTTTGTGACCCCATGGACTATAGCCCACCAGCTTCCTCTGTCTGTGAGATTCTCCAGGCAAGAATACTGAAGTGGATGGCCATGCCCTCCTCTAGGGGATCTTCTTAATCCAGAGATTGAACCTGCATCTCCTGTGTTTCCTGTATTGGCAGGTGGATTCTTTACTACTGAGCCATCTGGGAAACCATTTGGCTCATCCTAGGTATTCATTATGGAGAAGGAAATGGCAACCCACTCCAGTATTCTTGCCTGGAAAACCCCAATGGACAGAGGAGCCTGGTACACTATGTCCATGGGGTTGCGAAGAGTCGGACACGACTGAGCGAATTCACTTTCACTTTTCACTTTCATGCATTGGAGAAGGAAAAGGCAACCCACTCCAGTGTTCTTGCCTGGAGAATCCCAGGGACGGGGGAGCCTGGTGGACTGCCGTCTATGGGGTCACACAGAGTCGAACACAACTGAAAAGACTTAGCAGCAGCAGCAGGTATTCATTAAAAGGCTGTGGAGGGACTTCACTGATGGTCCAGTGGTTAAGAATTAGCCTTATAACGCAGCAGACTTGGGTTAGATCCCCTCATTGAGAAACTAAGATCCCACATACTTGGGAGCAGCTAAGCCCATGCACTGCAACTATTAATAGAAGCCAACTATTAACAATGAAGAGCCCAGCTGCTGCAAAGAGACCTGACACATAAATAAATATTAGTCAACTAAATATAATTTTTAAAAAGAGGCTATTGAGCACATGCATGAATGAATACCTGTAGTCTAATTCAATGGCTTGCCATATAGATATTGGCTGTCTGTAGCTTTCCAAATTTGCCAAATGCACTTGCATTTGTCTACGTCTCACACACCTCTAGATGGGATATAGAGATAGTTTCCTACTTCCTCTCCTATTCTGCCTGTGGTTCTCATGAACTAAAAGGGCAAGCTTATACAACATGGGGCCCTGAGAGCCTCAGGGAGCATCTCCTCATTCCTCCTTCGGTACACTAGGGAGTCATAATATCCCCAAAGTCTGGAAATCCAAGGACACTAATTAATTATAGACACAAGTCCAATCACCCTTCATCCCTTTCTCCGTGAATATTTCTGGTGGAGAGCAGTCCCCTCTGTCATTTGCTGCAGAAGTGGGCAGGTCCCCAGAGCAGGCAGGCTCCCTGTTAACCCAGAGCCCGTGTATCTGCTGCCTGGGTGGCAATGGCAGTTCCGCCCCTTCATAAACATTAAGACACGAAATAATGGAATGTTTAGTCTGAGTAATACATTAAGGAAATCAATTAGGCCCACATGCAACTTTCTAGGATTTTAATTACAGTACTTAGGGTACCACACTAGAGCAGTTTGTCAGGAACATAATTTGTTAATGAATAACAACTGACACAGTGAATTAGCTGGGATTGTAATTAGCTCTCACTAGCCATCCATTGGAACCCTGATCAAAAGCCAGGCAGTGAAAGACGGAGAAATCAGCTATAAATGATAACCCCGACAGCTCTATCGGGGCTGTCTCCCTGATGCTGGTGCACCCCAGAGGGGCATGGCTAAGACCACGTGCAGAGTTTAACTGAAGTGAGGTCGAGGAGCAGCCTCTGCCCCACCCGGGAGCCTGTTAGAAATGCAGACTCTTGGGCCCCCACCCCAGACCTGTCCAATTTTAAGAATCTGCATTTTAAGATGCCCAGGTGATTTCTGAGCATATTGAAGTTTAAGAAGCACTGTCAGAATAAAAACAGCAGAGGTTCAAAGTCAAACAGATCTTACTGTAACTCTTGACATGCTCACCTGCTCACTAGAGGTATATCTTTGGGCAATCGCTAAGTCACTTTGAGCCTCTGTGTCCTTATCAGAAAGTTGCACCTACTAATACCTATCCTGGGGGGTCCTTGTACTGACTAGCAATAGCATATGCGTGTGCCTAGCACATAGCAGGTGGACAGTAAATGAGGGCATAGGAGAAACTCAGAGAGGCTTCCCGAGACCTGGGCCTGACTCCACATGGTGCCACATGGTCCTCTGTCCCGGGGTCACTTATGTGGGTCATGCCTTTCAGTCTTCCATTCCACAATGGGGAAGGACTAGGAGAGAAGAGATAAAATATTACAAGTAAGGTAAACGAGTAGAGAAAATATTTTTAAGGATAAAACAATGAAAATAGTGAAATTAGTCAAAGAATATGCTAAAGTTAGATTAAATTGATTTTTTTTTAAGGTGGCCAAATGGCCAAATAGGAAAACACTGGTTGGTAATGTGAAACACTTGGGAGGGTGCAGGGCCCAGAGTGTTCTCTGTCTTCCCACGGGAGGGAGGATCCTGAGGAACAAGGTAGTCTGAGCATTCCTCCCAAGGTGGGGTTCATGCTGCTCTCCGGAGATCTGCAATCCATAGTTAAGGCACAGTGTTTTAGGAAACACCTCTGACTCACCATGCACAATGGATATGTTTCTGATAGAGCAAATGGATATGTTCTTGATAGAGCATGCAAGCTTAAAAATATGTACATCATCTGTCGATGGACATCTTGGTTGCTTCCATGTCCTGGTTATTGTAAATAGTGCTGCTTTGAACATTGGGGTACATGTGTCTTTTAGAATTATGGTTTTCTTAGGGTATGTGCTGTGAATGGATAAAGAAGATGTGGTACATATATGCGGTGGAATATTACTCAGTCAAGAGAAACAATGAATTTGAGTTAGTTCTAGTGAGGTGGATGAAGCTAGAGCCTTGTGATACAGAGTGAAGCAAGTCAGAAAGAGAAAAACAAACATACTCTCTCTATATATGAAGTCCAGAAAAATGGTATTGATGAACCTATTTTCAGGGAAGGAATGGAGACATAGATGTAGAGATCGGACTTGTGGACACAGTAGGGGAAGGAGTGAGAGGGATAAATGGAGAAAGCAACATCAACATGTATACGCTATCGTGTGTAAAATGGATATGGGTGGGAAGTTGCTGTATAACACAGGGAGCCCAGCCTGGCACTCTGTGATGACCTAGAGGAGTGGGATAGGGGAGGGAAGGGAGGCTCAAGAGGGGGGATATATGTATAATTACAGCTGATTCGTGTTGTTGTATGGCTGAAAGCAACACAATATTGTAAAAATTAAAAAACAAACAAAAAATAGGTACATCAAAGCAATTTCCTCATTAGAGAATTTTCCTCTAAGCTTCCTCACCAAACTCCAGTGTTAGAAGGAACTCTTATGTCAGCTGACTATTAGACCATGTGCTCAAACACAAGGATTACCACTGTGTCGTGGCTTATGCAGAAAATGGAAATATCCTTACAGCACATTGTGGGTAGACTAAAGGGGTTCTGAGGTCACCTGTGGGATAAGGTAGAAAAATAATTTTTTTACATCATGAAATTACAAGAAAAATTAAAAATTGGGAAAGATTTTTGACATACAGTTTGTGATGGCACCCTACTCCAGTACTCTTGCCTGGAAAATCCCATGGACGGAGGAGCCTGGTAGGCTGCAGTCCATGGGGTCATGAAGAATCGGACATGACTGAGCGACTTCCCTTTCCCTTTGCATGAAACATACAAATAGAATATTGTCAATTTTTAAAATGAGAAAATAAATGAGTTTTCTTCTGGAAATATTAACTTTTTAACATCAAATTTGATGCTTGTCTATACTCAATTCCTGATCAAAACTTTTAATAATGATCTTTTCAAATTTTGGATATTCACCATCAATGAGAAATTCTGTTTGCATAAGGAGGTCATAAAAAGTTATTTAAATCATTGTTTTACAGCTATTTCAAAATTTGTAGTAATTGAAATTGTACTTAGGGACTATAGCAGTCCATCCTTTTCTTGAAAAACCTAATGTTGAAAGTTCTTGTGATAACGCAAGTGATTTTTGAATCTAATTGAACTTTTTCATGTCTAGTACTTCAGAATATTAATGTAGCTCTAATTTGCAAAACTTCCACACATCATGAGAGTGGTCATCACGGACAGGACTCATCAGTTACGAATGGGCAGAAATCTCAAATATATGGGAAGGCCACCACCAGGAGCTCAACCTTCCTGCTTCCCCTTCTCTCATCACAGACATGTGGCACCCTGGGCTCTCACTGTGCTCCTTGAGCACCAGGAACACAAGCACCCCCAGAAGCTCCACGGGCCACTTGTCCATGAGGGGCAACCTGGGCTCCACGCTTAGCTGCTGGCATGCCTGTCGACATGGAAGGGCTCCTGGTTAGTCCTGCTCAGAATGCTGAGACTGATCCATTTGTGCTCAGTGGTGCTGAGTACACTTGTTTGTAGGGACTGCGGGAAGTGCAGACAGGTCTGGCTTATCTGGGACCACCCTCTGTAGAGCCCCAAATAAGGCTGCTCATGGCCAGAGGTTACCAGTCTGGGGTTTCTGGCAGCCCCAAAGGCTTGAGGTTGAAGTTTCTGTTGTGGTACATGTGGAACCTACTCATGGCACACAACTGGGCCCATTGGGAATCTCCAGATTACTCATATGCAGGAACCAAACCATCCTCTTTCTCTTCTACTTCTTGAATCTGTACATGGTAGGCTGTCTTGCCCCTTCCTCTTTTACTTCCCATTCCAAGGATTGGTTGAATGATTGGGGTCTTTCTCTGCTGTGTTGGAGGAGACTTGGCCAACTTTGGCTGGATTTCATTTCTTCCCAGGGACACTCTGACTTTGTCTATTCTTCTCATGCTACAGGAAGATGCCTGGAATACTCAGCACTAGGATTGGATCAAATGTGGTCCTTTCAGTGCTTTGACTGGCTCCACTGCCTCTGGTAGTTGTGGTTCTCTGTGCTCTGTCTTTGCATGACAACAGTAACATCCCATTCTTGGGTTTGAGGAATAGAAGAGGAGGCAGAGTAGGAAGCCTCACCTGCATTCTTTATTCTCTTACAAAGGCTTTCCTTTGGAGCATCAGGCACTTACGTACCTTTTAATAAATTCTGTAATTTCTTACCCGTTTGGTCACTTAAAATTAAGCAGGATTAGAGATTTCAATTGATGTAATACCATACGTTCTAAAAGTATGACTAGACCATGTGCAGAAATTACAGTAAAGTTAAGTTGAAAACCACAGCTCACCAACCCCCCAGTCATATCAAGGATATAATGAGATGAAGAGAATGGAAAGTTAGGGAAAATGGATGAAAGTTTCTTTGGAGAGAGTTGTGGCTGTGCTGTGAGTCCTCCTTCCCCATCCAAGGAGGCAGGTTAAAGGAGCTTCCTTCCTCATCGTGTCAAGCTAGAGGAGTTTCAGTGGGACCAGAGAGCATTTAGGGAAACACACAGGCCTGCTGCCTGATCCCACACGCCTGTTCTCACCCAAGATGCCAGAGGGTGAAGCCTGGGCTATTAGCTGATGTAGCAGAGGAGAACCGCTCCTTCTTGGGGATTGGTTTTCATTCCTAGAGTGAGTGCAAAGACATGGTGGTTTTTTTGGCAACTCTGGGTAAGGTCATCTTGTATCCTGTCCAATGGAGTCATGCAGGTGGAAAAAGTACCCTTAATAGAGGCTGAGCTGAAGTTGTGCTTCTAGCTTTCTAGGGGCAGAGAAGAGAGGGAGTAGTGCTAGACCAGCAGGTTTTTGCCTGGGTCAAGGGCATGGCCTGTGAGAACACATCAATGAACTCCCCCAGAAAACAACTTTAATATCATCCCATCTGCAGGGCTCAACCTGCTAATGATAGTCAGATAAAAGCAATTCCTGCCACTCTTCCCTTTCTTTCCTTTCCCCAATCCCACCCGAGCTGTGCTTAATCACTCAGTCACGTCTGACTCTTTGGGACCCCATGGACTGTAGCCTGCCAGGCTCCTCTGTCCGTGGGGTTTTTCAGTCAAGAATACTGGAGTGGTTGCCATTTCCTTCTCCAGGGGATCTTCCCAACCCAGCAATCAAACTGGGTCTCCTGTGTCTCCTGCATTGAAAGCAGATTCTTTACCTGTTGAGTCATCAGGGAAACCCATCCCCACCTGATCTTTCCCTAACCCAACTTTGAGGGGATCAGAAACTTGCCCTTCCTCCAGCCCCTGCCCTCCTTAGGAAGTAAGGGAAAGTCTTACCTTCAAATGAGAAGGCAACTTTGATTAGTATTACAAGAGGCTGACCTTGGTAATCACTAGCTTTATATTGTGTTTGTAGCTTAAAGTGGACATCAGACTTCTGATCAGAAGTGGATCCAAAAATCATGAGATTAGAACTTCCCTAGTGTTTCAGTGGTTAAGAATTTGCCCTCCAGTGCAGGGGATGTGGGTTCAGTCCCTGGTCAAAGAACTAAGATTCCACATGTTGCAGGGTGTGGCCAAAAATTCTTCAAAAATCACCAGATTGCCTGAGTTTTCATTCCATTGAATACAATTAGAAGGGAAACAGAAATAAAGTTGCCATTGGATTATATTCCATGAGTGCTAATTGTTCAATGTGCCACTTACCAATCCTTATTGCATGATCCTGGTTAAGGAAGCTCTGGAGGTATCGGGAGCACATTGGAGCAAACCTCATGTGACCTTTCATTGTAGAATCACAGAATATCAGACTTGAAAGGAAGCTTGAAATCATCTATTCAAATAACACCCTGCAATTCTGAGACCCTCTGCCAGATCCCTGCCCAGTGCTCACAATACCTATGTTTGAATGTCTGCAAAAAAGAAGACATGCCTCCTCTTAAGACAGTCCTTCCCATTTGGGAACAGCATGTCTCATTTTGTTGTTTCTTTTGCTGCACATAAATTTTATATCAATAGTTAGATATAGTCCCATTTGTTTATTTTTGCTTTTGTTGCCTTTGCTTTTGGAGTCAAATCCGAAAATTCATTGCCAAGATCAGTGTCAAGGGGCTTCTCCCTATGCTTTCTTTTACAAGTTTTATGGTTTCAGGTCTTACGTTTTATGTCTGTAATCCATTTCAGGTTTGTTTTTGTGAGTGGGGTAAGATAGGGTCCGATCTTATTTTTCTTCATGTGATTATTTAGTTTTCCCACGTTGACAAGATTATCCTTTCCCCATGGAGTATTCTTGGCTCCCTTATCAAATATTAGTTGATCATAGATGCACAGGCTTATTTCTGGTCTCAGATCTGTTCCGTTTGTCTATGTGTCTATTTTTATGCCCATACCATTCTTTTTTGATGACTATACCTTTGTGATATAGTTTGAAATCAGGAAGTGTGAGGTGGACATTTAGGGGGCATTGATTAATAAGGCCTGGTGGATTAATAAGGCCTGAAGTACTCATTCTTGGATAATGCCTGTTTACTCAGGTCCCAGAAATTTCCTGGGTCCCCAAACCTCTGCTGCCTCACACTGAATAGGACTTTTCTACATAAACCCAGAGGGCAGGGTTCATCTTATTCGCTGTTAAATCCACACACTAAGATCAGTATTTGAAGAGAAGTGGGTACCACTAGATTAGTTCCCTTCCCCATCACTGCCTGATCTGTAGCTGCCCCTGGCCTCACTTCTGGGTGTTCCCATTCAGTCTTACCAGGAGAACTCTGGCCCATCCAACAGACCGATTATGCTTTCTTTGCTTCAAGCTTGATTCCCAGGTTTGTCTGTCCAATTCTAAAAACACTTTGATTTTTAAAAATTATACTGGAAAGAGGAAGAAAATTATTTTCTAAGGTCAGGTAGTTGGGCCCTGGGACAACTGGGAAAGAAACAGATGAGTTCCCAGAGATCATTTGAAACTCTGTCCATAAAGAAAAAGCAAACCACTCTATTTCTGATATTTCTGCCTCATTCAATGACATTGTTTTCTTTGGAAAAATTGAATATTTATTATTCATTTTATGGGCAGAGGAGTGAAATGGCCTGGGTCTAGAGATGAGGGGCAATTAACTGCTGGTCAGTGACTGCCCTTGCCATCTAACAAAAACAGGTTTACGTGAAAGCATTGTAGGCCCACTGCTGCCTCTGTTTCAAAAGAGAATTATTTATTTTGAGTCACATTTTTTCCTCTCTTCAATACCATTTTTGAAAAATGATTTGTACTTTTATCTCACTGTGTGCTTCTCCTGTTTCTCTGGCCCAGCCTCTGCCTTAGGAGATAAGCCACACATTAGGTTATTTAATAGCCTCCCACCTGTTCTCTTGACCTTGGGTTTTCCCTCCATCCTTTCACTTCAGGCCTCACCCCACATGTTTCCCAAGTTTGGCCCTGGCCTCCAGGTCAAAAGCACGCATGGCTCACTGAGCAAGCACCAAATGCTCGAGCATGGCCTTGAAGTCCCTCTGCCTTCTGCTCCTTCCTGGGTGTTCTTTCTGCTCCAGTTTCACCAGCAGCTGCTTTGTGGATGTGCTCCCCCTTTTCTAGAGCACCCCATGTCCTCCCTTTGAACGTGTTGTCTCTCTAGTTCTACCTGCTCTGCACTCCTCATCCTTCAAGGCCTAGAACCAACCTTACCTTTTCCTTGAAGATATCCCTCGTCCCTCCTGCTGAACGAGTGGATGTCTCTCTTCACCAGGTTGTTGGAAGGACTGAACATGATTATGTGTAGAAGTAGAATGGTGGCTGCCAGGGGCTGAGGGAAGTTGTTGTTCAATGGGTAAAAAGTTTCTGTTACGCAGAATGAGCAAGTTGTAGACATCTGCTGTACACCATTGTGCCCATAGCAATACCATATTGTGGGACTTCCCTGGTGGTCCAGTGATTAATACTCTGCACTCCCAAGGCAGGGGGCCCGGGTTTGATGCCTGGTCAGCGAACTAGAACTCACATGCCACAACTAAGTTTTCACACGCTGCGACTAAAAGATCCCACGTGCTGCAACTAAGACCTGGTGCAGCCGAATAAATAAATATAATAATAAAAACCAAAACAATCTGTGCTGTACATCTAAAAGTTTGTTAAGAGCATAGATCTCATTTTGAGTTGTTACCACAATAAAACGAAAAGGTTATCCACATGGATACGTAAAGTGAGATGCCTAGCAAACACTAAAAACACAAGTTTTTTTTTCTTTTTTCTTTCTACATGTTTTACTTCTTTGAACTGCAAGAGTATTTATTTCTCCTAGGGCAGCAAAGTTATTCTTCTTTACCTTGTGTCATAGTTACTTCGGTGCATATCTTAATTGTTATGTATCACAGTAAGAAAAAAAAAAGGGACCAATTTTGATGTCTGACATTTGGTTTTGGGAGCTGTCTCCAAAACTCAGTAATTGTGCGGTCTTGAGTAAGTTGCTCAATTTCTTTATGACTCACTGACTCAATAGACGTGAGTTTGAGCAAATTTCAGGAGACAGTGAAGGACAGGGAAGCCTGGCGAGCTGCAGTCCACGGGGGTCACAAAGAGTCGGACATGACTTAGCAAATGAACAACAACAACAGTCTTATAATCTGTTTGAAAAAGGGAGAAAAAAAAGAAAAATAACAATTATCTCTCTGGTCCTAAGGATGGCTTAAACACGCCAGTACACGTGAAAATGGTCGCAGATACATGGCAGCAGCTTGGAGTCCTGCTGTGGTTTCTTTTCTTCTTTGAAGTCAGTGACTACAATGTCTACATGTTTATAACCCTAAAGCACACAGCATGAAGCTCAGTAAATGCTTGCTGAATGAATGAATGAATAAGTGAGTGAAAGGAAGGTTGGAAAGAAGGGAGGTGGGAAGGGAAAAGACAAGGAAGGTCAGCTTACTTATGTCTTCTCTGTAATGCAAAGTTATGATGGTTTCGACTCAAAGACAAGTCTCTCCAATGAGAATAGGGATATTTCCTTGTCATCCTAACCCTGTGCAACACTTTTAGTCACAGCAGCATCCTTTATATTTAGAAAGAGAGCTTCCCCAACTTTTGGAAGCCAATAGTTGATACACCAGCAATGCCACCTCTGTTAAACAAAAAAAATTAATCTGACACTTGTTAAAATGGTAAGGAAGACTTTATTCAAGGCTAGTACAACAAGGGTGAACTCTGTTGCAGTAGTGGAGAAAGATAAATCTCAGCTTTGAATACAGCAAAGACAAATGAGGATTTGTAGCCAAGGAGAATTAAGTGGTGAGTGAATAAAAAAATTACTAAGAAGAGACATCATGGGTAGGGAAATTCTTGCTAAATTGACCTAATAGGATTCTTGCTGAAGGAAGGTCAAGGACTTAGACATCCAAGGTGGGGAATGGGGAACTTACTCAGATACCAAGAGTGATCAAATATCAAGCGTGGAGGGATTCTTGGTAAACTGACTTAGCAAGAGTCTTGCTAAGACTGGGTAGGCAGACTGAAGACAGGATGGGGGCTGGGATTGAGGTCTAGTTGAGAACAGGGCTCTGAGGAGCCCAGATAAGGTTTGGTCAAGGAGGCCTGGGGAAAGCTCTCTGCCCTACTCCCGCTGGGGAAAGCAGGAGTGGACAGGGTTGTTGCCCTAGAGGTCATGAGAGTTTGGCAAACGTTATAAATATTCTTATCTCTGGCTTTTCATTTATGAGAGAGACACGATGTCACTTTTAATCCCAACTATCTTAGTGGGTATATTAGTTTCCTCTAAGTGCTGTAACAAATTAGCACAAACATGGTGATTAGCTAAGAATAACACAAATATACTCTCTCACAGGTCTGTGGGCTTCCCTGGTGGCTCAAATGGTAAAGAATCTGCCTCCAATGCAGGAGAGGTGGGTTCCATCCCTGGGTCAGGAAGATCCTCTGGAGGAGGGAATGGCTACCCATTCCAGTATTCGAACAGAGGAGCCTGGTGGGCTACAGTCCATGGGGTCGCAAAGAGTTGGACACGGCTGAGTAACTAGGTACACACACACTCTTTCACAGATCTCTGGTCTGAAGCCTGAAAACTGTGTCACTGGGTCAAAATCAAAGCCAGAAGGGCTGATCTCCTTCTGAAGGCCCCAGGGGAGAATCTGTTCCCTGCCTCTTCCACCATCTGCTGCCTGCTGGCTTTCCTGGGCTTGTGGCCACATCATTCCAGACTCTGCCTCCATCCTCACATGGCCTTCTCTTCTTCAGGCTGTTTCTAACCTTTCTCTGTTTTCCATTTATATGAATACATACTGTGTTAGTCTGCTCGGGTTGCCATACAAAATATCATAGATGGGTAGTTTAAACAACAGAAATGTATGTCTCATAGTTCTGGATGCTGGAAAATGCAAAATTCAGGTGCTGGTCAATTTTGTGCCTGGTTAGAGCTCTCTTCCTGGCTTGCAGACAGCCACCTTCTCTTTGTGTCATCACATTGTGTGGGGGGGTGGAAGGACAGAGTGAGAAAGCTCTTCATCTTTTATAAGGCCACCAGTCTTCTCAGATTAGGACCCCACCCTCGTGACCTCATTTAACCTTAATTACCTCTTAAAAGTCCTGTCTCCAAATCTGGTCACATTGGAGGTTATGGCACCAACACATGGATTTGGGGGGTATACAATTCAGTCCATAGTGCATGAAACTGCATTTAGGATTCACCTGGATAATCCAAGATCATCTATCCATCTAAAAATAGTTAACCTAATCACACCTGTAGAAACCCTTTTTTCTAATAAGGTAATATTCACAGGTGCCAGGATTAGGACCTCATATCTTTGTTCTTCTTTATTTTTATTTCGTGGCTGCACTGTGAGGCATGCAGGGTCTTAGTTCCTCTACCAGGGATTGAACCTGCAATGGAAGCACAGAGTCTTAACCACTGGACCACCTGGGAAGTCCCAGGAGCTCATATCTTTGGATAGCCACTCTTGAGCCTACTACCAGCCTGCCAAATGAATCATAAGAGCCTGGGTTTATAAAAGGCTTGGAGGTCCTTCATGGTCTTAATTGAATCCAGAACATTATAGATTTATTCACAATAAAATAATCCTCAAGATGATTTCAAAGTTTGATCATTCTAGAGTTTTGTTGCATTAAAGTTTGTGGTGTGCATGGTGACTGGAAACCTTCCCTTGACCTTTAGTCCTTTCCATTTGGATGTTTAATAAGTAATAAAATTTAACAGAATATTGTTTTCCTCCCGCCAGACTTATTCATTGCCTATTCCTCCACATGTCAGCCAACAGCCATGCATCCATCCAACAGCTCAAGCCAGAAGCCTAGGAGTGCTTCATTCCTTTCTTTGGCCTGTATTTTAAATCCAGTTGTGATCCTTAGCAAACAGTGTGGCATGGCAAACACCAATCAGAACAGAATCAGGCAGTAGAGCAGTCTAAGGGGTGTCTCTATCATGCCAGGCATTATTGTATTTTAGTTTTTGATTCTAGGGGAAGTCTGGTGGCATTAGGGTATTGGGGTGGGTCACCATGTGAGGGCTTTTGGCAGTGACTGTTCACCAACTAGCATAGAAATATTTCAGTATGGTCATTGGGACTTAGCAGCAGGCAGGGACATAGTGCCCTGCCTGAATCCAACTTATCAAGCCCTGTTGCCTCTACATCCAAATCATGTCTTAAGTCCAGACACTTCTGCCCACCTCAGCGGCGACTGCTCTAGAACTGAGCACCATCTTCTCCTGCCTGAACTTCTGCAGTAGACCTCTAGGGCTTCCTGCTCCCAGGTATGCACTCCTAGAGTCCCTTCTCCAAGCAATAGCCAGAGGGATCTTTTAAGAATATAAATTATATCATGCCATTCTGCTGAAAGCAGATTCCCTTGTACATAGCACACTATGCAGCCTTCTTATCCTGACCTGCAAGGGGCCTCATTGTTCGACCTTTGGCCCTCTGCTATAATCTCATCTTCTCTGCTTTCACTCTCCCCAGCAGCTTTCTTTCCATATCTTGTTTCTTTCCCTCATGACCTTGGCACTGGCAACTCTCTCTTGAATGCTATTCCTGCCTAGATCTTTGCATGGTTGTCTCCTGCTTCAGGGTTCAAATAAAGAGTCAACTGTCACCCTTCTCCATTTGTTATAATAAAATTAGCTTTGTGCAATATCTTTTGTTTATTCACTCAAACTTTTATTGAGTTTTATTACTATGACCTTGGCACTCTACTGGGTACAAGGATACACAAATGAATAGTACCAAGTTGTTTTCCTCAAGGGCCTCAGCTGAGTGAGAGAGCCAGAAAAATAATTTCAAAGACCTCAAGATATTTATGGTACAATGCAAAAATGCGCTGTAATTGAAGTCTTGTGGGAGCCCAGAGAAGGACGTAACTATTAATAACTGTGCCTGGGGGAATCAAGGAAGGTTTCAGAGAGTCACTGACTTTACCTGGATAATTACAGTGGAGAATTCTTATTTTAGAATGAATGAAATGGAACTAAATTATACTGTTCAATTTAAGACAGAAGATTAATCTGTGTTTGGTAAATATTTAAACAGGAGGTAGTCCTGATTCTCATACACAATTTTAACAGGCACTAAATAAAGCAGAGTAGATTTTTTCACTTTTTTTGTCCCCAAAGGGGAAAAGTTTAGCTTTCTTTATAGTAAAGACTGATAGCAAGTAACATCAGAAATGGAGACCTTTGAGTTGATGGGTTTTTCAGTTGCAGTGAGGTGAGTGGAAAGTCATGGTCACCACACAGCTGATCTGTTTTTTATCTCTGAAATAAAGCTTGATTAAGTTTGTTTGTATTTCCCAAGAAGGTGGATGTCCTTTCCTTTTTATCCAGCTTTATTGAGGTATAATTGACACGAAACTCTACGTAAGGTATACAATGTGATGATTACTTATATATTGAACAACTTACATATTCAGTTCAGTTCAGTCGTTCAGTCATGTCCTACTCTTTGCGACCCCATGAATCACAGCACGCCAGGCCTCCCTGTCCATCACCAGCTCCCGGAGTTCACTCAAACTCATGTCCATTGAGTCAGTGATGCCATCCAGCCATCTCATCCTCTGTCATCCCCTTCTCCTCCTGCCCCCAATCGCTCCCAGCATCAGAGTCTTTTCCAATGAGTCAACTCTTCGCATGAGGCGGCCAAAGTACTGGAGTTTCAGCTTTAGCATCATTCCTTCCAAAGAAATCCCAGGGCTGATCTCCTTCAGAATGGGCTGGTTGGGTCTCCTTGCAGTCCAAGGGACTCTCAAGAGTCTTCTCCAACACCACAGTTCACAAGCATCAATTCTTCGGCACTCAGCCTTCTTCACAGTCCAACTCTCACATCCATACATGACCACAGGAAAAGCCATAGCCTTGACTAGACGGACCTTTGTTGGCAAAGTAATGTCTCTGCTTTTCAATATGCTATCTAGGTTGGTCATAACTTTCCTTCCAAGGAGTAAGCGTCTTTTAATTTCATGGCTGCAGTCACCATCTGTAGTGATTTTGGAGCCCAAAAAACTAAAGTCTGACACTGTTTCCCCATTTATTTCCCATGAAGTGATGCGACCAGGTTCCATGATCTTCGTTTTCTGAATGTTGAGCTTTAAGCCAACTTTTTCACTCTCCACTTTCACTTTCATCAAGAGGCTTTTTAGTTCCTCTTCACTTTCTGCCATAAGGGTGGTGTCATCTGCATATCTGAGGTTATTGATATTTCTCCCAGCAATCTTGATTCCAGCTTGTGCTTCTTCCAGTCCAGCGTTTCTCATGATGTACTCTGCATATAAGTTAAATAAGCAGGGTGACAATATACAGCCTTGACGTTCTCCTTTTCCTATTTGGAACCAGTCTGTTGCTCCATGTCCAGTTCTAACTGTTGCTTCCTGATCTGCATATAGGTTTCTCAAGAGACAGATCAGGTGGTCTGGTATTCCCATCTCTTTCAGAATTTTCCACAGTTTATTGTGATCCACACAGTCAAAGTCTTTGGCATAGTCAATCAAGCAGAAATAGATGTTTTTCCGGAACTCTTTTGCTCTTTCCATGATCCAGCGGATGTTGCCAATTTGATCTCTGGTTCCTCTTCCTTTTTTAAAACCAGCTTGAACATCAGGAAGTTCACAGTTCACGTATTGCTGAAGCCTGGCTTGGAGAATTTTGAGCATTACTTTACTAGCGTGTGAGATGAGTGCAATTGGGCAGTAGTTTGAGCATTCTTTGGCATTGCCTTTCTTTGGGATTGGAATGAAAACTGATCTTTTCCAGTCCTCAGCAGTGGCCACTGCTGAGTTTTCCAAATTTGCTGGCATATTGAGTGTAGCACTTTCACAGCATCATCTTTCAGGATTTGAAATAGCTCCACTGGAATTCCATCACCTCCACTAGCTTTGTTTGTAGTGATGCTTTCTAAGGCCCACTTGACTTCACATTCCAGGATGTCTGGCTCTAGGTGAGTGATCACACCATCGTGGTTATCTGGGTTGTGAAGATCTTTTTTGTACAGTTCTTCTGTGTATTCTTGCCACCTCTTCTTAATATTTTCTGCTTCTGTTAGGTCCATACCATTTCTGTCCTTTATCAAGCCCATCTTTGCATGAAATGTTCCCTTGGTATCTCTAATTTTCTTGAAGAGATCTCTAGTCTTTCCCATTCTGTTGTTTTCCTCTATTTATATTGCAACTTATATATTATGAACACTTATATATTGCAAAATGGTTTTTTTGCAAACTGCTATAAGCTCATATAAGTAGATGTATTTGTGTATGTGTGGTAAGAACATTTAAGATCTGATCTTAGCAACTTTTGGATATATAATTCAGTATTGTTAACTATAGTCCCCATGCTATGCATCACATTCACAGAACTTACTCATCTTTTAACTGGAAGCTTCTGTGCGCCTGATAAGTTGCTTCAGTTGTGCCTGACTCTTAGAGACTCTATGGACTGTAGCCCGCCAGGCTCCTCTGTCCAGTGTGATTACATATTAATTTCTGAGTATTTTGTTCAACATCTGTGTCTCTGCTATATTGAAAACTCAACAAAGGTGGAGATTTCCCTGGCCCACTGCTGGATCTTCATACTGTGAGCCTGAATCTACACACTGAGCATATAGATGGTGCTCAAAAGACATTTATTCAAAAAATGAATAAATGAATAATCCTGATAGTTTGAGTAAAAGCCAAAAAGAAGATAATTGGAGGATTCACACAAATTAAAGGATAATTGGGGTCAAAGGGACACCTCCTCGAGGGCAAATCAACCTGTGGTAGTTCATAGAGATACTTCAACTGGGTGTGAATTCCAGGTCCCCAGCCATTCTGATATTGTCTGCCAAAGGGATAATTTAAATTGGACTCATGGAGCAGGAGGTGCTCAAAATTTTAGATAATGAAAATGGTTTTTATTTGCTCACTGAGCAGTTATTCTTTCCTTCCAGTAGAAGGAGAGAAGTACTAGTCATTCTTATATCTAACAGGAAACAATAATATTTATTGAATACACTCAGGAAGAATATTCTTTAGGGTTAACTTAAATAAATGGGTTAAGTTGGTATAGTTTGGGAATATATCATTTAATAAGAAGTTTAAATTTGGTGAACAGGTCACTGAACAGAGAAGCTTCTTTTTACTCCCCTGGGGATCAAACTCTACCTGTCTTTGGTGAAAGAGGCTACAAAAGGGGAATGATTCACCTAAACTGTTTTGATGTGGCTCCGTAAAGTTTCCTGGCAAGTCTGACCCATGGTCTCCCACCCTGGTATTATGAGCTGTCTTGATGTACTCTAATCATGCACAACTCTTTAGGCTTATTTTGGTGCAAGATGAGAACTGAAAAGCATTGGTGCCTTTTAACCGAAGGTCATCAGGAACACACTTGTGGTCAAAGTTACTTTCTTGGTGTGGTAGGTAGATGCTAAGGTTTCTGCCCCCTGGTGGATAAGCCCTATGTCATTCCCTCCACCCCAACTCTTAAGTGTATGCTCAATTGTGTTTGACTCTTTGAGACCCCATGGACTGTAACCCACCAATCTCCTCTGTCCATGGAATTTCCCAGGTAAGAATACTGGAGTGGGTTGCCATTCCTTCTCCAGGGGAACTTCCCGACCCAGGGATGAACACATCTCCTGCATTGACAGGTAGGTTCTTTACCACTGAACCACCTGGGAAGCCCAATACATATGCATAATATATGCCTAGTATAATATCCCTAAGATTAAAGGGATAGGCCTCACTGGATTCTCCTACCCTACTCATGCAAAGGCAGAAAGTATATCTAAAATATTATTAGCTGATACATATATATCCTATAACTGTAATTTCACCAGTGACAGCCCATTTGTAATACTCACCGTGCTGTTTCATAAAACTCATTTTTGATGTCCAATATGCTAATTTACAAATCATTCATTTTTGATTGAGATAGGATACTCTTGAAAAATGAGTATCTGGATTAGAATGACCACCTGAGAACTTTGCACATTTCAATATAGTATCCGTTCTGGGCTGGAACTTAATCCAGCGGTTCTCATCCTTGCCCATCTATTGGCGAACCCTGGGGGAACTTTTAAAACCAATGATGCTGGTGCTGCCCCTTCAGACCAGGTATATCAGGCCGTCTGGAGGCAGCACCCAGGCTTTGGTGCTTTTTAAAGCTCCCAGGTGACTTCAGCATGCAACCCGGGTCAAGAACTACTGGTTTACTCCAAAAATGTAATTAACACCATGCTTTCTGTGCTGAGGTATCTTAAAATAAATTATGGATATCTTTAGAATATGGTTGCCCATTAGAATTGCCTGGGGAACATTAAAAAAAAAACCAAAACAAAAAAGATGCTTGGACCTAACCCCAGATCGATTAAATAAGAATCTGTGGGGGAGGGCCCTGAGCACTGCTGTTAAATATTTCCAAGGGACTCTAATGTGCAGCTGGGTGCAGGTCCGCTGTGATGGACGATGAGCGACAACTGCAGACGGCAGGAACCTGTAGGAGCCTCACGAGGAAGCAGCTCCCGAGGCCCCTCCACTTGATGTGAGGGGCACTGCCTGGTTCCCAGGGGCCCTGAAGCTCCCAGACTCTGGGCACCAGGGGAAACCAGCAATCTCCCAGTGAACTCTGCTTCTCTCCCTAAGCCTCCCAATCCCAGTTCCCATCCTCTCGTCCCAGACCTCCTTTAAACTCACGGGGTCATGTCTGCCCCTCCTCACCCCCACCCAGGCTGCCTGAAGTCCTCGGTGTCCTCGTGGGCAGGGAATGAGGTCACCTAGATTTACCTGTGCTGACTGTGGAATCAACTCTGTCCATGTCTCCACTTGACCTAGAACATGGGAGGCGGGTATAAAGGTCACTCTCCCCAGTTGTTGTCCTTTTACACGCTGGGCACCGAGGCCCTTCAGATGGGCTCCATCTGTCTGTGCCGTCTACAGAGGATGGCCAAAGGTGGCCTCCTGGACGTTGATGCCACCTCCAGAACTGTCCTGGCCTCCTCTGGTGTGCTCATTTCTCCTTTTGTCAATTCCTCTCAGGTTTGTTTTTTGTTCCACCCCACCCTTTTTAATCCCTCCAATTGGCTCTGGCTTCCACCTACCCTTTTGAATGGATGACAGGAGGAAACCTGATGTGGTGGTTAAGAAAGATGGATTTTGGAATTACATCCTCCTGGGTTTGGATTCATCACTTACTTCCTTGGCCAGCTGTTTGACCTCCCTGAACCCAAATTTCATCTGTTTAAAAAAAGGTCAGGGGTACCTTATTGTACAGATTAACTAGAGGACGTCTAAAGGAGGCCTAGGACAGAATCAGACATAATGAATAGCATCTATTTTATCATTATTATTATTGCTGTTGTTATTCAGCTTGGAACTTCCAAGCTGGATATAGCTCGACTCTAGAAGCATAATTTTCAATCTTGGCTTTACTCTGGAATTTCCTGATGCTGCTGCTGCTAAGTCGCTTCAGTCATGTCCGACTCTGTGCAACCCCATAGACAGCAGCCCACCAGGCTCCCCCGTCCCTGGGATTCTCCAGGCAAGAAGAGCACTGGAGTGGGTTGCCATTTCCTTCTCCAATGCATGAAAGTGAAAAGTGAAAGTGAAGTCACTCAGTCATGTCCAACTCTTAGTGACCGCATGGACTGCAGCCTACCAGGCTCCTCCACCCATGGGATTTTCTGGGCAGCAATACTGGAGTGGGGTGCCATTGCCTTCTCCGCTGGAATTTCCTAAGGAATGCTAAAATCTTGGGGCCTGGGCCCCACCCCTGAGATTCTGACACAATCATCCAGGGGAGGGGGCCAGGTCTTGATTAGTTTAAAAGCTCCCGCTGGTGGGTCTGATGTGCTGCCAAGGCTGAGGACCAGAGCAATGGTTCTCAAAGTGTCGTCCCAGCAGCAGGAACATCAGCAGCATTGAGAGCTCGTTAGAAATGCAGATGCTCGGCCCTCCTGAGTCTTATCTCGGGGTATGGAGCCCAGCGACCTGTGTTTTAAGGAGCCTGCCTGTGGATTTGAATACCCTATTGGGTTTGAGATTTGCTGTGGTAGGGGATATGCCCTCATTCACATAAGTCTCTGCTGGCTGGCTTTGGTGGTGAGGGGGAAGACCTCTCTTTGTAGGGCTCTTACCTACCAGGAGTGGCTTTGCTTTTGATTTCCAGCCTGCTTGTTTGAAGATGGAATTTAAAGGTGGTCCATCAGTTGAACATGGAGAAGGAAATGGCAGTCCACTCCAGTATTCTTGCCTGGAGCCTGGTGGGCTTCAGTCAATGGGATCACAAAGAGCTGGATACTATTGAGCACGCTGTACGTCAGTTGAACAAAAGGGGCACCTGTATAACTGCATTTACCGGGGAGGATGCACATATGCTCAGCTTCATGTTCATCTGGCGTGCTTTTCAGTGAACAGTAGCATCAGACAGTTTTGCCTTATGCATTGTTTTAAATAAAATAGAGGAACTCACCAGCTTTATTTCCATTGCGTGTCATTTTCCTTGGTACTTAAGAGCACTAAAAGGGATGTATGTGTATGCATGCTCAGTTGTGTCTGACTCTTTGCAATCCCATGGACTGTAGCCCACCAGGCTCTTCTGTCCATGGAGCTTTCCAGGTAAGAATACTGAAGTGGGCTGTCATTTCATTCTTCAGGGGATCTTCCTGATCCAGGGATCGAACACAAGTCTCTTAAATCTCCTGCTTTGGCAGGCAGATTCTTTACCACTGCACCACCTGGGAAGCCCACTAAAAGGGATACTAACATGATACAGCAAACTTTAAATTTACCTTGGCTCATTTGCCTGTCGGCCATGAGCAGCTTCTTTTCTGAAGTTTCATGGTTTTCAGTGATTAGAGGTCAGTGAAGGCAATAAGTCTCCTCCTCTAAACCTCTCTTCTGGATGATGTGCTACAATGCAGGCAAGGTTGGACCAAATTTAACCACATGCAACAACAAAAAATAGTAAAGAAACAAACAAAATTCCCAACACAATAATGGAAAGCAGACAGACTGGTCCAATCTATTTTAGTGTGGACCCTCCATTCTTGAGGTTCTCCAACCTAGATGGTTCACTTTGAGGCAAAAATGCTACAGGGTTCTGCTCATTGGCTAAGCTTCTCCAGCATCCCTGGCATTTTGGGTGTTGGACTTTCCCGGGTACTGTAGGATATTTAGCAAACCTGGACCCAGGTACTGAATCCTTACTTGCCATCCTCCTCCATCCACTACCTACCCCTTAATCACTGTGATAGCCTCCAAATGCACCCCATTTCCTAACCTCTGATAAATGAAGGAATGATGGGATCAAATGGATCTCTTGACCTAGAGTATTACTCTAAAGGTGTAAAGTGTTACTCCCAAGGTTGCTGGGTTTTGATACCTGATTTTTCAAAGTATCTATTAATGCAAGGCAGAATGATTCTTGAATAGCTTGCATTTCACTGATGCAACATTATTTCTAATATTCCTTATGCTAATTAACGGGCCCTATGTGCAGCTTTAGATAGTGGTATTTAAAGCAAGCACTTGTCACAGTGCTTGTAGCAGGCACTGGAGCTGGAGTACGGCCTCCTGATTAGGGCCTTTCAAATGCTAACCAGCCACCTCTGGAATATGGATTCGTGATTAGGGTACTTCACATATTAATTAACCATTTCTAGGGTGTAGACTACTTTTAATTTACACCTCATATTTCTCCTATCTGTGCTGAAGCATGCTAATGTAAATTACAGATAAAATTCTATACCTCAGAAGGGAAACCTCTTACGTGGTTGATGGGGAAGTTAGCACATGTCTGGTGGGCGATCCAGCAGTACACATCAGAAGGCCTTGGAAAACACATCACTGTTGACCCAGGGATATAGTGACCAGTTGTCCTGATTGGCCAGAACTCCAGAGTTTCCCTGGATGTGATGCTCTCGGTTCAAAAACAGGGCAGTCCAGGGCAAACTGAGACAGCCTGTCACCCTACCAGGACTTCTGCCTGGAGATATTTCTCCTGAGGGAAAGAGACTGGAAAGATCACTTATGTAATATGTGTCACTTGTGAGAAGGGCAAATTTAGAAGCAATTTACAGGAATAGCATAAGGAAATTTGTTGAATACACTTTTGTATATCCAGCAGAGAAGGCAATGACACCCTACTCCAGTACTCTTGCCTGGAAAATCCCATGGACGGAGGAGCCTGGTAGGCTGCAGTCCATGGGGTCGCTGAGGATCGGACACAACTGAGCGACTTCACTTTTCACTTTCATGCATTGGGGAAGGAAATGGCAACCCACTCCAGTGTTCTTGCCTGGAGAATCCCAGGGAAGGGGGAGCCTGGTGGGCTGACGTCTATGGGGTCGCACAGAGTCAGACATGACTGAAGTGACTTAGCAGCATATCTATCAGAGAGAGTAACGCAGTTCTGAAAAACCCATTCTCTCTGTGTTAGTCAGAGAACTAACTCAGCTCAGTCAGCTCAGGCTGCCGTAGTAAAATACCAAGGACTGTGTGGCTTAAGGGGCTTCCCAGGTGGTGCTAGCGGTAAAGGACCCGTCTGCCAACGCAGGAGACATAACAGACTTGGGTTCGATCCTTGGGTCAAGAAGATCCCCTGGAGGAGGGCATGGCAACCCACTCCAGTATTCTTACCTGGAGAATCCCATGGACAGAGGAGCCTGACAAGCTACAGACCTAGGGTTGCAAAGAGTCGGACACGACTGAAGCGACTTAGCAGGCACACACGCACATGGCTTAAGAAACAGAAGTTTATTTTCTCACAGTCCTGGAGGCCGGAAGTCCCAGACCAAGGTCTAGCAGGGTGGATTTCTGGTGAGGGCTCTCTCCCTGAGTTGCTAATGGCTGCCTTCTTGCCATGTCTTCACAAGGCAGAGGGAGAGAGAGAGCCAGCTCTCTGATGTCTCTTTTTTTTTTAAGATTTTTTTAAAAACGTGGACCATTTTAAAGTCTTTATCAAATTTGTTACAATATTGTTTCTGTTTTATGTTTTGGTTTTTTGGCCCTGAAGCATGTGGGATCCTAGTTCCCCAACCAGGGATTGAACCTGCATTCCCTGCATTGGAAGGTAAAGTCAGAGCCACTGGATTGCCAGGGAAATCTCTTGTGTCTCTTCTATAAAGGCACAAAGTTTAGAACCTCATTTAACCTTAACGTCTTCCTTCCTCCAAATATAGACTTATTGAGGGTTAGGGTATCAACATACGAATGTTGGAAGGACAGAATTTAGTCCATAGCATTCTCACAGATCGACTGTGAGGAGATGTTTACAATATTCAGTGTTTATTGAAGCCACGAAACTGTGTATGGTATGATTCAGATATTGTATAAAAAACAAATGAGAAGAACATATGTTTCTATAGGAAGACTGGAAGTCTTTATAGCATGTTTAAAAAGGAAATTAAGTTGCTTTAAAGTTTTTTTTTTTTTTAAACTGTCTATAGTTTTCCAGCTTTTTTTGGCTTTTGTTTTATATTCCAAAATTTCAAAAGATAAACATGCAATGCTTTTTACAAAGAAAACGGTAGTTTAAAAATACAGTCTCGGGTTAGGTTACTGTCAGACCAGAGGAGACTGCGTGTGATGCCAATCAGGGAGAAAGATGGAGCCTAGACTGGGGCTGCTGGAAAAGAACAGATGAAGAGGGAATCTGTAATGCTGGGGTCCACCTGAGTTGAATATTCCTTGGCTAGTTTGGCCAATTGAACCTTGCTGACTATGAGAAGAGGTAGTGGTTAAACACCCAGGATCAGAAACAGATCATCATGGCTGGAATCCCAGCCCCTGGGCTTGCTGGCCAGCTGTCCTTGGGCAGATTTCGCTCTGTTTTGGTTGCATGTGAGACGGGAATCATGGTAACGCCTGCCCCATTGGCTTGTTGTGAGGTTAGAGTGAGTTATTACACGAAAGGCCTTGGGAAAGTGCCTGCCAAGTAGAAAGGTGCCTAGTAAATCAGCTATTGTTGGTATTCTTATCTTGCTTCTAAGAATGCCTGGCTTTGCATCTTAGGCAATGCTTAGAAATGAATTTCTTATTATGGCTTTGGACAACAATTCCCCCTGTTTCTTTGGGAGGAGTTTGTTAAATGATGTTAGGTTTGTTAGACAAACAAAAATGCAGGACACCCAGGTAAATCTGAATTTCAGATAAACAACAAATAATTTTTTTGAGTCTAAGTATGTTCAGATATTGCTTAAGGCATACTTATGCTAGAAAATTATTCATTGTTTATCTGAAATTCAGATTTAACTGGGTGGCTTGTATTTTATCTGGCAGTCCTAATTATTATAGATATAACAACATTGAAAAGACACACAATGGTGACTTTCTTATTCAGTCCTGTTTCAGCCAAGCCCATCCCTGCTGAACTCCTGGTGCTAGCTCGCAATGCCTTTACAGTGAGGAACTTGTGAAATAACCTCTGTGTTGGCCCTAACTTGGCCTATAGCAAATGGTTTTTGTTCAGTCTCTCTGTTGTGTTTGACTCTTTGTGACCCCATGGACTGCAGTACACCAGGCTTCCCTGTCCTTCACTATCTCCCAGAGTTTGCTCAAACTCATGCCCGTTGAGTCAATGATGCCATCCAACCATGGTACATGCACAATAAATCAGGCAGGAGAGCCGGCCCTGGACTAGCCTGTGACTTTGGGGAAATTACATAATCTCTTTTAAGTTCAATGTCTTTAAGTGCAAAATGGGGCTAGTAATAAGAAAATCTGCTTCTTTGTGAGAATTTAGTAAAACGAGATAATTTTCAGCCCACAGGAGGCATGGCCTCTGAGGGTGAATGTGAGAGTGGATTTCAGAGCACAGTAGCAAGGTGCTCAGTGGATCCCTGTCCCGCAGTGGAGAAGTGGGAGGTGCATTCTCAGTCTCGCCACAGTCCTGTATCCCCATGACCTTTCTTGCCTGAAGAAACAGTTAAGATAGAAGGCAAATGGTCTCCACTTGACTTCTCCCACATGGATCTGGCATGACCACATTTAATTGGCAGAATCTAAATTGTACAGCAAATCCTAGCTGCAAGCAAGCCCTGCCAGACATTTCAGGGAGCTGTAATGTCTATTTCCAGCCTGCTCTGAATGGGAATGTGCACCAGGAGTGGGAATGGATGGTGAGGGCATTGGATGCTGCTCAGCCCAACACAATGTCATGAAGTGTAGGCTGCTCTAAAGGTAGTTGTCTGAATCGAGAGCAGTTATCCAACTTCTGTTCTCGAGGACTCAGCATCATCTCTCTTGCCACCAGGGTACTCTTTGTATTTGAGACCAGCCTTATTTTTTTCTCTTCCTCCTCCTTCTACCTTCTTCCTCCCTAGGGGCCAGTCTCGATCCGGACCCCTGTTCTAGAGTACAAGCCTTGATTATTGGTCATCAGACTTCTTGGGGTTGCCTTCCTGAATTTCTAAGTATCGCCTCTCCTGAACCCCTTGTCTTTGCATCCTGCTGTCAAATAACTATCTTCTACTCTTTCAAGTCTACTCTTATAGATTGTACTTTCTCATCACCTGGAGCCCATGTGTGCTGATCTCTCCAGTCTTTGACATCCCAGGTGAGCCACCCCCATGATTTTCCCCATCTTGCTGTGGTTAAGGGTTACAAGAGAGAAAAAGTCCTCGTGGACCAAATCCAAGCCATGGGACTTGAAAGCCACACAAAGCATGAGCCTGTTATAGCCTGTGAGTTCCCGGGTATCAAGAGCAACAATAGCATCTAGCCCCCAGGTCCACACTGGCAGCCAGCCCTCTGCATATTAAGCTGATCCTGAATTCTTCAGGACCTGCCACTGCACCATTTGTTAAAATTACAATGCCCCCCTCTGCTGCCAAAGATAGAATTATAATTCCCCCCTTTTCTCCAAATACATACTTGGCGTGGTTCTAAAAAATTTTAGCAATTAGCTTGTATCATCACCTCTAATTAGCCACTGGCAAATACGATTGAGATAATAAAGCTTAGTGACGAAGAAGCATGAATAAGCACCAGATTCTGAGTCTATTGGGGAAGTGACCCTGATGAATCATTTAATAGTCACTGTAATGTAATTTTGCAGGTTTGTTGTACACACACCACAGAGAACATATTAAGTGGGTCTGAGCCATAAGAGAGTCTTAATGATTAATTTGCCATATGCTCCTGAAAATCTCATTTTTCTGACAAACAATACACATTTACTCTTTTTCTTATAAATAAAACTATCAAGAAAATCCACTTTTCTTTTCATCTCACTAATGACTCCCTCTGACTCACATGGATATCCAGGGATTGGTCTTTTTTTTTAAAATTATATTTAAATTCCCATGGAAGTTAGTCAAATACAGCTATTTACTTTCTTATTATGTATTTGATTTTAATTGCTGGCAATTGCTTTTTTTTTTTTTTGCAATTGCTTTTTAATCATTTTTATTGGCTAGTCCACAGTGACATCATAGGGGGAAATTATTGTTATTTCTTTTTATTTACAGAGTAAATGTTGCTGCTGGGTTAAGTGACATGCCCTGAGACCTCTACAAGGTGGAGGTGGGGATTGAGATTAGAGCCCGGCCTTCAGAGTCTCAGCCTGTCTCCTACAGAAAGACTAGAAACAAAACATCACTATTGTGAATGCAAAACCAGACTAGAAGCAGGGAGTAGGGAGCCCTGCCTCTGAGCAAGACTACCACATCTCTGAAACTCAGTTTCCAAATGGGCTTGTCGTGGGACATTGTTGTGAGCATCTAATAAAATAGTGGATATAGAAAGTCTTTTGGGTTCAACACACCTAAGAGATTGCAGCATTACCAGAAGTGGATGCTTTTTTTCCTCTGTCCCCTTCTGCAGGCTAGGTGACCAACTAGTCTCTGGGCACTCTGAGTTGGGGGGTCATTACCTGTGGGTATCTGCTGCTAGACACACAATTGACCACAATGAGCATGTTACTGCTTTCTCCATCTGGCATGGATGGCACAGCACTCAGCTTTCTTCAAATGAAGATTCTAGCATATCTTTACTGCAGGGGGCTCTGGTGATTACTTCAGAGTCCTACTGAGCGTGGGAGAGGGTAGGGGGGTTTGGGGAGCAGGTCTCAGCCTGGCTATGTTGCCCCCCTCCTATCATGCGAGGGTGGGGTAAGGATGAGGGTGTGCTCACATGGATGCGATCCAGGCTGTGAACCTTCCCTCTGCTGCAGTGACCCTCCTTCTCTCCCTCTTCACAGCTGTGCCCAGTTGTGTCTGACTCTTTGTGCTTAGTCGCTCAGTCCTGTCCAGCTCTTTGCAATTCCATGGACCGTAGCCTGCCAGGCTCCTCTGTCCATGAGGATTCTTCAGGCAAGAATACTAGAGTGGGTTGCCATGCCCTCCTCCAGAGGACCTTCCCAACCCAGGGACTGAACCCAGGTCTTCTGCATTGCAGGCAGATTCTTTACCATCTGAGTCACCCACTGCCTTCTGAAGAAATAATCAGTCTTTTCTCTTGTCCTGATGCCTGGCACATTTGGCATAGTCCTGAAAAACTTCCAACGTTGTACCATCACCTCTACTTTCAGTTCAGTCACTCAGTTGTGTCCAACTCTTTGTGACCCCATGGGCTGCAGCACACCAGGCCTCCCTGTTCATCACCAATTCCCGGAGTTTACTCAAACTCATGTCCATTGAGTTGATGATAAAATCCAACCATCTCGTCCTCTGTCATCCCCTTCTCCTCCTGCTTTCAATCTTTTCCAGCAACAGGTCTTTTCAAATGAGTCAGCTCTTCACATCAGGTGGTCGAAGTATTAGAGTTTCAGCTTCAACATCAGTCCCTCCAATGAATACTCAGGACTGATTTCCTTTAGGATGGACTGGTTGGATCTCCTTGCAGTCCAAGGGACTCTCAAGAGTCTTCTCCAAAACCACAGTTCAAAAGCATCAATTCTTTGGCACTTATCTTTCTTTATAGTCCAACTCTCACATCTATACAGGACTACTGGAAAAACCATATCTTTGACTAGACAGACGCTTGTTGGCAGAGTAATGTCTCTGCTTTTTAATATGCTATCTAGGTTGGTCATAGCTTTTCTCCCAAGGAGCAACCATATTTTAATTTCATGGCTGCAGTCACCATCTGCAGTGATTTTGGAGCCCAGAAAAATAAAGTCTGACACTGTTTCCACTGTTTCCCCATCTATTTGCCTTGAAGTGATGGGACTGGATGCCATGATCTTAGTTTTCTGAATATTGAGTTTTAAGCCAACTTTTTCCACTCTCCTTTTCCACTTTCTTCAAGAGGCTCTTTAGTTCTTCTTTACTTTCTGCCATAAGGGTGGTGTCATCTGCGTATCTGAGGTTATTGATTTTTCTCCCGGCAATCTTGATTCCATCTTGTGCTCATCCAGCCCAGCGTTTCGCATGATGTACTCTGCATATAAGTTAAATAAGCAGGGTGACAATATACAGCCTCGTCATACTCCTTTTCCTATTTGGAACCAGTCTGTTGTTCCATGTCCAGTTCTAACTGTTGCTGCCTGACCTGCATACAGATTTCTCAAGAGGCAGGTCAGGTGGCCTGGTATTCCCATCTCTTTCAGAATTTTCCACAGTTTATTGTGATCCACACAGTCAAAGGCTTTGGCATAGTCAATAAAGCAGAAATAGATGTTTTTCTGGAACTCTCTTGCTTTTTCCATGATCCAGCGGATGTTGGCAATTTGATCTCTGGTTCCTCTGCCTTTTCTAAAACCAGCTTGGACATCAGGAAGTTCACAGTTCACGTATTGTTGAAGCCTGGCTTGGAGAATTTTGAGCATTACTTTACTAGCATGTGAGAAGAGTGCAATTGTGTGGTAGTTTGAGCATTCTTCGGCATTGCCTTTCTTTGGGATTGGAATGAAAACTGACCTTTTCCAGCCCTGTGGCCACTGCTGAGCTTTCCATATTTGCTGGCATATTGAGTGCAGCTCTTTCACAGCACCATCTTTTAGGATTTGAAATAGCTCAACTGGAATTCTATCATCTCCACTAGCTTTGTTCATAGCGATGCTTCCTAAGGCCCACTTGACTTCACATTCCAAGATATCTGGCTCTAGGTGAGTGATCACACCATCGTGTCTGGATCATGAAGATCTTTTTTGTACAGTTCTTCTGTGTATTCTTGCCACCTCTTCTTAATATCTTCTGCTTCTGTTAGGGCCATACCATTTCTGTCCTTTATCGAGCCCATCTTTGCATGAAATGTTCCCTTGGTATCTCTAATTTTCTTGAATAGATCTCTAGTTTTTCCCATTCTATTGTTTTCCTCTATTTCTTTGCACTGATCACTGAGGAAGGCTTTCTTATCTTTCCTTGCTATTCTTTGGAACTGTGCATCCAAATGGGTATATCTTTCCTTTTCTCCTTTGTTTTTTGATTCTCTTTTTTTCAAAGTTATTTGTAAGGCCTCCTCAGACAGCCATTTTGCTTGTTTGCATTTCTTTTTCTTGGGAATGGTCTTGATCCCTGTCTCCTGTACAATATCACCAACCTCCTTCCATAGTTTATCAGGCACTCTGTCTATGAAATCTAGTCCCTTATATCTATTTCTCACTTCCACTGTAAAATTGTAAGGGATTTGATTTAGGTCATACCTGAATGGTCTAGTGGTTTTCCCTACTTTCTTCGATTTAAGTCTGAATTTGGCAATAAGGAGTTCATGATCTGAGCCACGGTCAGCTCCCAGTCTTGTTTTTGCTGACTGTATAGAGCTTCCCCATCTTTGGCTACAAAGAATATAATCAATCTGATTTCGGTGTTGACCATCTGGTGATGTCTATGTGTAGAGTCTTCTCTTGTCTACTTGACCACTGACAAATAACAGTTGAGTTAACGAATGTCAATTGCCCAGGTTCTCCTCTGGCCCAGGTTCTCCACTAGCCCAGGTAGCACTTTTGTTCATATCAGAAAAAGGAGTCCATTTTGAGCAGGCACATTTTTGGGGATATAGGCAGTCCCTTTCCCCAGAAGGAAAAGGATGCCTCTTTCCCCAGTGGGTGCAGTACTGACAAGTCATATGGTATGGCCTGCAGAGAGTAGGCTGTACTTCAGTGCCTCCCTAGCCAGGGGCTTTTGTGCAGTGCACAAATTGGAGAACTGTACATGGAGGCCCTATCAATGGCTTTTATGCTGTTATATAGCTGGGGGTGAGAGAGGGTGGGCTCTATGTCAGAGTTGGGGGGCTCTCCTTGCTCCTCACAACACATGGGAGGAAGAAATGTTCTTGGATTATATTAATAGAGATGTAGTTGAATCATGACCCCAAAAAAGATTTTTCCAAATCCTGATTCCTGGAACCTATGATTGTGGCCTTATTTGGGGGAAAAAAATCTTTCAGATGTAATTATAACTTAAGGATCTTGAGATGAGATCATCCTGGGTTGCCCGGGGGTGGTGGAGGCTTAATCCAATGACAGCCTTATAAGAGTATTGCAGAAGGAGATTAAACAGAAGAGGAAGACCTGTGGAGAAACAGGGAAGAAGGCCAAGTGAGGATGGAGCCAGAGACTGGAGTTACACAGCTGCCAGTCAGGGAACACAAAGTGACACCAGGAGCTAGAAGAGGCAAGGGACACACCCTGACCCCCATCCCCACCCCCACCCCTGGAAACTCCAGAGGGAGTACAGCTCTTCCAGTGCAATGATTTTGAATTTTGGGGCTCCAGAACTATGAGAGAGTGGATTTCTGTTGTTCGAGGCCAGCTAGATTCTAGTCATTTCTTGGCAGCTCCAGGAAACTGATCGGACTTCCCTGGTGGCTCAGCTGGTAAAGAATCTGCCTGCAATGCAGGAGACCTGTGTTTGATCCCTGGGTTGGGAAGACCCCCTGGAGAAGGGAAAGGCTACCCACTCCAGTATTCTAGCCTGGAAAATTCCATGGACTGTATAGTCCACAGGCTTGCAAAGAGTTGGACACAACTGAGCAACTTTCACTTTCACTAGGAAACTGATCCAGGGGTAAGAGCAGGGATTGAAGGAGAGACTCAACAAGGGTTTTCCTTTCCAAGCTGTGACTGGTTCTCTCCTATCTTATCTAAAACCAAGCACATTGTACCCTGCATGGACTCTTTCCCTTCCTTCTGACCCTGGCTGCCCACAGCATTATAAGAGAAATTATTTCTCATTGTAACGTAGCTCTCTTGAAAACTCACACTGCTTTTATTGTGTTAAACAACAGGATAAGCTTAACTCCAGCCCATCTTAACTTTATACAAGAGATATTTCTCCTGGTTACATACTTTCTTATGGACTCAACCTTATTTTGCTAAAACAAACAAACAAAAAAAGTGTTTTCTATCCCTGTTGTTGCTGTTGTTCAGTCGCTCAGTCATGTCTGACTCTTTGCAACCCCATGGCTTCCCTGTCCTTCACCCTCTCCCAGAGTCTGCTCAAACTCATGTCCATTGAGTCAGTGATGCCATCCAACCATCTCATCCCCCACTGCCCCCTTCTCCTCCTGCCCTCAATCTTTCCCAGCATCAGGGTCTTTTCTATCCCCAACCTAAGTTATATCTAAACCACTTTCCTTTAAATTTTCCTTGGCGGTGGGAAAGAGGAATCTCAACCCACTCTCTGCCAGTTTTTAAGTCCTTGTAACCCATTATTTTCCCTCCAGGCTGTGGGGTGTTCAAAAGCCTGCTCTGAGTATTATTAAGCTCCATGCCATCCGACACAGAATGTGGCGTTAACTAGGGTGACTAACCAGTTTTCCCAGCACAGAAGGGTTTCTTGGGGCATTATGCTTTCAGTGTTCAAACCAGAGCAATTCTGGGCAGACCAGAATGGGTGACTGTTAATTGAACAAGTAAATGAACTGACCTGAACCCATTGTTCTGGGGACATCAAGACTTGGGCAAGTTGCCCCATATAAGGTGACCTGGTGCTTAGTCCCCACTCCACCTCCTTCCTGGGTCTCCAAGCCACCCACTCAGCGGCCTTCCTTCCTGGGGCTCCCCTTCCTCAGGCTAGCACCCCCACTCAGGCACACGTTTCAATGAGGTCCCAGGGACCCTCTGCTAATGTTCCCCAGGTGTAGTTCCAGTTCTCCTGTCACTTGACTATTTTGTTCTCTGAAATCTTTCCTAGCTAATTTTTCCTCCTCCTGCTTCTTAAATGTTGATGCTTCCAGGATTCTGTCCTTGGTTTATTTCCAAAGAATTTATGGATGACCCCAAGAACTAAAATTAAAATAAAACCGAAAAACCAAACAGAGTACCTTGGATGTCATTACCACCTCCTTATTTTTCTACATCCAGCATTCCATCTATCAACAAGTTCTACCAGTTCCTTCTTCTGAATAACTGTTACATCACTTCTTTTCTCTCCATGCCTATGGTTGCTGCCATATGCCAGAACCTTAGCATTTCTTGTCTTTTGTTTGGACTTCCCATTTCCAATCTTAGCTTTTCCAGTGGGTCCTTTCCACTGCTCCACAGTGATTGTTCTAACATGCAAATATGTTAGAACTCTGACTAAAAGATGCTAGTGGTTCCCAGAGTCCCACAGGATTAATGCCCAGCTATCTTAGACTAGCACATGGGACATTCCTGACCTGCCTTCGTCCAGCAGTTTGACTTCATCTGTCTCTCTTGCCCACCTTGGATCCCACATTCCTATCTCAATAAACCAGTCCTGCTCGCTTGATGATCAGACCCTCGGATGAATATGCCCTTCCCTCTGTCTGATGCCCTCCCATCCTCCTCCACCAGGTGCCTCCTGCAAGACCTTCCCAAGTCAGCCCACAAGTTGCCACCATGACCCTTAAGCTGGGGAGACGCGTCCTTCCTGCGGCACCAGCAGCGCATGCTTACCATTCTCAGGGTGTTCACACACCTGCTGTTCTCTGTGGCTGGAGGGTGAGCAACCCAAGTGCAGGGCACATTTACTCACCTATATCTTTCTGTAAGCACTTGGCACCGTATAGGTGCTTGTACTGGTTGAATAGTGTCCCCTCAAATTCATGTCCACCTGGGACCTCAGAATGTGACTTTACTTGAAAATAAAGTCTTTGCAGATATAAATTAGTTGAGGTCATGCTGCATTAGAGTGGGTTCCTAATTCTTACAACTAGTGCCCTTGTAAGAATAAGGAAGGACACATGGAGAAACAGACACACAGAGAAGATGGCAGAGGTAGAGGCTAGAGTCATGCAGCTATGAGTCCAGGAACACCAAGGACTTCTGGCATCCACCAGCTGCTAGGAGAGAGGCAAGCAAGGACCCTTCCCTCCAACTTCCACAGGGACCGTGGTCCCTGCTGATATATTGGTTTTGGACTTCTGGCCTCCCGACTGTGAGGGAATAAAGCGCTGTTGTTTTCAACCACCCAGTTGGTGGTACTTTGTTTTAGCAGCCCCTGGAAACAAATGCAGCACCCAGCAATACTTGGTTGGCTTGTGAATAATCTAACCCTCCTCCCTTCCTCACAGCTATTGGGAAAGATCTCTGGGTTGAAAGGTTCTGGTCACCTTCTGATCAGTGCATTAGCTAAATGGAACAGTGCCATGAGCTTAGGACTCCAAATGGATCCTGTGTTTGTTAGGCTGACTATCAGAGATTATTTTTTTCTCATGATCTGATTGCTAAGTTAGCTGGATCCTGGTGCTAAAAAATGTCACCTCTGCCCTGAGCAACGCTTTCATGCAAGGCTCTGCTGGAACACCTGAAACGACCATGGTTCAGGATATCATTGAGTTCACAGAGTAAGCCACATGTGGGTTTTTGCACCTGCTTGCTAATAAATGAGGGTCTGAATGGCAGAATTCTACCCAACACTGCTTTCATTATAACACACAGAAACCTGTGGCCTGGAGACCTTGTGCATGTACATGATGAATGACAAAATCATTCAGGTCAGTCCTAACCAAGAAGGTCGTAGAAAGAACTCCAGTTTCGGAACAAGACAAATTTGGACTAAAATCCCAGCTCCACTCCGATTGTCCAAATTACCTATGATGTGGCTTCAGATGGTGGTAAGAGCAGCCGAGCCGCCTCACTGGGTTATCGCTATAATTAAGTGAGATCAAGTGTGTGAAAGGCTTCGGGTGTCACAAATGTTCCCCGTGATCCAGCAACGTGCGTGCGGTTGCACAGCTAAAGGGTGAGGTGCCATCTGGGGTCTCAGCCCTGGGGACAAGTTCTTTCCCCTGAAATAGAGACAGCGGCCTCTAATGAGGGCCTGGATCATTAATTAGGGATCTGGGATGGACCACCTTATGCACTCTCATATACATGTTCCACTTTTATCCCCACAAAAGCCTTTTCTTTAAAAAATTCTTATCCTCATTAAAAATATAGGTTAGTTTTGGAAATGAGGCTCAAAGAAGTGGTGCAGCACCCCGCAGCACTCAAGAGCAGCAGTCCTCAACCTTGGCTGCTTGGGAGAGCTTTGAATACTCCCCATGCCCTGGCCGCCACGCAGACCCGTGAAACCAGGATGTCTGATATTGGAGACCAGGAATCAGGACTTTATAAAACTCCTTGAGTGCATGCCCAGTCGTGTCCGACTCTTCAAGACCCTGTGAACTGCAGGCCACCAGGCTCCTCTGCCCACAGGACTTTTCCCAGTAAGAATACTAGTGTGGGTTGCCATTTCCTTCTTCAGGGGGATCTTGCTGACCCAGAGATCAAACCCACATCTCCGGAGTCTCCTGCATGGCAGGCAAATTCTTTACCACTGAGCCTCTGGGGAAGCCCTATAAAACTACTTGGGTGGCTCTCAAGTGCAGCAATGTTTGAAGATCTGTGCTCTTGAGTTTACAGGTCTGCTGCTGCTGCTGCCAAGTCGCCTCAGTTGTGTCTGACTCTGTGTGACCCCATGGACTGCAGCCTACCAGGCTCCTCTGTCCATGGGATTTTCCAGGCAAGAGTACTGGAGTGGGTTGCCATTGCCTTCTCCTGAGTTTACAGATCAACTTTCCCTCAAATGAAGTGCTTTGAACTTTTACTTCCCTGCTCTGTGAGGACAGCAGAGCAGATTTCACTGTCCCCACTAGGAAGGTGGGAAAACCAAGGCTCAGAAAGTTCTAGGAAGACTTGGACTGTAAACCAGATATCCTGAGTCCGCTCCTGTATTGTGTCCCGGTGGTGAGGGAGGGGTTGAGCCATGTCGCAGACCTCATTAACTCCCTTTCAGGGCAAATCTGGGCCTGAGAAGAGAAGGCTGACTTGGGTCTGTGAAATAGTTTCCTGCTAATGAGCCAGAGGGGCTTCCAAGGTGGCTCAGTGGGTAAAGAATCCAACTGCCAATGCAGGAAACATGGGTTCAATCCCCGGGTCTGGAAGATCCCCTGGAGAAGGAAATGGCAACCCACTCCAGTATTCTTGCCTGGGAAATCCCACGGACAGAGGAGCCTAGGGGGCTACAGTCCATGGGGTCGCAAAGAGTCGGACACAACTTAGCAACTGAACAATGACACAAGCCAGAGGCAGGGTCCTGGGAGCCCTGGTCTCCCCTAGAGTTCCTGGATTCCCTGTAGCACAGAGCAGAGGCCGAGGGGTTTTCACTGGGCCTGTCAGATCCATTTCATTCCTGCCTCATCCCAGGGTGTGTGGGGTGGGCTTGTCTCTGCCAAATGCTTCCGAGGCCCTGGGCTGGAGGGAGCGCAGGAGCTGAGTGTTCATGCCCTGGAAAAGCTGGGTTTTTTCTCAGATCAGCTCTCTGGCCACCCCCAGGTTCTCATGGCCCACATGGTTCCCGAGGGCCGTCAGCAATTAACACACAGTCTGGAAACCTGAAGGCTCTGACAGCCCCACAAATCAGGCTTTTAAGTCCTCCCTGCCCGTCACCTCCTCCCCCAGGTCCTCAGAGGACAATGCTATCAAGTCATCTTGAGCAATGGAACCAGAAAACCCCAACGCAGTGAAAAAACACTGAGGCCTCTCTTCCTGGCTGCAGGTGAGGTTTTGATAGAAAGCCTTTCTCGAGAAAGGGAGAAGCAGTTCTTCTGCATGTCCGTCTCAGAACGCTCCCCTCTTTCTTGGTGGCGATCATGGGCCCCGAATCAAGCTGGGGTTATTTCCTCACCCTCGCCATAGTCATAGCAACAGCTTTGATTAATGCGGTGGCCCGTTAGAAGGATAATGTCAGCCTTAATCAGAAACGCCTCAAGTGCCTCTCTTTGCATTTTGGTAAATGGCGTAATCACATTACGACGGTTCCATATGTCTGGGAGTTGATTGCTGTCGTGAAAAATCTGACTGATTTTCCAGGTTAAGGGGTGTCTGGGGGCCCAAGACACAGCTAATCACCATGCATTGTTGGGAGTGTTTGGATGCCACAGAGGCCGCCTGGGGTGTACTGTCCTTCCTTCTGGGTCGACAGGAGTGCTCCAAGCTGGTGGTCTGCTTGCCAGGGGGAGCCTCCTTGAAGGAGGTGGGCTGACAGTCAGAGACAGGCAGTGTTGACTGTTGGACTTAACTGTAAAGAAAGCAGAGAAATGGCTGCAAAGGACAGGCAGGTGACTGAGCTGGGCTGGGCCGATCTTGCCCTGGTCCATCAAGCTTGTGATGGACAATCAGCCTCGGGCCGTGCCACAGGGCTGGAAAACGGGCAGGAAATCCCCACTCTAGCCTGAAGATAGGAAACGGCAGGGGCGACGTGCGGTGCAGAGGCACATAATGAGTGTGGACTTGACTTGTCACAATAGACTTGGCTGCTGGCAGGTCCCGCTTTGCTGAAGAATCTGTAGAAGCTTCCCATTCAAGGGTAGATTCTTGCTGCACCCTGGGGAGATGGAGACTTCCCTCTCCTTTTGCTAGCAGGGAAACCAAGGCAAGAAGAGGCGACATCTCTCATCCACGGATGTATGCAGTGGATCGATGCTTGGTTCTACTTCTCAAGGGAGCCTCCTGACACTCTGCCTCTCCGCCTTCCAGCCTCCCTGCTTTTGACTCTGCAGGTCTGTGGAGGACAGTAACAGTAAATCGTCACCACCAATATTGAAAGATTAAGAGGAACACCTGAGGAAATAGGCATCAAGCCCCCAGAGGCTATTTTTAGGTGCTCTGGGAGGTTTAAAAAAAACGACTCACACAGTTAACTATTTATGACTTTTTGAATGCCGAGGAGGAATAGAAGGCAGCACTTAGCTTCTTCAGGGCCAGGAAGTGAAATCCTCTCAGAAGCCTGAAAGCACTTCGGGGGTGTTAAGTGTACAGTCTCTCAGATGACATTTAATATCTGGCGTGACATTTTCATCTTTGGCCATGACACTGGTTTTTCTTCTCAGCTTTGGAAATTATTGCTAGAGTAGCTAAGGAAATTGAGTCAGGGAGTGAGAACTATCTCACAGCCCTGGTGGAAGCAAATCTCTTGCTGGTTGGCCTGAAGTTCACCTCAGAGGGTCCAGCTAAATGTCCCCGGGCAGACTTGAGGTGTGGAGAGTTCCTCAGGGCGTCCCGACCCAACAGAGGAACAAGGCATCATGGCGCCATGAATCTACCAAGCTCTTCCTTCCATCTTTCTGTGCTCCAAAGCCACTTTCCACCTGGATGAGTCAATAGTCTTGCCAAGGAAAGGTTAGATTAGACATCTTAAAGGTCACAGGCTCACTATGTATGTGTGTGTGTGTTTGACTCAGTCTGTGTGACTCTTCGTGACCCCATGGACTATTATAGCCCACCAGGCTCCTCTCTCCATGGAATTCTCCAGGCAAGAATACTGGAGTGGGTTGCCATTCCCTTCTCCAGGGGATCTTCATGACCCAAGGATGGAACCAGGGTCTCTCGCATTGTAGGCAGAGTCTTTACCGTCTGAGCCACCAGGGAAGCCCCACAGGCTCCCTAACTGCCCTAAAACCTCACAGACGGATGTTGCATTTTGAGTAGCACAGAATGAATTTCTCAGGCTGGGAGGTATCTCTGCTCTGGGGAAGCTGGTAGCATTCTTCCCCACTGCTCTCTAGAGCACTATGATGTCTTCCCAGCAGCCGACACCTTGATCATCTCTTCCTTTAAACTCAGTGGATCAGGGACTGAGAAATTTAAACAAATCAAGGATACAGAGCTTTGGCCCCACACAGCCAATAGCTTTAAACTAAACCCACAAGAGACCGACATTTGTCTGAAAAGAAACCCACAGAGGAATGAACTCGCATTACAGTCAGAGTTTCCATCTGGCCCCAGCTGGCATGCTCACCACAGAAGCCGCCTGTGCTGCCTGCCTACCTCCCTGCTGGCTCAGCCTCATGCCAGTCCCTGGACCAATCTGACGCCGGCAAGATGCGTATTCCTAATCTCACTCCCTTGGCCCTGTGTGTAGGGCTTCCCTGGCCTGGGACTTGGTGGTCCAGCCTCTGTTACTGTCCCCTTCTCCCTTTCTTCCGTTTCTGGTGGCAACCACATCCAGCTCTTGGCATTTCAGAGGTGAGCTCCCCATAGCCGGGCAGGTGCAATGGACCATGGAGATCTGGTACTTGATGCCCACTCTCACCTAACTCTTCAGCTTTGGCAGTGCCACCATTTTACAGTTCCTAGTGGTTACTCTGGGCTTCCCCAATGATGCTAGTGGTCAAGAACCCACCTGCCAATCCAGGAGATGTAAGAGATGTGGATTCGATTCCTGGGTCGGGAAGATCCCCTGGAGGAGGAAATGGCAAGCCACTTCGGTATTCTTGCCTGGAGAATCCCATGGACAGAGGAACCTGGTGGGCTACAGTCCATAGGGTCACAAATAGTTGGATGTGACTGAAGCGACTTCGTACGCACGTGCGCAGTGGCTACTCTGTCACTGACCACGCTTGGAATTCGGTTCCCTCAGACAATGCTATCCCTCCAGGCCCAGTGGCTCTCATCAACTCTGTTTCCACTGATAGCTGCTTCCTCCAGTCCTGGCTCCTCCTCCCTGACCACATGTGCAGCATCTTAGTTACCACCTTCCATGGCACTTGCATATGAACTTGTCTTTCTCCACCAGACTGTGAGGTCCAGGAGAGCAGAAATCTCTTTTTTTTTTCTTTTCCTTGCATCCCCAGTGCCAGCACAGCACCTCCCCCCGCCTCATCCCCCCAGTCCAAGGAAAAATTGTCTTGCATGAAACCGGTCCCTGGTGCCAAAAATGTTGAGGACCACTGCAGTGGAGAGGGAAGTGATAGCTTGATTTTGCTGATGGATGTCCATCTCTGTTCCTTTAAACTGAAAGAACAAGCTCAGAATCCAACCCTAGCAGAATTTTGCCTCTTCTGAAAAGACAGTCTTTTTCACAAGACTGTGCTCATTACAAAAGAGGTATCATAACAGACATTTGTCTCCTTTGTTTGCTTTATAATTACAGTGACCCTGGAACAACATGCGGTCAGGAGCACTGACCTTCTGCACAGTTGAAAATCCACATATAACTTTTGACTCCGCAAAACTTAACTACTGTTAACTTACTATTGACTGATAACATATACAGTTACCTATTTTGTATGTTATATGTGTTATATATTGCATTCTTGCAATAAAATAAGTGGGAGACAAGAAAATGTTAATAAGCACATCATAAAGTAGAGAAAATACATTCATAGCACTGTAGCATATTTAGCAATACCATAAGTTTATGTCATCTCTTGACAAGACAAATCAACTGTCAGTATGTACATCAATATTGTCTTACATGATACAAAATGCTGTAGATCTTACATGTATGACTAGCACTTGACATCAAAGGTGAAAAGATAATGTGGAAAAGAAATTGATGTTTGTTTACAGACAGAATGATTCAGGAACTGAAAACGAAGAAACAACAGTATGATTGCTTTAGTCTAGCCTATAAATGAATCATTATAAAGTTTTATGGCATACAGTACTACACTCATATTCATAATGCAGTATTGGAAACACTTACTTTTTTTAAAAATCACTTACCTGTAATAATAGGCTGATATGCAGTTTCTCCAATTACAAGAGGCATACTGTACAGTAATGTAATTATTTGAAAGCAAAGTTACAAGACAGAAAAGTAACACGTTAAACATGTTATTAATTTTGTAGTAAATATCACTCACTTTATGCCTATGTAAGGATAGATTCGTATCTACATATATTTTATATATTCATGACATACCTAACTTTTTCTTAGTTTTTTCAGTATTTCTAAGCCACATGGTTTGTCTGTGAGTTTTTTCAAATTGTTGCAGACCTCCAAAATGTTTTCTGATGTATTTATTGAAAAAAAATCCACATGTAAGTGGAAGTGTGCAGTTTGAACCTGTGTTGTTCAAGAGTCAACTGTATACTTAATTGTTCACTGTTCTGGAACTTCCCTGGTGGTCCAGTGGTTAAGACTCTGCTTTTCCAATGCAGGGAGTTCTGGTTCAATTCCTGGTCTGGGAATTAAGATCCCACATCCCATAAGCCGAAGTTAGAAGCAAAATTAAATTGTTCCCAAATCTATCAGTTAAGCAAATCTTTAGTTGCCTGAAATAAAGAAATAATTATTTTTTAGTGTTGAGTTGGAGAGGAAATGGCACTTGATGATGAAGTGGCTCTGGTCACTTATTGCCTATGTATCTTTGAGTGAGTCACAAAGTATCTCTAAGCTTTAGCTTGCTCATCTGGAAATTGTGATGGTTGAACTCAGCAATCACTAATTTTCCTCCCATGTTTACTGTTCTATTAACCCATAATTCTGTCTTACTAATGTAATTCCCAAAGCCTGCCCTTTCTGTCTTGTTGTTTTGTTCAGTCGCTCAGTTGTGTCCAACTCTTCGACCCCATGGACTGCAGCACACCTGGCTTCCCTGTCCTCCACCATCTCCCGGAGTTTGCTCAAATTCATGTCCATTGAGTCGGTGATGCCATCCAACGATCTCATTCTCTGTTGCCCACTTCTCCTGCCCTCCATCTCTCCTAGCATCAGGGTCTTTTCTAGTGAGTTGGCTCTTTGCATCAGGTGGCCAAAGTATTGGAGTTTCAGTTTCAGCATCAGTCCTTTCAATGAAAATTCATTGTTGATTTCCTTTGGGTTTGACTGGTTTGATCTCCTTGCTGTACAAGGGATTTCTCCAGAGTCTTCTGTTGTGTATTTTGGCCGAATCAGAACTTCAAGGTTAAAACCTTTGCACAACTTTCAACTTGCACAAGTGTTGCCACCAGGTGGCAGGAGCGTGCCACAGTCGTGTCCCAAGCACAGAGCATGTGAGCATCTTACCAGAGGCGGAATTAAGATAGTGGCTTTAAACTGGGAGGCCAGGGTCTCTGAGCTCTTGAAACAGCAAAGCAATCTCTTTATGAAAACATTTAGTCTTATGCAAGGCAACACTATCAGGGTTAGCAATTGCTGTATCTAGAAATGCCCAGGGACTCAGATTTCTCTGGTTCAGAGTTTTGAGGACTTTGGCTCCTAGTGGTCTCTCCACCCCTCCTTTCATCTGAGTGAGCCAATGGGAGCCCAGCAGCTCAGTAACAACCGAAGTATTCAGTGTCCCATGAGGAGAGTCATGTGCTGAACCAGAATTGATGGAGTCTATCTTGTTACTGATCTTTCCTGTCTCCTTCCAGGAAAGATAAGGGCTGAGCACAGGCAAAGTTGGGACAGCTCCCAAAGTCCTTAAAAAAATTTTTTTTGCCTAATTACAATAAAATTTTACCTAAATACAAAGCCAGCATGAGAAATTCCATTTCCCCTCCAGCCTCCCCACCTCCACTTTTCCCATGGTTAATTTTATGTGTCAACCTGACTGGGACATGGAGCACCCTAGATATTTGATCAAACCTTATTTTGGGTGTACCTGCAAGGATGTTTTTGGATGAAATTTACATTTAAATCCATAGACTTGAGTAAAGCAGATCATTCTCCCCCTCATCCAATCAATCATTTGAAGCCTTGAATAGAACAAAGACTGACCCTTCCTTGAATATGAGAGAATTTTTTTTGGTTAACTGCTTTCAAACAGTGACATTGCTTTTCTTCCTGCCTTTGGGCTTGAACTGAAACAATGGCTCTTCCTAGATTTTGAGCTTGCCAGACTTCATACTGGAACTAAACCATTACTCTCTGAGGTCTCCAGGTTCCTGCAGATCTTGGGACTGATCAGCCTACATTATCATGTGAACTGATTACTTGTAATGTATACATATTCAGGGCTTTCCTGGTGGCTCAGATGGTAAAGAATCCACCTGCAATGCAGGAGATGCAAGAGATGCAGGTTCGATCCCTGGGTCAGGAAGATCCCCTGGAGAAAGGAATGGCAACCCACTCCAGCATTCTTGCCTAGAGAATTCCATGGACAGAGGAGGCTGGCAGGCTATAGTCCATGGGGTCACAAAGAGTCGGACATGACTGAGCAACTAACACTTTCACTTATATATATTCATAAATGTATAGTCTAGTATGTGTATATGTTATATTCATATATGTATATATGTGCATCTATCTATCTTTCCTATTAGTTCTGTTTCTCTGGAGAACTGTGATGAACATACCCCATAGCTGGCCGTTCATCATTTGGGTGTGTACTGAGCAGTTATTTCATGCCAGATCCTACACTAGGCCTCAGGAATAGGGAGGTGAACAAGTCAAGCCTTTTTCCTGCCCTCAGGTTGCTTTCAATCTGCTGAGGGAGGTAAACAGTCAAATGCTCACACAAGTGTAAACACAGCTCAAGCAAGGGCACTGAGAGGTAGGAGTTGTTGATAGAGTCTGGGAGGAGTGGGGAGGAAAGATGTGAGTTGCTCAAAGGAGCTGATGCCCAAGCCACGGTGTGATGGGCAAGGCAATGGCAGCAGCAGACTTGGTGCCACTTGGCATGTCTCTGGCCCTGTCTGCAACCTGCTTCCTGCCTTGCTCACCTGCTCCTCCCCTCCCCTGGCCCCGTGCTGAACTCAGAAGGCACTGTGTGAGCTCTGAGTGCTTCTTTTGTCTGTTTGCTTTTGTGGTTATTCATCTTGGGATGTTATTTAAGGAACCCCTGATCCTTCTTTCTTGTCCCAGTTAGTGCTCTAATAGTAGCAATATGAGCCAACTTACCAAAAGGGGCATCGGTGGAAAAGAGAGGCTCAGGAGAATCCAAGACAGGAGCCCAGGTTCCTCCAGGCATTGGAATGGGGATACTGTTGCACAGAAAGGCTTTCTCTCTCTTAATGGCTTCATGACCTCGCCTAAGAGAGCTCGGGTACACTCTGCGTGTCACCTCTGGTTTCAACTCTGCTCATCAGTTTCTGCCTGCCGTCACAAGCAGATGGTCCCTAATGGTCACCCAATTACTTCTATTATGACATAACTCTCAATAAACCTTCTGACTGCTTGTCAACTGAGATTGGCCTATGTGAATTTTATTAACAGCTCAACATCCTGAAATAGGAATTGTTGTTGTTTTTCAGTTGCTAAGTCATGTCCAACTCTTTTTGATCCCTTGGACTGCAGCATGCCAGGCTTCCCTGTTCTTCACCATCTCCCGGAGTTTGCTCAAATTCATGTCCATTGAGTTGGTGATGTCATCCAACCATCTAATCCTCTGTCACCCTCTTCTCCTCCTGCCTTCAATCTTTCCCAGCATCAGAGTCTTTTCCAGTGAGTTGGCTTTTTGCACCAGGTGGCCAGAGTATTGGAGCTCCAGCTTCAGCATCAGACCTTCCAATGAATATTCAGGGTTGATTTTCTTTAGGACTGACTGGTTTGATCTCCTTGCTATCCCTGGGACTCTCAAGAGTCTTCTCCAGCACTACAACTTGAAAGCATAAAGTTTTCAGCGCTCAGCCTTCTTTATGGTCCAACTCTCACATCCATACATGACTAAGGAATATAATTCACCTAACGTATCCTCTTTGAGCAAGGCCACATAAATCATGAGCTCCTGGACTATAGCACAGGTCCCACTGGGGGCCTGGTATTCACCCTTATTCTGTGCCACTTGGTACAGAGCCTGACTCTGTCTGTGTAACAGGGAACTGCAGCAGGAGGGAGGGGCAGGCTGGGTGCCCTGGCACATAGCTTGTCCAACTTCTACTACTCTGGCTTAGTTCCTAATTTCTCTTTTTTCCTTTTTATCATCAGTGGCTCTGGAATTGATCCAGATTTCTCTATTCTCCCGTCTGTAATCAGCCCTACTTTCCTCCATCACTGAGTACCTAGCACTTAACACATAATTGGTGCTCAATAAATATTTGTTGTATCGAAGTACACCAGTCAGAGACCCCCAGGAACAAATGCATAGTTAAAAAAATATAGGTTTGTTCAGCTTGCTGCCATGAGGGAGAGCTCTTGGTGCCTTGGGAAGAGAGCATTGAAGGGGTTTGTTGAAAGATGTGGGTGATTCTAAGGAATGACTAGAGAAACAGGAACTTGCTTTGTATTGGATGCTATTGTAAAGAGGAGGAATTCAGCAAATTGATGATTCAGAAATCCTTGCTCAGGAATTAGAAAGAGCAAAACAGGGCTGGAGATGTCACTGGTAAGAAAGCAACAATCTCTCAAAAGTCATTTTTTCAGCTCCAGTGTGGCCTTGCCTCTGTTTGCTTAGAAACACTATTCATCACAGTCTAACTGGCGATAGGGTTGATTTCCACTTTTTCAGTTAAATGAAAAAAACAAACAAACAAACAACTGAATGAACATTTAACTTTCCCCGAATACAGAAGCAAAGGCTGTGGGTTACAGGAAAGACTGCGATGCCATTGTTATACCAACCAGAATGGCCCTCCATGCTACCTGTGTTCAGGTGCCTGCATTTTACTGACTTTGAACAAAATTGGTCTTTGGTGTAACCATGTGACATAGACTCACCTGAGATTCTGCCTACTGTTTGGAAAGAAATGGTGATGTCTGTTTTTCATTGTTGGTATTTTCACTCCTCTTTATTTTGATTGCTCATTCAAGAATACTCTGCCGTTGGCCATTGCTCCTCTTCAGGTGTAGTCCCACACATTCCAAATATCTGCTTGGCACTAAGAACAATGGGTCTGTTACTTTCTGAGTTTGTAACACCAAACTCACACTGACTCAGTTTTTTTCAGCAGTCACGTTACCCCATCTGTTCACATAAGTTGTTTTTAAGTAAGAGCACCCTGGCCTGGCACATATGCAGTTGGTTTTTGCAATCTGAATAGAAAAGTCATTTTTCCTTACAACATCTTACTCATTTTCACTCAGCATTCTAGATGGTTAAAAAACATACCCATTGTGTTGGCTGTCCCTCAGACTTTTTGGTCATTTGCAGTTTGTTTAACATTTCTTCTCTGTAATGCACTCACAAGACTGATCAAAAGTTGATAAAGAGACTTGAAAGAATAGAGTTCCTCCAGTTTCAGGAAGTCATCAACAACACTCTTTTGATATGGTTGTTGGGTTGTTAACCAGTCTGCATTTCACCCTGTACAGGCATGGGTAGAATGGGAGCTTTTGGCAATTGTGCATTTTCAGAAGGTGACTGTAACAAATGGAGGTTTAGAGACAGGGGCAAGAGGCGGGGAGAGGGAGCGGGAAGACCAGTGGGGGTTGTAAGAAATAATCCAAACTTGAGGTCATCAGTTCTCAAACTAGGGTGGGGATCTTTTGGAAATGGATCAGGAAGTGGTGTTGCTGGAAACATCGAGAAAGGAAAATCCAACAGATCTCTATGAATCTCTATGAATGAATGAATATAGGAAGAAATGAGGTAAAGAAGAGTTGAGAGCCTGAGTGATTTGGATAGTGTTGTCCTTGATGGAAACATAGAGGCCTTGGGGAGAAGCTGTTTGGGCAGCAGTTGGATGATGCAGGGAATTCTTTTTTTAAAGTTATTTATTTATTTGACCATGTCAGCTCTTTGTTGTTGTGTGTAGATCTTTAGTTGCAGCATGTGAGATCTAGTCCCCTGACCAGGGATCGAACCTGAGCCCCTGCATTGGGAGCACGCAGTCTTAGCCACTGGATAACCAGGGAAGTCCTGGAGGGAATTCTTATTGCAACACAATGAAGGCTCTGGGCAAGTTTTTAATTGGTTTCTTGTTTATTCATTTTATAAAGCATTGCTCATTTAATCCTCACAGGAGTCATTTGAGGTGGGTAATATTAACTCCCTTTTATGAAAGGGCACTTGAGGCTGAGAGGGGCTAACATCTTTGAGCATACACCTTGTAGAAAGTGCTCAGCCCTAGGGGTATAGAAGTAACAGACAGTGGCCAGTTCTATAAGAAAAATCAGCCTTTGCAGACAAATGTAATTGCTAATCAACTTCAGCTTGGAGAAGACAGAGGAGGGCATTTAATTCAGTCTCCTGGGGGTGGGGAGAGAAGGAGATGGCTTCTAAGAGGATGAGGTGGGTCAAGAATGGAAGGTCAAGTCCAAGGGAGAAGGATAGGCCAGACAGAGAGAACAACATGCAATTGTGGTGTCATTAGGAGATAGAAAAGATTTTATTTCTGTTGGAGAGAAGGTGATATGAGGATCAGCAGGAGAGGGGGCTGGAAGAGTAGGCAGCGTCTGGATGGTGGAGATTTCTTTATGTCAGGTTGAGTTTGGACTTGATCTTGAATGGAATAAGGAGCTAGTGAAGATTTCAAATTGGAGGGTGGCAGGATTGGATTTTCATAGAAGAAAGGTAATTCTGGTGTTGAGGTGAAGACTTGATTAAAAGTGAGAGATGGGAAGCTCTTGGGAAATCCAAAGATGATATTAGTCTGAACCAGGCAGAGGTGAGGGTAATGGGGCAGAGAAGACCAATTCAAGACTTGGAGGGAGAACCCAGAAGACTTGGGGAGCACTTAGATGTGGGGATTTGGGAGGAGGGAGAGTTGAGGAGGACTCTAGGGTAGTGGCTTGACTCACTGGATATATAGGATTTGAACAGAGTTAGGGAAACTTGGAAGGCAAACAGTTTAGGTGGGGAGAGAATGGGATAAAGATGCTGAGCCCAGTTTTAGACCTGCTAATTATTAAATGGTTTTGTGGCAATTAAGAACTTTCCAAGAGACAACTGAATATTTGTGTTTACTTAAAAGAGCCCTCACCCTTATCTGAAATTATCTTATTTGCTCATCTGTTGTGGGTTTGTTTGTTTTTTTTTTGCATTCTTACCTGCTCACCCAACTGTGAGCTCCATGAGAGCTGGGACCTCTGTGTGTTTTGTTCGTGGATATATTTCCAGGGCCAGGTACACCTTTGTTGAACAAATGGACAGCACACGGAAAGTGTGGTGAGAGATTACTTGGGGGAGGAAGGGACAATCTCTTATTTCTCTTTGGATGCCTAGCAGAGAGTGGGCGCTCAGTGTGAAAATGAAGAATTATCGTATTCCCAGGTACATGCCTGAGAGAACTGAAATGAGATGTTCAAAGAGTTGTACAACAATGTCCATAGGAGCATTGTTCATAGCAGATAAAAGGTAGAAAATAGATAAAAGGAGACAATCCAAATGTCCATTAACTAAAGAACAGATAAAAATGGTATATCCATCCAATGGAATATTATTTAGCGGTAAAAGGAGTGAAATGCTGATATATCACAACATAGTTGAACTCTCAAAACTTTAGGCAAAGTGAAAGAAGACAGATACAAAAAGCCACTTAATGTATGATGCCATTTATATAAGATGTCCCTTTATATAAATGCACTTATATAAAATGATAGATTAAGCCCATAGAGACAGAAAGCATGTTAGTGATTGCTGGAGGCTGAAGGAAGTAGGGAGTAGGGATTGCTTAATGGGTACAGATTTCTTTGCTGGGTGATAAAAATTGTTCTGAAGTTATATAGTGGTGATGATTGTTCAGTGTCATGAGTGTGCTGGGAAGCACTGAATTGTATACTTTAAAATCACTACAAGGGTGAATTTTATGTTATATTTCAATGGATTTTATTTCGATAAAAGAAAAAAATAGAATAGGTCTGCGGGTAAAGGATAACTGAACTCTAAAACCTATAGGATTGCTACTTCTAACTTACCTACAGATGAACTTGAGGTCCACAGAAAGCAATACTGGGGCCTGAATCTACCAAACAGATATAATTGTTCAGAGTTATCAAATCACTGCTCATAGGATTCCTTGAAGGATTCTTGAAGGATTCCTTCAGATTGAGCACTCATCTCTACTGTATGAAAAATGACTCTATTCCTAAGTAGATCTTTGGGGAAATATTTATTGCATGAAGCAGGAAAGTGACCTGCTTATGGTAACTGCAATGCTACTACTGAAGGTAGCAATGTTTATTTAGTGACCAAAAACTACCTCCTCGTCTGTCTACCCTAAAACCACAGGCTTATGACAGCCAGGACTTTTAAGGGGTTGTCCTCCCATGATTTTGCGGGGAAGAGGACCCAACATGAGGTCTCTGGGGGGACAAAAGAAAGCCACAGAAGGACTGGAAGTTGCATACTCTGGGGGCAGACCCTCTGGCAGGCAGCTCCCCCCAGAGCCCTGAAAAGGCTGCAGGAATAATGCCTCTTCTTATTTCTAGCTGTGAATAGACCTCTAGTGGCAGCTGCTGAAATTAACCTGCTCTCTCTGGAGCCTGGGCAGTGCCCCCTCTGTAAATGGGCATCATTCCTTTCTCTCAGAGCCCATTACTGGTTGCAGCCAGTCCAACAGAAGAACAAAACATCTCCAGCAATGTTAAACCTCTTGTGAGTCTGGTCTGGCTAAACACGCTCTTTAAAATCTCTGAGCCAATTTTCTTTGTTGCCCGTCCTCTCTGCAGCTGAACCGTGGACAAGGAAGTTGCCCTGTGCTGACAGCCATAAGCCTTCCTTTCTATTGGGCACTGGGAAGAAACCCAAAGGCAGGATCTCTTCTGTGAAAGGAGTTTGGATGGGAGGCACGCTTGACTCTTTTACCAAAGGAAAGATTACCTGTGACCGGTGATATTTGAACTGGAATTAGGTTCAAGCCTCAGCGGGCCTTATTCCCACTTTCCTTTTGGACAGCCTTTCTCAAACGTGTGCCAAACAGTGTCACAGGGTCTCATCCAAGGAGCCTGCACTGCCTGCCTCTTCCTCTTCAGACAGATGATCCTGTCTTGCTCTGTGTTCACACTTCTGTTTTGGCACTTCTGGTACTGAAGTCATTCATTCATTCAACAAGTATTTACTGACCTACTTTGAGTCTGGCACTGTTCTAGGTGTTAGGGATAAGGTAGCGAGTATGAAAGGCAAAGTGTTGGTTTAATATATATACATATTAAATTATAATATATAAAAAATATATATATTATAAATATATAATAAATATATATAAATATATATATAGGCTTCCCAAGTGGCACCAGTGGTAAAGAATCTGCCTGCCAATGCGGGAGACATGAGACTTGGGTTCGATCCCTGGATTGGGAAGATCTCCTGGAGGAGGGCATGGCAACCCACTCCAGTATTTTTGCCTGGAGAATTCAATGAACAGAGGAACCTGACAGGCTACGGTCCATGGGGTCACAAAGAATCAGACATGACTGAAGCAACTTAACGCACACACGTGTGTGTATATACATAACACTTATATGTGTGTATATATGAAGAAAAATAAAGCCAAGTGAGGGAGATAGGGAATGCAGTGGGTAGGTGGAGATTAGTATTTTATTTAATAGGTTGGTTAGGGAAAGGCTGTCTGATTACCTGACATATGAACAGAGTTCTGAGAGGCTGATGGAGAAAACCACACAGGGGATATTGTGCAAAGGAAGGGTATGCTGTGACTATATTTTAATCGGATGACTCTGGCTGCTTGCAAGGAGACCAGAATGGGAAGGAGCACTGGGAAGCAGAGAGACCGGCAGGAGTCTATTGCTGGAATCCACGTGGAAGTGAGAGTGTCTCTAACCAGGGTGGATGCGGGGGCCATTCTAAAAGGTGGTGAGATATGGGAAACGTCTTGAAGGCAGACCTCACAGGATGGGCTGATGGGTTAGAGAGAAGGGGGAGCCAAGGAAGATTCCAAGTGTGGCTGCCTGGAAGAATAGGGTCCCCATTTCCAAAACTGGCAAACACGTGGAAGAGAAGTTTTAAATGGGGAAACCAGGAGTTTGGTTTTGGACTTGTTAGGTCTAAGATATTATTTAGACATCCAAGAGGCGATGTCAAGAAGGCAATTGTAGATAAAAGTGTGGATTTCAGGGAGAGGTCCAGAGCTATAAATCTGAGAATTGTTGAGAGTACAGCTGGCATTTTAAAGCACAGAGCAGAATGAGGTCATCATCCGGGGAGTGAAATTAGATACAAAAGAGAAACATCCCAAGAACTGAGCTCTGGGACAAAGGGGTTTTCACTGTGGGCCAGCGATCGAAGGACACAGAGGATGAATGCTGGGAGAGGCAGGAAGAGAACCACAGAGAGCGATGGCCTAGAAACCAAGTGAAGAAAGTGCTTCAAGAGAGAGGGAGTGAAATGAGCAGAGAGTTGAGAAGAGAACTGAGGACTGACTGTTGAGGCTTGCAATGTGGAGTCACTGGTGACCTTGCAAGAGCTCTTCCCGTGGAATAGTGGGACCTAAAACCTGATTCAAGTGACTTCAGGAGAGAAAGGGAAGAGGTGAAAGTGAGCCTTGACAGATCCTTTGAAGAGTTTTTCTGTAAAGAAGACCTGAAAAACAGGCATGAGACAGAGAGAACTGAAGTCCTCGAGGAGATGGGAAGGGATGGGACCCATTGTACAAGTGGAATCGTTAGGCTTAGAAAGGAAGATGGACATAACAGTTACTTTTCCCCCTCCTTTAAAAAAGAAAGTCTGTGAGTCATTTTCTTAATTCACACCTACTATTATTCTGAGCTGTGAGCAGGCAAAGATGGACAGGAGAGGCAGTGGGTTAACATTATCTGTGTCTCGAATTGGACTATTTATGAAACCATAAAATATTGATATATGAAATCTAGAATAGCTAAGTATATAAGACATCACTCAATACTAGATCCTAGCATGGACAAGCGCTAAAAGGTGCCATAGGATTAAAAAAAAATTATCTTGAAATATTTCCAACATGAGCTTAATGTATTTCCATGAATTGGTGAAGACCTACTGTGCTGGTTTTGCAGCTGACATGTGGTCCCATCTGCAGAACACCAGGGTCCCATAGGTTCAGGGGTTGCCTTGGCTGTCCAGAGAACTGTACAGTATTCAGAGGAAACATCTTAGATGTTGAGGTGATCCCTCCACCAACATCCAGAGACTCTTTGAATCACAGCTGAGATCTCCTAAAACCAGTATCACCAGCATTGAGATCACCCAACATTGGCTTGGCAAGGTTGGACCGACTTTGCCACTAGGGTGCCCAGGAGGCTGGCTACCTTGGAAGGTATGGTCATCATAGAGACCTGGGCTTAAATTTTGCTTCTGCAACTAACCAACTGTAGGACGCTGGGAAAATCCATTCACTTCTTTGACCCTCAGTTTTTTACCAGTGAAATGGGAAAAAATAATGTCTGCTTAAAATGGTTATCATGAAATTTCAATTAGATAGCACATATCATGGGCTTCTCTGGTGGTTCAGCAGTAAAGAACCACCTGCCATGCAGGAGACCTGGATTGGATCCCTGGGTTGGGAAGATCCCCTGGAGAAGGAAATGGCAACCCACTCCACTATTCTTGGCTGGGAAATCCCATGGACAGAGAAGCCTGGTGGGCTACAGTCCACGGGGCTGCAAAGAGTGGGGCATGACTTAGTGACAACAACAACATAAAGTGCTTACTCCATTAAAAAAGTATTTTAATAAACATTACCTCACTTTCCGGAGAAGGCAATGGCACCCCACTCCAGTACTCTTGCCTGAAAAATCCCATGGACGGAGGAGCCTGGTGGGCTGCAGTCCATGGGGTCGCTAAGAGTCGGACACGACTGATCGACTTCACTTTCACTTTTCACTTTCATGCATTGGAGAAGGAAATGGCAACCCACTCCAGTGTTCTTGCCTGGAGAATCCCAGGGACGGGGGAGCCTGGTGGGCTGCCGTCTATGGGGTCGCACAGAGTCGGACACGACTGAAATGACTTAGCAGCAGCAGCAGCAGCAGCTTACTTTTCATCTCTTCTCCTCCATTGGATTAAAAAATAAATTTTTATTTATCTATCTGGCTGTGTCAGGCCTGAGATGCAGCATGTGGGATCTTTTGTTGCAGCTCACAGGCTATAGTTGTGTCGCGTGGGCTCAGTAGCTGCAGCCCATGGGTTTAGTTGCTCTGCGCATGTGGGATTTTAGTTCCCTCACCAGGGATCAAACCCTCCTCCCTTGCATTGGCAAGCAGATTCTTAACCACTGGACCAGCAGAGTAGTCCCCTCCACTGGATTTTTAGAACTTGAAAAAAAAAAGAAAAAAGGAGCTAGATTAGTGTGGGGGCAGCAAGTCAGAGAAAAAATTTCTCAGTAGGGCACCATGTCTGATTAAGAGCTAGGATTTCAGATGAGCTCAGTGTGATTCCATCAGAATTCCTGAATCTTGAAGTGCTTTGGTTTCTTCCTCTGTAAAATAATTTTAATGATTCCTACCTCGATGAGTATCTGCTAGGACCAAATGTTTTCATATATGGAAAACAGTGTCAATTACACGTTCATCCATTCTCATGTATTGGAACAGCACATATCAGAAATAAATGCTCAATAAAGTGAAAATGTGAGTCACCGGTTGTGTCCAACTCTTTGTGACTCCATGGACTGTAGCCCGTCAGGTTCATCTGTCCATGGGATTATCCAGGCAAGAATACTGGAGCGGGTTGCTGTGACTTCCTCCAGGGGATCTTCCTGAACCAGGGATCAAAACCAAGTGTCCCGCATTGCAGGCAGATTTTTTTTTTAACCATCTGAGCCACCGGGGAAGCCAATAACTCTCTGCTATTTAGAAAGAACAGGCAGGAACCCCTGTTAGATGCAGGGGATTCAAATGTGATTGAGGCAGGGTCCCTGCCTGCCAGGAGCTTACTGATGGAGGAGGAGTGGCAGATACATTACCAATTACAGTGGTAAAACTGGAAAACCCTGGAGTCAGCTGGGGGCCACAGACACTCATATCCTTGCCTGCTGCCTCTTGAGTCCCCTTTCCCGGTCGCTCTCTCTCCTCAATCCCTCTCTCTTGAATTTCTCCCAGGTTCCTTATCCCTCTCCCTCTAGTATGTATTATAGCTTTCTCTTTCCTCCACACCCTGAGTGGCAGCCAATACTGGGATCCTGAGGTTTTGCTTTCTACCCTAGGTGGGCTGATAGGGAAGTTTCCAGCAGAGGTGTTAAGAAAATATATATGAGTATTTAGGGATTGCTGGTGTGATTCCACAGACCTGCACACTTAGTCTAGTAAAATCTCTTCATGGCTTTACTGATTACAGATATTATAACATTAAGAATAAATGCATAACATTGTGTATATCCCTTTAAGACAGCCTTCATAATAACTGCATAGACTGTACTGTAGTAATTGTAAAATTAAATTTTACATTAAAGGATAATATGTGTGTCAAACATTTAGATATATTAAAAGGTCTATTATAAAACAACAGCTGATCTTTGTCTTACCACCTTGTTCCCCAATTCTCCTACTTATGTCTTCTGGAATTTACCTCCATATTCTGCTTAGAAATATGTGCTTGTACAGCTATGCTACAATTCATTGGAATTATCTGTTGACTTCCTTTGATAATGGATGAGATTTAGGTTTTCTTAGACAAACACAAATCCACTTCTTTTTCCCTTCATCCTCCCAAAATGGTTACATCACATTTTTTGTTAAATCGGTAATTAGAGTTTACATTATTCTGATTATATATCACTCCTTGACCAGTCAAGTAATATACTATGATTATGTTTCCTTTCTTATACAGCTGGGCTTATTTTTTAGTCTGGAATTAACATTTTGCTTTCCTGGTGGCTCAGGCGGTAAAGAATCTGCCTGCAATGCAGAAGACCCAGGTTCAATCCCTGGGTCAGGAAGATCCGAAGGAGAAGGAAATGGCAACCCACTCCAGTATTCTTGCCTGGAGAATCACATAGACAGAGGGGCCTTGTGGGCTACAGTCCATGGGGCTGCAAAGAGTTGGACATGACTGAGCGACTAACACTTAAACTTACAGTTTTTTCTTAATTTTCCTATTTGGTATTGTTTTTATTTATTTTAAAAATTTGTTTAACTTAAAAATGTTTTATTATTTTTAAAATTATTTATTTGGCCGCCTTGGGTCTTAGTTGCAGCACATAGGATCTTCGTTGAATCATGTGGAATTTTTTTCTGCAGCATGCCGGCTTAGTGGCCCCATGGCATGTGGGATCTTAGTTCCCTGACCAGGGATTGAACTGGCATCCCCTACAATGCAATGTGAATTTTTAACCACTGGACCATCAAGGACATCCCTGGTATTATTTTTGTATGACTCTCTTCTCCTTTAGGCTTGAGAGCCTCCAGGACGAGGATTATATTTATCATATATATTTATCTTTGTATTCCCAGACTAGCATAGTAGCTGGCAATAAAGATACTGAACATATGCATGGATGATTGATGGGGTGGATATTTTAGTCTACTTGTGTTTCTCCATAGAGGCACGGTTGGCGTTTTGATAGGACAAGTCTTTGTTGGAGGGACTGTCTGGCATGGTGCAGGAAGTGATGGGTCCCTGGCCTCTGCTCACTACAGGGAGGCAGCTGTCCCCAGCCGTTGTGTCAGCCCCAAGTCACTCCTGCATCTCCCCTGACACCCTTTGCAGTGGTGGTACCACCTGAGCTTGAGACCAACCACATCCGATGCAGTGGGTGTCAGCACCCAGGTGTGTCAGTGTGTTTGCCTGATGCCAGAAGCCTCGGAAGTCCAGCATTAAGAGCAGACCAAGAGCTGGCAGCTGTGCAGAGATGGGGCCCTCTTTTTTGGGTAGGGGGAGAGGGGTACAGGTCCAGGATGGTGCAAAAGTTTGAACGGGGCCCCCATCCAGAGAGGCAAAGCAGGGCCAAGCAAGGAACAGTCACTGTAGCAAGTCTATTGTAGTATCGATGCCTATTAGAATGTTTTGAGATATTTCCCTTTCACATCCATACACCCCTCCTTGGGAAATCACACTTGCCACCCTCATGGGGAGCAGCCCTATGAACCATGTGATGATGGCTTCTCAGCACCCACCTGACTGCAACAATGATTAGGAGCCTCAAGTAACAAGATAATTCATTGGCTGACTAGTGACCTTTCAGATTTTCTTTTATTGAGTAATTGAACCAACAGGCCAGAGGCAGTAGTCATTCAGTGGTGAGTATCTGAGCTGAAAGGTCATGTAGACTTGAGATGAAGTTTGCAACATGACGAAGGGGAAGCCACAGCACATGTAAGTCAGAGTTTTGGGAGAGCACATAAACTGTGATTGAAAAGAGGAAGCCGGCTGTTAGGCCAAGGAGAGCATGACTCAGCCCTGCAGGAAGGAGGGAGGTGAGAGCACGTGGCCCTAGAGAGGGGGAGGGACAGTAGCTTGTCTATTGGGTTCCATGAGACTCCCTGCTGACTTCCAATTACTCTTCTTATTTTATGAAGCTGGAGTGGTTTCTGATTCATGCAACCAATGATATACACTCACTATAACTCCTTGGTTCGATCTGCTATTGAGGTCTGATCTCATGTCAGTCGTTAAAGCCAGGAATCAAGAACCAGAGTCAGGGAAAAGAAGGATGTCAGTGAGTCATGGTGAAGTGGCTTTGACAATGCCAGAGCTGATCCAGCTTCCTGTTGGGACTGGGGAGCATGTATGATGATAGGAGACAGATGGGGGACGAGACTTCCCCACCTGAAGAATGGTATAGGGGCAGGAACTGCTGGGAGCTCCGTTCAGCCTCACACAGGGCATCCGATCCATTTTGCCTTGGTCTAGTTGGCTGATAATTTCGTCTTTCAGCCAGAAGCGGAAGAGGCTTGGGGAACTTCTGTTCTGGACCTAATTCTGACCAACTAGGAAAAATTGCTTGGCAAAGTGAATGTGACAGAAACCTTGGGAAAAGGCAACAACGTCATCCTGGGGTTTGTGAAAGCTGAAAAGAATGGAGGCCGGGCAGTTAGAAGTCTAAGCCAGTGAGCATTCATATACTTATTCATTCTTGGTGCTGGGACTACAATGTGTAGCAAAGCAGCGTTGCTCCTTTCGGGAGGCTTATGTTTCACAGCAAGTAAACGAATGAACAAAATCATTTCGGATACTTTAAAAGTGCTATGCAAACAATAAAACAGGTAATGGGCAAGTGCTGGGTGTGGAGGGCATCCAAATCAGATGGTCAGGGAACACCTACCTGTGCAGAGGGGACATTTGACCTGAAATTCAAGTGATGAGAAAGAACCAGCCAGCATATCATGAGAAGGGCCAGCAAGCACAAAGAAATCCTGGGTAGATCTGGCTTGGTCTGGTCAACAGGGGTCCACAACCTCCAGGATCTGATGCCTGATAATCTGAAGGGGAACCGACGTAATAATAGTAGAAATAAAGTGGACAATAAATGTAATGTACTTGAATCATTCTGAAATCATCCCCGTCTACCTCAGTATGGGGAAAATTTTCTTCCATGAGCTCGGTTCCTGGTACCAAAAAGGTTGGGGACCACTGGTCAACAATATAAAAAGCATATGCTTTTCCTTAGATTGAAAAGCTCTGTAAGTGTGCAGAAGTGTTTTTCTATTACAATTAAACTTGGGCAGCCAACCTCGTGATCTTGGAGAAAATTCTAGGATAGATTTTTAAATAAATAGTTCTTGATACCTACACAAAAATTGATGGCCATTAGTGTCTGATTTGTGACCACTTATATAACTAGATCCTCTCCATATTTTGCAGGGGTTGGGGGGTTCGGTTTAATAGAATAATTAGGGTAGAGAGAAGCAGACAATGTATTTTGATTTCAGCAAAGTATTTGATGATATCACATGTTATTTTTATGGGCAAATTCAAAAAATGAAAAATTCTTATTTGGCCAGCTGACTGCAAAAGATGGTCTTACAAAAGAAGGTCCATTTGATCTGTGATTCTAGGAGCCAAACTAGAACCAAGGGTTGGAAATTATGGGAAAGCAGATTTTAACTCAGCGTAAGTCTGACCTTTCAAAGAGTAAGATATGTCCTGAAGCTGCTTTGGAATTAGGACACAGATGAGTGAGACCGATGCAGCAGATGGTGAATGTTTGGGGGCCTGGTCTCAACCACCATGATAATCTAGGATTATATGATTTGGGAGAAATAAATGAACATGGCATACCATTTTCTCTCTCTGATTTAATAATGCACGGGTCCATACTCAGTCGCTTCAGTCATGTCTGACTCTTTGCAACCCCATGGACCATAGCCCACCAGGCTCCTCTGTCCATGGGATTTTCTGGTAAAAATACTGGAGTGTGTTGCATGCCCTCCTCTGGGGGATCTTCCCGACCCAGGGACTGAACCTGTGTCTCCTGCATCTCCTGCATCAGAGGCAGATTCTTTACCACTGAGCCACTGGGGAAGCCCATGATTTAGTAATGATCTCTTCTATAATAAAGGAGATATCATTCACCCAGAGGAGAAACCTCAAAGCTTTCTCCCCCATCCCTCACCCCCACATTCCATCCATTCTCCAATGCCTTCTCCTCGTTTCTATTCCCACTGCCGTTGCCCTACTCAGACTCCCACCAACTTTTGCCTGAACTATCGTGTTGACCTCTTCATTGTTCTTCCAAACTTCTGCTCTCTCCCCTCATGACTTCATTCTTTGTGTGTGGCCAGAAAGACACTGTAGAAAACAGAAACTACACCAACCCCCCCTATTAAAATCTCCACTGACCCTTATTTCCCTAAGGAGAAGCTCCACAAGTCTTGGACTATCCCTAGGCTCCAACCTCATTTCCTGCATATCTGTCCTCCTCCAAACATGCCATGCAGGCTTAGGCCTCTTGTTGGTCCAGCCTTTCAAGCTCTCTCAAATGCCACATCTTCAAAGAAACCATCTTGCTTCCCTAAGCAAGAATAATTACTTTTCCACTTTTATTCCCACACAATAACGTCTCTCATTAATTACATAATGAATTTACTCTCTCTGTCAATCTTGCACTTTTCATCCTTTTCAGTTTACTAGTGGTGCCTGCTATGGACCTGCTCTGTGCCTGGTGTTAGCAGAGAAAGGTTAGTACTAGTTCATTATGTGGCTGGTATTTGATATGTGTTTTATATCCATTATCCCAACCTTAATCCAATGTTGTTCAGTTGCCAATGAGTTACTGTTATTATGAGATAAGAGACATTATCCCAATGTGATGGGCCTATGATATAGTTACTGGTATTATCCTGCTTTTAAAGATGAGGAAACTGAGGTTTAGAGAAGCTTACCATGATCATGCAGTTGGCAAGGGCCTGGGCTGGAATTTATATTCAGGGCTCAGATTTCTAATCACTGTGTTAGGACATCTTTTCATGACAGATGAAGAGACACAGAGAAAACCTTGCCCCCAGAGAGTTCAGAGACTGATGCTTCTGGCTGCTGAATGTCTATACTTAGTGTTCCTATATTTCTGAGGCCATATTTAGCCATTTCCTTATCAAGTCGGCCCATTGGATTTTAAGCTCTTTAAGGGCAGACATGGCACCATACCATCATGTTCCTCTCCCATCTCCCAGGCACAGCGTTACTCTAATTACATTTGCAGATTGAGTTAACAAATCATTAAATGTGTCAGACCAACTCTGCTGCAAGTGTTCCTGGGTAATAGGATTTAATTATATCCAGCTCTGGGCCCTGCACAATGGGGACATTGACAAGCTGGTGCACATTCACTGAGAAAGTGGAGGGGCTGTTTTGAGTGCTATATATAAACACTCCCTTCCTTGGCATTTATTTGGAAAGTATTAAAATAACCTGTGAATGTGTTAGAAGATCTTTCTGTTCCCTGCTTTATAAATGATTATTTCAGTCTTGAACAAAGTTGTTTTTTTTCTCTTCTGCATGTTGCAGTGTTTATATTCTGATAATCAGATAATAATGAGAAAGCACATAACAGCTGTAAAAATGGCATTATGCAATAAACATTTTCAGAGTCAAGAGGATAGTAGACACAGTGACGTGGAGACACGTGCTACTGTGCCCAGTAATTAATTGTTCACGGCAACATTGGGTTTCCCTGGTGGCTCAGTGGTAAAAATCCGCCTGCCAATGCAGAAGGTGCAGGTTTGATCCCTGGGTCAGGAAGATCCCCTGGAGAATTAAATGGCCACCCACTCCAGTATTCTTGCCTGGGAAATTCCACGGACAGAGAAACCTGGTGGGTTAGAGTCCATGGGGTCACAAAAGAGTTGGATACAACTTAGCGACTAAACAACAACAACATTTATTGAGAGCTTGCTGTGTGCCTGTCACTGTTTGGAAGTGCCTTCTGCCTATGAACTCATTTACGCCACACAACCCCATTTTACAGCTGAGGAATGCAGAGGCACAAGGTCACTTAACTGCAGATCTCTACTGAGCATCTCCTGCATTCTACTATTGGTCTTCCTGGCTTTCCTATGAACTGCCCCTTTAAAGGCAAGGACAGTGTCTGGTGCAGCTCTGTAGCTTGGAGCCTGGCAGATTCCTGGTAGGACAGAACCTCACTGCTCTGTCAGGGAACAGGGCTCTTCCTGATCTGCTCATCTGGGAAAAGCTCAGTGAACTCAGTGGTCTTGCTGTCCAAGGAAGGCCAACACATCCTTCTGGGGTTGACTCAGGGGAAACACTAAATTAGCAGCATGGATGCCCAGTAGAATAAGCTGTGCTGAGGGTTGGCTCAGCTTGGTTCTGTGGAGCACAGAACTGAGTTATAAGGTTGCTGCTACTGCTGCTGCTCCTGCTAAGTCGCTTCAGTTGTATCTGACTCTGTGCGACCCCATAGACGGCAGCCCACTAGGCTCCTCTGTCCCTGGGATTCTCCAGACAAGAACACTGGAGTGGGTTGCCATTTCCTTCTCCAATGCATGAAAGTGAGAACTGAAAGTGAAGTCGCTCAGTCATGCCCGACTCTTAGCGACCCCATGGACTGCAGCCCACCAGGCTCCTCCATCCATGGGATTTTCCAGGCAAGAGTATTGGAGTGGGGTGCCATTGCCTTCTCCAGTCGTGAGGTTAGATGGTTAGAAAATTTCGTAGCCTCATCCTGAGACGGTCAGAGTAAGTGCACTCTTGCTCACACGACCATAATTCTCTAGGTCTGTGGTTAGACAGCGTGTGAACTCACTGGGAGAGACACTGCCCCTGGTCCTCCTTGTTATGCTTCCATTTCCTACCACGCCCCCTTGGGTTGTAGTTTCCTCCTATGGTGATGGTACCACTTTTAGTCAAACTCTTGCTCAGCCTTGGTGTCTTTTCTGTTACTTTCCTGTGACTCTGCCTATCTCTGCTTTGACCTGTAACATGCTGATTTTAGTTTTATCTTTAAAGGGCTATCTCGTGCCCCTTATTTTAATTTGTCTTCTTTCCCCATCCCTCTAACCCCAAGTACAAACAGCATTATAATCCCCATTTTAGAGATGAGGAGGAACAGAGCCCAGCCTCCTGACTTGAAGCCTAACATCTGCCCCCTAGTATCTGTACCACTTCAACAGTTCCATTTGCTTGTATGTTGCACATGGCATCAAATGTCTTTAGGCAATGGCATGGTCACCCCAGGACTCAGGCAGTCAGTACTACTACTGTGCTTCCTTTTTTTAAAATTGAATATTTATTTATCTGGCTGTTCCAGGTCTTAGTTGCGGCATGTGGGATCTAGTTCCCTGGCCAGGGATCGAACCCAGGCCACCTACGTTGGGAGCACAGTCTTCACTGCTGGACCAGCACGGAAGTCCCTTGGTTCTTTCCTAACTTGCTGGGCAGAATGAACACTGTGCCCATCCCTGGCTTTCCTATGCAGCTCGCCAGTGCTTTTCATGCAAATGCTGCCCCCGATCTTTTAGCTTTTCTCTGCTTGGCTCTGGAGTCCTTCTTACTTGGCCATGTTTTTCTCTGTCCACACAGAAGCTTTCTTGTACACTGCCCCCAACAGTACTTATAATCACCTCTCCTGAGCCCAACACCATAATCTCATATCTAATTCACTGTCTTCCTTTCTCATTTCTCTGTAGCCTTCATTTCA